>NC_139017.1:145406497-145957516 GCF_964374135.1 Grampus griseus
TTAAGAAACCACCAAATTGTTTTCACAGCATCTGTACCATTTTTACATTCCCAGCACCAATGCACCAGGGTTCCAATTTCTTCAGATGTTTGCCATCATTTGCTATTTTCTGTTATTTTGATAATAGCCATCCTAATGGGTATGAAGTGATAACTCATTGTGGTTTTGATTTGCAATTCTCTAATAACTAATAATAATCTTTTCATGTGTTTATTAGCCTTTCGTATATCTGCTTTGGAGCAATAATATTCGAGTCCTTTGCCCATTTTTTAAATTCAGTTGTTTGTTTTTGGTTGATTTGTTCTTTATGTATTCTGATTATTAAACCCTTGTAGATATATGATTTGCAAATACTTCCTCCCATTCTGTGAGTTGTCTTTTTCACTTTTTTCATGGTGTCCTTTGATGCACAAAGGTTAAAAAAATTTTTTTTAACTTTATTTTTGGGCCACACCTTGCAGCATGCGGGATCTAGTTCCCTAACCAGGGATCGAACCCGTGCCCCTTGCAGTGGGAGCGTGGACTCCTAACCACTGGACTGCCTGGGAGGTCCCTAAAAGTTTTAAATTTTGATGAATTCCAGTTTATTTTTTCCCTTTTGCCTGTGTTTTTGGTGTCAAATCCAAGAGATTATTACCAAATCTAATGTTGTGAAGATTTCCCTATATATTTTCTTCTAAGATATTTGTAGTTTTGGCTCTTACATTTAGGACTTTATCCAGATTGTATTAATTTTTTTTTTATAGCGTGAGGTAGGAGTTTAACTGCATTATTTTGCATATGAATATACAGTTTCCCCAGCCCCATATGTTGTAAAGACTTTCCCAAAGATGGTCTTTGGACTCTTGTCCTAAATCAGTTTACCATATACGTATGAGGGTTTATTTCTGATTTGTCAGTTCTGTTCCATTAGTCTGTGTGTCTGTCCTTCTGCCAGTATCATCCTGTTTTGATTACTGTAGCTTTATAGTAAGTTTTAAAACAGGTAAGTGTGAATCTTCTAACCTTGTTGTTCTTTTTCAAGATTATTTTGGTTATTCAGGGTCCCTTTTAATTCCATATGAATTTCATTGCTTTTTCTAGTCCTACAAAAAGCCTATGGCAATTTTGATAGGGATTACATTGGATCTGTAGATTGCTTTTGTCCATCTGTGAACCTAAGATGTGTTTCCACTTATTTATGGAATTGTTTTCTTAATTTTCTTTCAGATTGTTCATTGCTGGTTTATAGAAATATAACTGACTTTTATGTGTTGACCTTGGACCACTACAACTTTGCCAAACTTATTTATTAGCTCTAGTAGTTTTTTTTTTTAAATTAATTAATTAATTTTTGGCTGTGTTGGGTCTTCATTGCTGTACACGGGCTTTCTCTAGTTGCGGCAAGCGGGGGCTATTCTTCATTGCAGTGTGTGGGTTTCTCATTGCGGTGGCTTCTCGTTGTGGAGTATGGGCTCTAGGTGCATGGGCTTCAGTAGTTGTGGCATTTGGGCTCAGTAATTGTGGCTCGCGGGCTCTAGAGCACAGGCTCAGTAGTTGTGGTGCACAGGCTTAGCTGCTCTGCGGCATGTGGGATCTTACCAGACCAGGGCTTGAACCCATGTATCCTGCATTGGCAGGCAGATTCTTAACCACTGTGCCACCAGGGAAGCCCAGTACATTTAACTTGATACAATACTTTAATCTTCTATTTGTACATTATTTGTAGATTATGACCAAAGAAATAATTTTTTTACAGCATTGTAGCCCCTGAACACTTTCTTTAATTAAAAAAATCAAAGTGAATTTTTGAAAGTTTTTTTTAAAAAGTCAGAAAACACAACAAATTAAAATGAAAAATTATTCATAACCATTTTTGGTTTTTTTTTTAAACATACATAAATAAAGCATGCATATATAGGTAAAGTGCTCTCCTGTGTTGCTCCCAACATTCCTGTTGTACACTATTAGCAGTTTGTGTATTCTTCCATATGTTTTTATGCATGTATATACATACACACAAACATATATGTGTATATGTTTGTTCTTATATCTACATATTAAAAACTGGATTTGAAACATCTTTATGTATGGCTAATATTTTAAAACTTGTAATATAATTTTTCAAAATGGGAAGAGAAGTACTGTTCATTGTCTACTAGATAGAAACAAAAGTGCTAGGTATTTTATGAATACTTATGTAGGAAGGTATTGGGTTGGCCAAAAGTTCTTTTGGGTTTTCCTGTAAGACCTTATGGAAAAACATGAACAAATTTTTTGGCCAGCCCAATATTTGCTCAGGTGCATTTAATTTATCACTCAGCACTGCAGTGCTTACTCAGTGCAAGAATCACTTTGTCAAGGGGTTGAAAGGTAATTAATGTACCCTAATTAGCTTCTCCCTTTATGTGTTCCACTTGACCTACTTAAAATGTATGTGATTTGTAATTTTTCCCTTTATTTATAATATCATAATCTGGAAGTGACATATAGATAAAAATATGCTTATCTCCATGTAATAAGAAGGTTTTGTAAGGTAAATTTTTACTTACTTTCGTCCAATAAATTCTATAATTTACATGGGAGGGAGATCAACTGCTAGAGAAAGCAAAACATTTAGTTTGAAGACTCATGTTAGTTTAGTTGAACTAAATTTGAACATACTCATGATTTTAAGAATGATGAATTATCTTGAAGTTTATCCTTTTGGATTATAAAGTTCATAAGTATAAAGACTGTGTCTGTCTAGTTCATTGCTGTATTCCCAGCTTTTAGAACGTAGAAGGTATTCAATAAATACTTGTTTAATTAGATGAGAATGTAGAAATAGGCCAGTATTTCATTCATTCTTAATTGTGTTCTTTTAGCAACTTTATGTAGGAACAGCTTTATAATCATTTCATTCTTCTTATATTTCTGCAGATGAGACAAGCAAGTTTTAAGGAGGCTATGGGAGCCCTCTGTAATACATGTGACGTGGTCATTATCTGTTTGGTGGTGGTGGAGCTATCAGTAAACTGTCATTATCCATAAATAGCAGATTCCCCAAGCTGCTGGTCAACTCAGTTCAGTATAGAGCTCCCCCAGAGAAGGAATATAGACAGCAGCAAGTCTCTGTGGCTCCTTTTGGTGATTAGGTTGTAACCTACCTGCTGATTCAAGGAGGCGAATTGGTTCTTGTTGGGCCCTCCTGGTCATGGCATTCAGTTCAGTAAGGACTAGGTTTGAGAAGCCCAGTGTTTGAACTTGAAGTTTTCCCAGGAGGGGATCAATTGTTCCTTTTGCTGGGTTTTCATTGCACCTTACTTTACTTTTATTATAGTTATTTACCTCATTCTGCTGAGAATTATGGTTAGGTGTTTCTAAGTGTCATTCCCTCTAGATTTGTTCTTTTGAGTGCCTTGTCTTTGTACCTTTCATAGTGATAGCAAAGTGCTTTTGTATAGCACACGTTTAAACTGTTAATCCTTATACGTAGAAGAATTTTAAATTCTACAAAATTATAGTTCCAACTGTTGCTACTTTTATAAGCCACATCCTTTTCAAAGGAGATAAGTATAAATAAGTAGCCAATTAGAAAAAAAAGTATGGATTATAGCAAGCTCTCCCCCATCTAGTGATTTCAGAAGCCTGATTTTTTAAAAAAAAAAACAGCTTTATTGAGATATAATTCACATACCATACAATTCATCCACTTAAATAGTATATGATTCAGTAGTGTTTAATATATTCACAGAGTTGTGCAGCCATCACCACAAGCAATTTTGGAACATTTTCGTTACCCCCCAAAGAAACCTGCATACATAACTGCATACATTAACTGTCATTCCCTTTTCCCCTTCAACTCAACCATTATTCTACTTTGTCTTCTATAGATTTTCATGTTCTGGACAATGGAATCATATAATATGTGGTCTTTCATGACTGTTTTTTCACTTAGTCTAATGTTTTCATGGTTTATCCATGTTACAGCATGTTTTATTCCTTTTTACTGCCTTTTAATTTATAATTAAATATTAAATATATTTAATTATATGTATATGTATTCTCACACACACCACATTTTATTTATTCATGTGGGTTGTTTCCAATTTTTGGCTATTATAAATAATATAGCTATGAACATTTATATACAAGTTTTTGTATGGTTGTATGTTTCATTTCTCTTGAAATATACAGCTAGGATTGAAATTGCTGGGTTATATGGTAATTGTATGTTTAACCTTTTGAGGAACTACTAGACTGTTTTCCAACCAGTTGCATCATTTTACATTTTCATCAGCAGTGTATGAAAGTTCCAATTTCTCCACATCCTCACCAACACTTGTTATTATCTGTCTCTTTGATTATAGTCATCCTAGTGGGTATGAAGTGGTATCTCATTGCAGTTTGATTTTCATTTCTGTGATGCCTAATGATATTGAATATCTTTTCATGTGCTTGTGGACCATTTGTATATCTTCTTTGGAGAGATACCTATTCAGATCCTTTGCCCATTTTTAATTTTAGTCACTTTTTTTTCTGTTAAGTTGCAAGGTTCTTTATGTGTTTTAGATACAATTTTTTGTCAGGTATATCATTTGGCTCTTAACATTTAGGTCTTTGATCCATTTTGAGTTAATATTTGCATATATGGTGTGAGATAGGGGACCAACTGTATTCTTACATTCACATTGTTCCCCTTTCCCCACAGTATTTTCTATAACTTTTTTGTTAATTAAAAAAGAAGTTTTTTTGAAACAATCTAAAACTTAAAGTTGCAAGTACGATACAAAGAACTTGATTTCTTGAACCATTCAGAGTAGGTTGCTGACATGATAGTCCATGATGACCATGTTTGTGTGTATTTCCCACCAATAAGAACATTCTCCAACGTAACCACAATACAACTATCAAAATCAGAAAATTAACATTGATGCATTACTACCATCTCATCCTCAGATCCCATTCAGGTGTTGCCATTGTCCCAGTAATGTCTTTTATAACAAAAGGAGCCAGTCCAGACTCACACATTGTATTTAATTGTCATGATTCTCTAGTCTTCTTCAATCTGGAACAGTCCCTCAGTCTTTCTTGACTTTCATGACCTTAACATTTTTGAAGATTCCAAGCCAGTTTTGTTTTTCTTTTTTTAGAGGGAATCTTTTTTTTTAAAATAAATTTATTTATTTTATTTATTTTTGGCTGTGTTGGGTCTTCATTGCTGCGTGTGGACTTTCTTTAGTTGCGGCTAGTGGGGGCTACTCTTCGTTGAGGTGTGTGGGCTTCTCATTGCAGTGGCTTCTCTTCTTGCGGAGCACAGGCTCTAGGTGTGTGGTGCACGGGCTTAGTTGCTCCGTGGCATGTGGGATCTTCCTGGGCCAGGGCTCGAACCATGTCCCCTGCATGGGCAGGCAGATTCTTAACCACTGCACCACCAGGGAAGCACCAAGCCAGTTATTTTGTAGAATGTCTTTCAGTTGTGGTTTGTCTGATGATTTGTCTGTGGTTTGTCTGATTTCCTCATGATTAGATTCAGCTTATGCATATATGGCAGGTATTTGGCAGAAGTGATGTTGTGTCCGTGATGCATCCTGTTGGGGGCCCATGATCTCACCATTACTGTTGGTAGTAACCTTGATTAAGGTATATTTGTCAGGTTTCTCCACTATTATATTAGTCTTTTTCAATACTTTTGTGATTAATAAGCATTTGTGGGAAGGCCTTCGAAATTATATGTCTTCCTCATTAATCTTTCAATTTTTTCATTTATTTATTTATATCTGTGTGGACACATAGATTCCTATTTTGTTTAATGGTTTATATTCCCTTACTATTGTTATTTGTATTGATGCTCCAGTTATCCCAGATTTGGTAGTGGGAGCCCCTTCAAGCTGACTTCTTTGTTCTTTTGTCATGGCCCCTCATTCTTTGAGTACTTGGTTACTTTTTAGCACAACATAATGTTCCAAGTACATTTGGTACTTGCTCTGCCCAACCTCAGCCATTTCTTCAAAGAGCCCTGGTTCCTTTTAGTACAGAATGGCATTAGAAACCAAGATCTGGGTGCTAGGTGTGCATATTAGGATTTTGCTGATCCCAGGACCTCTCAGGGGACAGAGCTAGGGAATAGTTGTATTTTCTATAAGTACAGACATTTATATCTATCTATCTATCTATCTGTTGAATTCCATGAGTTCACATCAATAGCTGCAATTGCAGTCCAAACCAGGGGGTTCATTCTATTTTTCTGCCTTTCCATATCTGTAACTTCCTTTTTAGACTGTGAGAACCCCAGCTCCTATTATCTATAGTAGTTCTACTTATTTGATCCATTTCTCTGTATTACCCAGTCTTTCATAGTTATTGCTACATTCTGCCTACCCCCTCCCATCCCCTGCCCAATTAGAAATTCTTTGCATCCTAATCTGGCTTTGCCCCACTGTGTTGGGATGCCCACCTCCTAGGACTGTGTCCTTGTTAGCTTGGTCTCCAACACTCTGTGCCACCCGGGTCCCAGGCCACTGCCCTTCTTCTTCACTCACCTTCAACACCCCACGCCAAGTTGCCCTCTTGAGGATTCCCTCCTCACCCTGCTGGAGATCTGAGATCCTTGTTGTGCAGCTGCCCTCAAACATGGACATAGTCCTCCCTCACCTGCTTTGGGCTCTGACACCAGCTCTTGGCCATCATGATCAGCTCTCCCTTAATGGCTTTTGGACTGAATTGTTTGTGAAGGGGCTTCATGTTGTCTTTTGAGAGAGAAGTTTTTTGGACATCTGTTTAGAATTAAAAGTTTATTTTTTTTTCTAATTTAGAACTATTTTATTTGAAGAGATTTTCTTCTGTAGTTCTAAACACAAAACGAATGCTGTTTGACTGCTTCAGAGGCATCATTGTATTTAAATGCATCATGTGATATATTTACATTTTAAGCCACGCTTGAAATTGAAGACTCAATACAAGCTTTTTAAAAAAAATTTATTTATTTATTTATTTATTTTTGGCTACATTGGGTCTTCGTTCCTGCGCGTGGGCTTTCTCTAGTTGCAGCGAGCAGGGGCTACTCTTCATTGCAGTGCGTGGGTTTCTCATTGTGGTGGCTTCTCTTGTTGCGGAGCACAGGCTCTAGGTGTGCGGGCTTCAGTAGTTGTGGTGCATGGGCTTAGTTGCTCCACGGCATGTGGGATCTTCCCAGACCAGGGCTCAAACCCGTGTCCCCTGCATTGGCAGGCGGATTCTTAACCACTGCACCACCAGGGAAGTCCCAATACAACCTTTTTATTATTTTTAAAATTACTTAATTTATTATGTGTGTGTGTACAAATATACATTTTTTTTAGCCTTTATTTTTTTTTGAATTTTATTTAATTTATTTTTTTTATATAGCAGGTTCTTATTAGTTATCCATTTTATACATATTAGTGTGTATATGTCAATCCTGATCTCCCAATGCATCACACCACCACCACCCCGCCACTTTCCCCCCCTTGGTGTCCATACGTTTGTTCTCTACATCTGTGTCTCTATTTCTGCCCTGCAAACCGGTTCATCTGTACCATTTTTCTAGGTTCCACGTATATGCGTTAATATACGATATTTGTTTTTCTCTTTCTGACTCACTTCACTCTGTATGGCAGTCTCTAGATCCCTCCATGTCTCTACAAATGACCCAATTTCGTTCCTTTTTATGGCCAATACAACCTTTTTAACAAAGAAAGTATTAGTTGTAACAAAACATAACTATTCATTCTACAGATTATCATTTTTCCTAATATGACCACTAAATATAGAGCCCCTATTAAGTTTTTTTTTAGAAAAACTGACACAGTAATGCAAACTACATTTCCTTTCTCTTTACTAGTAATAAACTATGACATCCATTTGACAAAGCACTACCCAACCCTAGCAAAGTCATTTCTGCAACCTTTGTAACTCAAAATTGACCATCTTTTACACTTAATCTGTCTCCTGTAAGGAATGGATGTAAATGGTTATGTCAAGTGCAGAAGTCAGTCTGTGTCAATTGGTGTGTATTTTATATTGTGTTCTTAAGTTAACACCAGAAAATGAAAAATAAGTACTCTTATGTGAATGAAACATACCCTTTGATAGTTATCACAAAGGCAGAATCAATTGATTTTTAGTCAGGACTAGTGTCTCAATGTCCATTTCTTTATTAATACTTTTTATGGAAACGTGTTAAAGGCATAGGTATAAACGCACACGTTAACAGCTTACTTCTCTCCCAATAACCACTTGCCTGGCCTTGCTCCTCCTTTTCATGGGATCAAGCTACTGAGCCCTCAGCTACAGAGGCTGTGGTGCCTAGTCAGTATTTTTAAATAAAGCAGATCTCATATCATCCTTTTCTGAAAAATGAAGTACAGAGAAGACTATGGAAAGTAGTGAGAAAGAGCATACTGTGAAAAACAAAAAACCAAAACCATAGGATGTGATGTTCAAATTTAGAGAAGAGCTGGTTCATGATAATTGTCAGTAAATCATAAAGTAGGGGGCAGATTGGGCCAGGACTGGAGAGGCAGGAAGGCCAGGGAGCCCCAGTGCGCCTGACAAAAGTGGGCATGCTCCAGATGGACAGTCTAATTACGACCATCATGGCAAACATTTTCACAAAGCTGTAAACTCTTCAAGGCCAGGGACGGTGGCTTACTCAAGTCTGTATCCCCACTTCTTAGCACTTTCTTGCGCATGATAGACATTTAATACGTATTTCTGGGAACCAGGGAACTGAGCTGAATCAGCTCACTGCTTTCAAAGCCATTTTGGGTGGTGTCTATTCATGCAATTCATTCACTCCTCTGCCTAAGGCAGGGATGACAAACAGACTTTATCTCACTCTGATGGACTGATAATGGATGCCTGGAAGCATGAATGACACAGATTTTGAGGGGACTTCCTTGGCAGTCCAGTGGTTAAGACTCCACGCTTCCACTGCAGGCGCACGGTTTCAATCACTGGTTGGGGAACTAACATCCCCGCAGGCCGCGCAGTGGGGCAAAAAAAAAACTGCATAAAGAAAAAATGACGTGGATTTTGAGACCAATTCCTGGTATGGAGGAAAGGAGTGCCGCTCATTCACAATGCCACCTTGAAAGAATGGTGGCACAGACATTCTCTATTCCCCACCCCTGGTCTAGGAGAAGGGAATCCAACGAAAAGCTAGTACTTTATAAGAAGGAAGAAAACGCAAATAGCTCGAATATTTCATTTTTTCAGGCAATTATTAGTAGAGTTCTAAAAGGACTCTTTCTTTGGCTAATGTTTAACATTTAACATAAAATAACTCTTAATTTGATTTATAATTATTTGAATCTTAGTGTACATTGGTTAATGAGCTGTGTTTGAGGAAATTAGAAAACAAATAATAATTTACATCTACAAAATAATAATATTCATTTCTCTTCTAGCTCTTCCACCAAAGCCACCTAAGCCAATGACTTCAGCCATTACAAATGGAATGAAGGACGGTTCTGTTTCTCTTCAGGATGCAGAATGGTACTGGGGGGATATTTCAAGGTAACTAGAAGGGTACTATAATTGAATGAAGTTTAAAAAAATAATTTTGAGATTATGAGTTAAAATAAAACATTTTTAATGCCCCACAAGTTGTCATTTAAAGATTACCATTTAAAAAATTGTTTAGGAGAACCTTTCAAATTTTCTAAATGCTTTTCTTCCCACAAAAAAAAGTGACAAGAAAATCTTTCAATTATGGCTGTGATTATTACTTTTAATACTGTATTGAGGATAGACTTCTGAATAAATGAAACCTATACATTTAGGATAGGTGCATGTGTTTTAGGACAAAAGATATTTATCTGTACTTAATTTTCCTTTTCTGTTTCTAAGGCAATGGTTCCACAGTCTTTGCATGCACAAGAATCATGGGGTAGGGTCCAGGAATCTGCATTTATAACCTCCCCAGGTGATTTTTATGCACCCTTCACACACCTCCTTTTGAGAAACAGGACTCTAGTATAGATTTGCTTTTTGGGTAAAATGTGGTTTTGGGAAGCTTTGAACTTACAGAAGGAAAAAATATATATGTATATATATTTTAAAATTTGAACATTGTATTTTCTTGTTTTTAAAAAGTCCTATCTATTTCTGCCAAGTCAGATTCCAGGTTGCTTCTATATTGCTCAATATGCTTGTCCTTCTCTTTCTCTTGTCTGTTCTCTCCCATTACAAAGTAGCACTCATTTCTTTTTTTTTCCTTATCATTTTAACCCTCTTTAAGTATACAGTTTAGTGGCATAAAGTACATTCACATTATTGTTCAACCATCACCACCATCCGTCTCTGGAACTCTCATCTTCCCAAAGTGAAGCTCTGTACCAATTAAACACTAACTCCCCTTTCCTCCTGTTCTCCCCAGCCCCTGGCAAGCACCATCCTGCCTTCTCTTTCTATGAATTTGACTATTCTAGGTACCTCATATAAGTGGAACCATATAATATTTGTCCTTTTGTGTTTGGCTTATTTCACTTAGCATAATGTCTTCAAGGTTCATCCATGTTGTAGCGTGTGTCAGAATTTCCTTTTTAAGGCTGAATACTATTCCATTATATGTATATACCACATTTTTATTTATTCATTCATCTGGACATTTGGCTTTGGTGAATATTCGGATTGTTACAGCTTTGGGCTATTGTGAATAATGTTGCTGTGAACATTGGTGTATAAATGTTTGTTCAAGTTTCTGCTTTCAGTTCTTTGGGTGTATACCCAGAAGTGGAATTTCTGGGTCATATGGTAATTCCTTATTTAATTTTTTTTTTTTTTTTTTTTTTTTGTTGTACGCGGGCTTCTCACTGTTGTGGCCTCTTGCGCTGCAGAGCACAGGCTCCGGACGCACAGGCTCAGCGGCCATGGCTCACGGGCTCAGCCGCTCCGCGGCAGTGGGATCTTCCTGGACTGGGGCACGAACCCATGTCCCCTGCAACGGCAGGCAGACTCTCAACCACTGCGCCACCAGGGAAGCCCCTCCTTATTTAATTTTTTAAGGAAGACTTAATATATTTCATATTCAAATTGATCAGAAAATTTAAATTTTAGCAGTGTACAATAAAAGGATCTGTTATATTTAAATACTACGTAATTTATATTTTAAGACCATGTGGTTCTATAATTCAAGTTTCTTTTATGCTCTGCCATTTTCTTTGAGTCTTCTAGTGTTGTTCCTTAAAGGCCTAAACCAGCTCTGCAGAAGGAATTTGTTATCAGTATAAATTCAAATTGGAGAATATTATATTAAAGGCTGTGAACTAAGTAAATTATCCACACTCTGATCTGACCCAGCTGCCACTGTTGCTTAAACTTAATCTTCTTTCTAAACAGCTGTTGTTTTTTTCTGAAACTCTACAAGTTCATACCTGCCTAAGGAAGCCCTAAAGGCTTAATGGAAACACTATTCCCTACAGACAGTTGAAACCTGGAAGAGTTCAAAAATCAAATACCCTTCCTTAGATTGCATAACACCAAAAATCAAAACAGAAAGAAATATCTACGGGGAGGAACTAAATGACCTCTGGCAGCCCCCATGATTCTATAACCTTAGACGTACCTACCTCCCAACTAGTCTTAGTGATAATATGTGAGAAGAACAACCAACACTTACATTTTTTTCATTTTTCCTATAATTCTGTTCTTCAGGGAGGAGGTAAATGACAAATTACGGGACATGCCAGACGGTACCTTCTTGGTCAGAGATGCCTCAACAAAAATGCAGGGAGATTACACTTTGACTCTGCGGTGAGTATTTTTCAGCATTTTGGCTAGGGTTCTACTAGGATTATTTATTTCTGGGTATACAAAGATTCCTGTATTTTATTTAAATCTTTACATACAAATTTTTTCATATTTTTATTTAATTTAGATACATAATTTTTAGTTTGGCTAACCGTCCTTTTTCTACACATTTAAATATTTAAATGTTATATTAAAAAGGCAACAGTTTTTATTTTTATGTAGCAATAAGACAGAAAGGCTTAAAATCCCTAAATGTAATGAGTAAGAAATATACTGTTGACCTTATGAGTGAAGGAGAGGTCATGGGCACAGCCTAAGGTTATTAATGATGTGCTGGGAATCCACGCCTCCAATAACAGACTTCAGAGAGTTAAACTCAACATAGATTAGGCTGATGAGGATATGTAGAAGATAAAGCAATTCTCAGCCTATATCATGCCATCCATGTGGGCGTATTAGAATCTCATAACGTGGATGTATCATTCTTTATATTTACAAAGATGGGATGTATATTTATTAAAAAACTTTATATATATATATATATATATATATATTTTTTTTTTTTTTTTTTTTTTTTTTTTTTTTTTTGCGGTACACGGGCCTCTCACCGTTGTGGCCTCTCCCGCCGCGGAGCACAGGCTCCGGACGCGCAGGCTCAGCGGCCATGGCTCACGGGCCCAGCCGCCCTGCGGCATGCGGGATCCTCCCGGACCGGGACACGAACCCACGTCCCCTGCATCGGCAGGCGGACTCTCAACTACTGCACCACCAGGGAAGCCCTATAGATATATTTTTAATTAATTAATTTTTGGCTATGTTGGATCTTTGTTGCTGTGCACGGACTTTCTCTAGTTGTGGTGAGTGGGGGCTACTCTTCGTTGCGGTGCGTAGGCTTCTCATTGCGGTGGCTTCTCTTGTTATGGAGCATGGGCTCTAGGCACACAGGCTTTAGTCGTTGTGGCTCGCGGCCTCTAGAGCGCAGTCTTAGTAGTTGTGATGCATGGGCTTTGTTGCTCTGTGGCATGTGGGATCTTCCCGGACCAGGGCTCGAGCCTGTGTCTCCTGCATTGGCAGGCGGATTCTTAACCACTGTGCCACCAGGGAAGCCCAGATGGGATGTATATTTAAATAGGTTAGGAATACTGTATTAGATATTTCCACATTCAGTTTTAACAATTAACATAGCCTAAGGGCAGTAAAGTCTTGTGATTTTTTTTTAAAGGAATATCTAAATAAAAGAATAATGATAACAATAGTGACAATAACCACTTCCTTGTACTAAGCATTTTACATTCAATATCTATTTATTTATCAAAACAACCTTATGGGGTAGGTATTATTAATATTTCCATTTTATAGATGAAGTAACTGAAGCTTAACTTTGTTAAGAAACTTGTCCTAAAGACACTTAGCTTATAAGTGGCAGAGGATGAGTTCAAATCCAGACTTATCTGTCTCTTTGTTGCCTTTCCAGCCTAGTATCTTTAGGAAAAATAATCCCATATTTTATGCTAGAAATTTGGGGTTTATATCAGTTTCTAGTAAAGACATTAATACCTTAGGACTTCAGTTGTGCTGAGGAATAATTAGTGTTCTACAGTGATTCATTCAACTTAATTTTTTCCCATTCCAGTCAGGCTTCTGTCTCTACTACTCTACACGGACAGCTAAACCAATGGCCACTTCTTTCTTACCTTACCTGACCTCTTAGCAGCATTAGTCATAGACACTTCTTCTTAGAAACAGTTTATTGTCTTGGCTGTTGTGACATCACCCTCTCCTAATTTCCTTCCTAACTCCTTTGCTCAATATCCCAGGGCTCAGAATTGGGCCTCCTTTTCTCCATTCTCCCAAGGTGAGCTTGTCCTCTCCCATGGCTTTAATATACAGCTTCGTGGTGATGATTCATAAACCTTATCTCCAGCTCTGACCTCCTGAATTCCAGATGCATATATCCAGTTGCTACTTAGATAACTAGAGGACATACTAATTTTAATATAATCAAAGCAGAATTCTTGATTTCTAATGCATCTCCTCTACCCAGACTGTTTCTCTTCTAGTCTTTCCTTTTTTCAGAAGCAGAACCACGATCTCTACAGTTACTAGAACCACAAATCTTTTTTTTCCTCCCTTTCCCTCAGCCTCACATCCAAGCCATCATTAAACGAGCCCTGCCAACTCTACCTCCAAATCTACATCCATAATCTCTTCACACTTCTCTACCATCCAAATCTAAGCCACCATCTTCTTGCTTATATTTCATAGTTACCTCCTAACAGATTTGGATATGTAGAAAGTTGGGAGAGAAGGTTTGCAGGATTAGGTAACAATAGGAACAAAGATATGAAGGTGAGGAACTATAGAGTCCTGTTCTGTGAGATGCAATCCCATTTGGCTAGAGGGTAACATTTGAAAAGAGGAAAAAGCAGTAGGGGATAGAAGGTTGGAAAAGGGTCATGTTGAAGAGGGCTTTGAATTCTAAAATTTGGAGTTTGTGTTTATTATCATAGGGAGGAGGGGGAACCATTTCATTTTTTTAAAAAATTTATTTATTTTTGGCTGCGTTGGGTCTTTGTTGTTGCACGTGGGCTTTCTCCAGTTGCAGCCAGCAGGGCCATTCTTCGCTGCAGTGAGCAGGCTTCTCATTACAGTGGCTTCTCTTTGTTGCGGAGCATGGGCTCTAGGCACGTGGGCTTCAGTAGGTGTGGCACGTGGGGTCAGTAGGTGTGGTTTGCGGGCTCTACAGCACAGGGTCAGTAGTTGTGGCGCACGGGCTTAGATGCTTCGCAGCATGTGGGATCTTCCCAGACCAGGGCTTGAACCCCTGTCCCCCGCATCGGCAGGCAGATTCTTAACCACTATGCCACCAGGGAAGTCCCCCATTTCATTTTTTAAATAGGGAATTTATATGATCAGACCATATTTGAATAGAAAAAAATAAAAAAGGATAGAGACTAGTAAAGAGTTAAAAGGCTATTATTAATTGAGAGGGAATGATCATCCAGAATTAGATTTATTCTTTAATCATTTAATATTATTGAGTGCCCACATTGTTCTAGGAAAAGAAAATGATGGACAAGCCAGACATGGTCTCTTGTCTATAGTGTTTATATTTGGGAAGGGGTATTAGTGGGGGAGAGGGAGACAAAATAAACACATAAAAAAGAAATGAGGGAGTTCCCTGGCAGTCCAGTGGTTAGGACTTGGCATGGCCCTGGGTTCAATCCCTGGTTGGGGAACTAAGATCCCGCAAGCTGCGAGGCACAGCCAAAAAAGAAATGAGACTGAATCACTTTGTTGTACACCTGAAACTAACACAATATTGTAAATCAACTTAGTTCAATAAAAAAAAGAAAAGATAATTTCACAGTGTATGAAGTGCTATATAGGGAATACATAAGGTTATCTGATAACAGAATATGAGGAAAGGGAATTTCACATAGTTTTCAGGAGGGCCTCTCTGAGGATATGACTTTGGAAAACTGAAGGATTAGAAAGAGCCAGCCAGAAAAGTGTTCCAGGGAGAGGGAACAGAAAATGCAAAGACACTGATTTTGGAAAGATTTGGTGGATCCAATGAATGCAGAGACTGCTGTGCCTGGCTTCCAGTGTGAACCACAGAGTGGTAGGAGATGAAGTTGAAAGTGGAAAGAGCCCAGTGCAGAGAGCCTGATGAGCCATGGTAGGGAATTTGAAATTTATTTCTAAGTGCAAAAAAAATTAATAAAAGGTTTTAAGCAGGAAAATGACATGATTGAAAGATTAAATGAACTATTACGTAGGATGGTGGCTCTAGGAATGGAGTTGAGGAATCAAAGTAAGAGGCAATGTGGAGCTAAGAGCTAAAAGAATTTGATAATAGAAAAGGTATGAGGTTGAGGAGGAGTTAAAAGTGACTGGTTTGACCCCTGCGGGGCTTAGAATGAATGTGCCATTTATAGAAATAGGAGAGCCAGGAGCAGTTGATTTTTAGCTGCTTCAGAACTTCCAGGTTAAAAAATATCTAGAATATGGCTAGAAATTTAGGTTTAATGCTTAGGAGAGAGTATAGGGCCAGAAAAAGATTCAGGTACCATCTATATAGAATAATTGGAATTTTAAAGAAAGAGTTTATTTTGGAAAAAATGGGTAGAGGCTGAAGGCAAATTTTTTTAGGGAATAACTGTGTTTAGCAGCAGGATGGAGGCAGAGAAAGAGCAGTCTAAGAGTTGAGAGAAAAGAGTAATGTCCTAGAGGTCATGGGAGTATGAAATATTAAGAAGGAAGTGGAGATGGAGGGAAGGAAGGGAGTAGGGAAATTTCAGTCACTGCAAAGAATCTGAGCCTGGGATAGAGGAAGTGAGCAGAGTCTGAATTTGGTGACCCTCAAATGAGAGGAATGAGAGTGAAGTCAGACTGCAGCGAGTAGGTGATGAGAAAGTAGAGGTTTTTCAATTCAGTAACCATTTAAAAAAATCAGCAAATAGTATTTATTATAGAAAATCTGGATAGTTAACAAATCTTTAGGAATCTGATATATGCCAGGCATTGGGCCAGGTGCTAGGATATAAGAAGGAATAGCATGATTCTTCTGTTCAAGAAGATTACAGTGAGGGAGAGGCATAATTAAAAATCCACCACCACAATTCCTTCATGTCTTTACTTCCCTCCTTCTCTGTTTAGGGTCCATGGTCCACTATTAAAGTTACCCTTGTGAATATATCCTCTCTCCAAACTTGCTCCTCTCTCCCTTCATAGTAGTCGTCTAACTATATTCCAACACTTGTTAAATTCAACTCTCCATCTATTTTTTGCTTATACCTGGGCAGCTGAATGTGGAGAAAAATACATCATGCTGATTGGTCTCACATTAACTTTGTGACTGCTAATCTTAAGTGGGCATTTAGTACTGCCCAGCTGAATTTGCATTTCCGCAATCCATTTGCTCTCTCACTTTTCCTAGATGATAATTTCACATATTCTTTTTTTTCTCTTCAGATCAACAACCCACCTCCTTCCCTTTTAACAAGCTGCTTCCTGTTTCTCTGAGGACATGGAAGCAGTTAGAAGCCATAATTCCATCATGCTCCTGTTGCTATAGCTGTCAACATGAATGTAAATACTCTGCCTTTTTCCTGTTCCATTCGTGTCCTTGTCCAAGATCCTGTTGTGGACTGGATCCCATCCCATCCCTCTAACCTACTCAAGGACATCACCCTAGGAATTATCTTGTCCTTTCTTTTGTATCAACAGTTTTTGTCTCTCTACTGAGCCCTTCCCATCAGTATATAAATATGCTATACTGTCTCTCACTTAGGAATAGTAAATAAAGAATACTCCCTTGACTCTCTTTCTCTTTCCAGCTATCTCCCTATTTCTCTGCTCCCATTTACAGCAGTATTCCTAAAGACAGTTCTCTATAGGCATTTCTTCTATCTCTTCTTTCATTCTCTTTAATCCATTCCAGTCAGGCTTCCATCCTTACCATTCCACTGAAACCATTTTGTCAAGATCACTTAGTGATTCTCTACTTTGCCAAGCCCCAAGATCATTTACCCAGTTGATTATTTCCTCTTTGTTGAAATGCTTTTTTTTTAAATTGCTTTTTTTGGATACCATTTACTTATTAATTCCCCTCTCTTGGTTTCCTTTGTCATCTCCCTGACCACTAAACATTGGTGTACCCCAGGACTTAGAACTCGGACCTTTTCTCTTATTCAACTATGTTCATCTTCAAATAACATCTATAGGCTGACAATTCCTGATTTTATACATCTAGCCCAGAACTTTCTCCTGAACTTTAGATTCTTCACATAGGCTGCAGGATCCTCTGCTCTTGGATGTTCACTAGGCATCTCAAATGTAACATGTCTAAAACAAAATTGTTTTTTCCTCTTTAAACGTGTTCCTTTTATATATCCTTCTTCACTCCAATAAATGACAGTTCCGTTCTGGCTACTTAAGATAAAAACCTTGAAATCATCTTTACCTTGTCTCTTTCTCTTATATCCATATCCAGGCCACAGCATATCCTGTCAGCTCTCTCTTCAACATATATTCAGAATCCCACCATTTCTCAGTGTCTCCACTGCTACTACTCTTGTCCAGGACACCATCATGTCTTGCCTAGATTATCTTTCCACTCTACCCCTTCCCACTTTGTATGGTCTCACCTCAACCTAGCAGCTAGAATGAGCCTTTTAAAACACAAAATAGATGATATCATTCTGCTCAGACCCTCTTGTGTTTCCCTGTCTTACTCAGCAAAATCCAAAGCCATTACGATGACCCATAGGCTATTAAATGATCTAAGCTCGTTTTATATCTTTTATTTTGTCTCCCACTACTCTCCTTTTTGCTCATTCAGCCCCAGCATCACTGGCCTCATTGCTGTGCCTGGAATATGCCAAGCTTTCTTCTACCTCAGGGGCTTTGCACTTGCCGTTCCCTCTGTCTGGAAAACTTCTCCCCCAGATATCTGCTGTGCTAGCTCCCTCAATTCATTTAGGACTCTGCTAAATGTCACCTGAACAGAGTGGTTTTCCTTGTTTAACATGTATAAAATAGCAATCTCTCCACCCCCAGAATGATCTCTTCCCTTTACTCTGCTTTATTTTTTTTCCAAAGGACTTAATACCAGTTGATATATCTAGTTGTATATTTTATATGTTCTATCTTAATGAAAAATTCTTTATCCTCTTTATAAATATGGAGATACATTCCTCATGCTGCTAAATTGGAAGTTCTGTGAGAGCATGTACTATATCTGGCCTGCTTATCATTATGTCCACTGTGCCTCATACAGTTCCTGGCACATAGTAGATGTTCAATAAGTTTTTTTTGAATGAATGAGTGCTTTTTAGCTTTTCTCTAGCAGAAAGACCAGCTTGCATTTATTGTGGGTATATGTGTGGGTATATACACCTATAGAAACTGCATATGATTAGGTGGTCCTTCTAATGTACATTTTACAGGAATAGTTCTTCATCCATCTAAACAGTGACCTGCTGAGCATTAAATTTAAATCAATCCACAGATTCAAACCAATTGTGTTTGACCTTTCACAAATCCCAGTGGTTCATTTATCATGTGTAATGGCATGGCATAAAGAGATACAGAAGCATATTTTTTCCCCATTAAGTCTGCATTCTGCTATAAGAACAGTTGAGTGGGAATGGTGCAGTATTTTGCTATGATATAACGAATACATCTGCTCTGGTTTTAGATTATACCTTATGGGACTTGTAAAACATTGCCATTTTAAGCTTTGGTTATAAATTATCTTTTAAGGGACCATTGGATATGACTCAGTAAGCAAAAGTGGTCTAAACTATTCAAGCATCAGATTACATCCATCTAATATAAATGACTCTTCAAAAGCTGTACTTTGTAAAACAGTTGAATGACAGTTGAATCATTTACATATTGTGATAGCCTAAATAAATAGTCATTTCCAAGAATTACAAGCAAATATAAAAGAAAAAATAATGTAAGGTGCTAGATTAATTACTCAGCTATAAATCATTCAAGGAGCTTAATTATGTTTGTGCATTAACAATAAAACCTTGAGTGCTGTGTTGGTGTATGTGTGACAAATGGTTATCATCCCCTTTCATGTAGAGATTGCTTCTGCTTCCCTCCACAGACACACAACCACGTACCTTTAGATCCCAAAGAGATTGTCCCTGTTCTTCCTGATATAGAATTTAAATTTAAAAATTCATTCAGAAAATAAACAAAAGATACAATTTACTTGTGTTTTGATTTTTTTTAGTGATTATTTTTGCTAAATTTGTTGATACTGGAAGCTGTGTAAGTATGCTGACCTTTAGTAACCAAGATATTTTATAGACAAAAGAAATAGTTGTTAAAAAAATATGATATTATGTATACTTCTACACACATAACATGTGCCTTTTTACCCATTCCAGTTTCATTAACATAGTAAAAACTTGTTTATAATGTAATACCAAGCTTTCATATCTCCATGTGAAAGTAGTACTTCAATAGAATTTTTTGGGAAAAAAATCTACAGTTGTTGTCTTGTTCACAGGAAGGGAGGCAATAATAAGCTAATAAAGATCTATCATCGAGATGGTAAATATGGCTTTTCTGATCCTCTGACATTTAATTCTGTGGTGGAGCTCATTAGCCACTATCATCATGAATCTCTTGCTCAGTACAATCCCAAACTTGATGTGAAGCTGATGTACCCAGTGTCCAGATACCAACAGGTATGATTACACAATTTTTTTTTGGCTGTGCTGTGCAGCATGCAAGATCTTAGTTCCCCCACCAGGGATCGAACCCGTGCCCCCTTCAGTGGAAGTGTGAAGTCTTAACCACTGGACCGCCAGGGAAGTCCCATGATTACACAGCTCTTGATAGCTAATTGGCAAGTCATTATTTAACAACATCATTTGATTCTAACTTACCAGGCTTATCAGTTAGAAAAAAGAAGAAATTTAGATGTTTAAAATTTCCTACTTAAGATTTAAGATATTTTTAGAACTTATTTTGTGGCTACTACTCCTTAATAGCTTGTTGTATGTGTTTATTAACTTTATATAAAAATACTTCTGTTTATGTTTCCTATTCTTTATTTCTTTTGTTTACCTGTATAGGATCAGTTGGTAAAAGAAGATAACATTGATGCAGTAGGTAAAAAACTGCAAGAGTATCACTCTCAGTATCAGGAAAAGAGTAAAGAGTATGACAGGCTATATGAAGAATATACCAGAACATCCCAGGTTAGTATATTTTTGTTGTTTAGGCCAATAAGTATGCAATAAGTATTATAGTTATATCGGATTTTCTATAATTTTATAATTTTCTATAATTCACCTGACAATCTTTAGCTGTCTTAATATCTTTTTTTAATTTAAAAAGTTTTTAAATTTATTTTTTATTGATGTATAGTTGATTTACATATATAAATTCTTATATATATTTATATATAAAAATTATTTTTCAGATTCTTTTCCATTATAGGTTATTACAAGAAATTGAATATAGTTCCCTGTGCTATACAGTAGGACCTTGTTGTTTAAGCTATCTTAATATCTTTTTGTTTTTAATTGAAGTATCCTTGATTTACAATGTTGTGTTAGTTTCTGGTGTATAGCAAAGTGATTCAGTTATACATATGTATACGTATTCTTTTTCATATTAATATCTTTTAATATCAAATAAACTGGTTTGAATAATACCAACTTATTATTGAATAAGTTTTCAATAGGGTATAAACACTGTGCTCCTATACATCTTTATTCCTCCCCCTTTATATTGTTACTACCACTGATTACATTTTTATACATTGCCAATTAGCATAGATTTATAATTATTGTTTTATGCATTTGTCCTTTAAATCATATAGGCTTTTATATTTACTTATCCAGTTACCTTTACCAGTATTCTTTATTTCTTCATGTAGCTTTTTTTTTTTTTTAATATTTATTTGGCTGCACCAGGTCTTAGTTGCGGTACGCGGGATCTTCGTTGCCTCATGTGGGATCTTAGTTGCAGCACATGGGATCTAGTTCCCTGACTAGGGATCAAACCCGGGCTCCCTGCACTGGGAACTCGGAGTCTTAGCCACTGGACCATCAGGGAAGTCCCTCTTCATGTAGCTTTGAGTTACTGTCTAGTGTCCTTTCATTTCACCCTGAAGGAGTCTCTTGAGCATTTCTTGTAGGGCAAGTCTAGTGGTAACAAACTCCTTCAACTTTTGTTTATCTGGGCATATCTTAATTTCTCCTCCTTCATTCTTGAAGGACAGTACTGCTGGCTATAGAATTTTTGGTTGATGGTTTTTTTTTTTCTCTCAGGGCTTTAAATATGCCTACCCACTGCCTTCTGGCCTCCATGTTTCAGATGAGAAATCAGCTATTAATTTTATTGGGGGTCATTTGTATATGACAGGTTGCTTCTCTCTTGCTGCTTTCAAAATTCTCTCTTTGTGTTTTGACAATTTGACTATAATGTGAAATACTTGTTTTTTTTATATCTTTGTCTATAGTTTATAATTGTTAACTGTGAAGGGTATTCCAGTCTTACTGTGCTTCATGGTACCTTGTTTTAACCCTAGAATTAATGTTCTTGATTTCTCAGCCCCAAAGCCCTTGATCTTATTTCTAAGCTAGTGTCTGTGGTGGGCAGTGTAAAGGTAGAGACTGCACCAGGAACCTCAGGACTGGAGGAGTTTATTAGGGAATATTGGCCTGTGAGGATTGTAGGTTAGGTATGAGATATAGTGCTGATTGGGGAAAGGTGTGGGATTACAGTGGCCAGAATTGCTGTAATGGTCCATTTTTCTATGTGAGATGTTTGATTTCATTTTATTTTCAGGTTTTCTTTTATTAGTTAATTAGTTATTCAGAATGATTTTAATAACTTTTTTTCCCTTTTCTGATACTTGTGTCTGTGGTGTGCCTGTGTGTATATGCTTTTTTTTACACTGCAAATTTCAGCTTTTCTGTATTCCTTTACCTCTTCTAGGTGCATTATCTGTGATGAGGCTAGTGTTTGAGTTAGAATGGGGAAAAAGTTACTGAGGAATCAACATATGTGGTCAACATTAGGGGATGGTGAAATTATCATACATATAATAGAAGGTTATACAGCTATTAGAATAGTTTTCAGAAATTATTTTAAAACTTCTTGATTTTTAAAGAGTGAAAAAGTTATGTAAATATATATGTTAAATTCAATATAAATGTTGCTGAATTCTATGAATTATATCACACAACGTAAAAGTCCCTATTCCCCAGAGGCAACTGCTGTTATTAAGTGCTTCTTAGGAATTCCTGATGACCTGAGAAATGCTAATGATGTAGTTTCAGGTAAAGGAGACAGCATTTAGAATTGTGTGTACATGATTTCAGCTGTGGGTGTACCTACTCACCTGAAGGGAGAAGACTTTATAAAAATATTCTGGGATGTTTTGGGGATAGAATTAGAGAGATTTGGGGAAAATACAGTTAAAATAGAAAGAAGGAAATAATAAAAAAATAATATGCATGTATTATTCTATAACAAAAATGGCATTTCTTCTTTTTAAAACAAAATGAACACTACCAAACGTAAAATAGATAGCTAGTGGGAAGCAGCTGCATAGCACAGGGAGATCAGCTCGGTGCTTTGTGACCACCTAGAGGGGTGAGATAGGGAGGGTAGGAGGGAGGGAGATGCAAGAGGGAAGAGATATGGGGACATATGTATATGTATAACTGATTCACTTTGTTATAAAGCAGAAACGAACACACCATTGTAAAGCAATTATACTCCAATAAAGATGTTAAAAAAACAAAAAAAATGAAATTATTCTATAACCATCAAAAAAAATAAGGCAGTCTACATTTACTGATTTTGAGTGGTTTCTAAGACATATTAAGTAAAAAAAAAAAAAGTGAGGTACAGAAAAATATATGTGGTAGAGAGAAGCCCGTGCGCTGCAACGGAAGATCCCACATGCTGCAATGAAGATTCCGCTGGCAGCTAAGACCTGATGCAGCCAAATAAATAAATAAATAATTTTTAAAAAGAAAAATATATGTGGTATACTGTCATTTATGGTTAAAAAAAGAATTTGGAAGGTGTTATATATTTATATGTACTCAGAATATCTCTGGTCAAAAACTGACATACTCTCTGGGGAAGGTAATTAAGGCAGTGAGGGTGCAGGAGTAGGGAACTTAATCTTTACTATTCTTTTGTATTGTTTGATTTATTTTTTTTCTCTGTGCATGTATTACCTTTTTAAAAAATATAAAATGAACTGAATTGGAATTTAGGAGATTTATTTTCTAATCCTGGTTATGTTAAAAACTAGTGATGTCCCATGAGAGACATCACTTGTCCATGCTTCAAGTTCCCATCTATAAGATGCAGATACTGGCAACTACAGCTATATTTGAGTGTGAATGTGTGTTTGTGAGAGAGAGAGAGAGAGAGAGAGAATCAGGTATAAAAGGTTAGCACAACCATCCAAAAACATTTATTGAATACCTAGTCTAGGTATGAAACTATATTTGACTCTAGAAATACAGAGGGAGAGATGAGGCCCTATTTTGTAAAAGTGCAAAGTGCTCTGACAATATTTGTTAAATATAATGTGCATTAGTCAAAATAGCATACTTTAATCCCTTTCCTCTGCATCAAATAAAACTATGATGGGTTACTATAATTGTGTATATTTATTTAAAGGGCAATGTATAACACTATGTTTAATCTCACAAAAACATTGAGTAAAAGATTCAAAAGAATATATATATAATATGAGTGTATTCTATAAGGTACAAAACCAAGCAAATGTTAACTTTTTAATTTTGGCTGTGAGCATAAAGTGGTAAAACCATAAAGAATAACAAGGAAATGATCATCATAAAGGGCAGGATAATGTTATCACCAAGGCAGGGAAGGTAGAGTGGGAAAAGGCAGGGAGTTGTGATCCAGAAAGCATACACAGGGAATTTCTGGGGTGCTGGTAGTGGATGTTCATTTTATAATAACTTGTTAAGCTGTGTATTTTTTATGTACTTTACTGTTATGTTATATCTCGTGCTAAAAAATGATAAACATTAAAAACCCATGGCTGTATGCAAAAACAATGTGACTATTTCTATAGATCAGAGGTGGAAGAGAAACCCATAATAAATAATCATAAATGGAACTTTTGGATCTGGAAATAAGCAGAGACAGCTGAGAGCTTGACCTCCCTGGTAGTTCCTTCTCAGTCTTCTTTGCTGATTTCTCCTCTTTGACCATTGTTCTATTCTCCTTTCTGGATAGTCATTCACTCTCTGGTGTGATCTCAAAGAGTCTCATGGCCTTTACATACACCTATATGTCAGTAACTCCCAAAATTCTATCTCTGGTTCTTCTGACTTCTTTTAACTCTAGACTCATATATTCAACTGCCTATTCAACAGCCCCACTTGGATGTTTAAGTAGATATCTCAAGCTTAACATATCCAAAATTGAACTCTGATATTCCACGTCAAGGCTGTTCTACCCTTTGCTTTCCCCATCTCAGATGAGAATTATAATATTCTTCTTACTCAGGTCAAACGCCCTGAAGTCTCTTTCTTTTACATGTTGCGTCCAGTCCATCAGGCATTCCTGTTGACTTTACCTTTAGAATATACCCAGAATCCTACTCCTTCTCACCACATCCATTGCTAATACCTTGATCTAAGCCACTGTCAGTCATTTATCACAGAAACCTCCGAACTGGTCTTCTTGCCCTTATCTATACTCCCCTTGCCCTGGTCAGTTCTCAACATAGCAGCTAGGTGATACTTGTAAAACATAGGTAAGATCATAGCACTCCTTTGTTTGAGACCCACCTCTGGTTCCACGTTTTACATAGAGTGAAAGCCAGAGTTCTCTCTACAATGCCAGTATGATCTGTGTCCCTCTTTCTCTCTGACCTCATTTCTTATAACTCTCTTCCCCACTATACTTCAGCCACACTAGCCTCCTTGTGGCTCCGCGAATATACTAGACCTGCTGCCTATCTTTGAGTCTTTGCACCAGCCATTTCCTTGCCTGAAACACTTTCCCCCGAGATAGGCACCTGGCCAACCACCTCACCACCTTCAAGGCTTTGCTCAAATGTTGTCATCTCAGCGAGGCTCACTTGACCACTTTATTTGAAATTCCAGCTCACATTTCACTTCTCCTTTCCCACTCTACTTTTCTTTTTCCGTAATACTTCTTACCTTCTAAAAAACTATGTAATTTATTTACTTGTTCTATTATTTATTGTCTGTATAACCCCCTAAACTATAAGTTCCAGGAGGGCAGAAATCTTTAAGTTTGTTTACTTACATATCCCAAATGCTTCAAATAATGCCTGGCGTATAGTTAGTGTTCAATTATTTGTTGAATGAATTTATGCAAGATAATGAACCAAAGCACTCCACCCTTGTCAAGGGTGTGAAGTCAGACTCATGGTATGGACTGGAATCTTGGGGAGGGCTAACCCTCCTGTGAATGGAGGCAAGAAAAAATGGCCTCTATTGCATATGGCTTTGGTTTGTGTAGAGCTGCATTTCTGCTTTCTTGTCATGATTGGAGAAAGCAGAGAAAGCTCCACGTGCTGCACACATGCCCAGTAATATGGGGGCTTTAACAGCAGAATATGAGTTCTGGGCAGCTAAGAGACTGGGTTCTGGAATTGGAATCCCTGGTTGGGGAGCTGGGAATGGGGGTGGATGGAAGCAACCAAAAAAGCCACGAGGTCAAAGCTAGAAGAGGGCTAATTCCTCCGTGTGAGAATTGACAGCAACACCTGAGATGGGGCTGAGCGGAGAAGAGCCTTGGAGGCTTAATGCTTTGGGAGGTAGAGGAAGAGAGGGCGGGATCCAAAGGGATCCAGTGATTAGCAGTTTAGGAGATGTGCTGGGACAATGAGTGTTAAAGGGAGATTAAAGAATTGACCTCTGTTTGTGTCATAGTGTTTCTAAGTGTTATAGACCTTCCCTGTTTTTTTCTGTGAAATCTTAGATACAATCTAGATTGCTTTAATGTAATCGAATTCTTCCCAGTGAATGGGAAGAGATGGTGTATCCTGAATCAGAGTTGGCACAGGGTGAGAATAGGCTGTATGTGGGGATATTTGGCATCCGGATTACATATAATTAGGAGGCAAAGTGATAGGATTTAGCGATGGTTTGGGATTAGAGACAGGAATTCAGCAATGAGATCATTGGTGACCTTGGAAAGAGCAGTCTCTGTGGAATGGTGAGTACAGAAGCCAGAATAGGGCGAGTTGCAGTATGAATGAGAGATGAGGAAAGAGAGAGAACCCATATAAACAACTTTTTTAAGAAGCTTAACTGTGACTGGAAGAGAAATTAAGGTTAAGGAACTTTTCTTTTTCAAAGTGGTGTTACTTGAACTTGTGTGTATGCCGATGAGAAGGAACCTTAAACTGGTGGAGTGAATGCTGTAAGAGGGGCTAGTTGATGTGATGAGATGAAGTGCCTGAGAAAGGAAAAGGAGGTGAGACCCAGAGCACATGTAGGTAAAAGAGAAGAGAAGGAGAGCAGGTATAAATAAAGGTAGGGTTACAGTTTCGGTGGTAGGTATAATGGCGTTGTTTGAGGGGGAGCTGCTGCTTTGGCAGCAGCACCAAATACTTTTTCCTTTGCTGCCCTACCTACCAACACACACAACAGTGTCAGTAAAGTCAAGTTTTTGGTGTTTCCTTTGAAGATACAGGGCCAGAACTTTTAATAGGTAATTTCTAACCTTGCAAGGGAGCCACGACTATAATTTGAGAGTTGTAGAATTTGAGAGTTGTAGAATTTATAGCTAGATATTTAGATACGGGCATTACAATAAGTTTACAATACTATTTGAGATAATGTATGATATAACCTCAGCTGTATGAAACATCACAAGGTTCTAGTGTCCCATATCTGCTAATCCCCTTATGTTCCAGCCCTACCGAGCAATTGCTGATCCCTAACATCCACTATTATTTCATGTATATGTCATGCCATGCCTTCTATGTGCAATGCTGAATTTTCTTCTCAGTTAAGACCTAGCTCAGATGTTGCCTCGTCCATGAAGTCTCTGTAAAGCAGTAAGTAACTTTATTGCCCCACTTTATTGCCTCTATCGTGACATGAAACAAAACCTTATAAAAGTTCAGGAATCTATTTTGCCTGTATATTCTGAATCCTGGAGGGCAGGCCCCATGTTTTATGAATCTCTTTAACACCAGGTGGTACTTTCTAAACAGTGGATTCTCAATAATCATTTGTTGAAATTAATCATTGCTAAATAGTTGAATTATCCCATAAGCACCAAAACTTTTAAAATTGTAAACATTCAGGATTGCAATCTTTCTAGATCTTTACACATATTTCTTGATTTTCTAAAGTAAGTTGAACAAAATTTAACCCTCTTTGAAGATTTTAGGAGAATCATGATTCAGAAGCTAAAGTGTACAAATATATTCAGAGCTCATTGGAATGCGGAGGACCACTTACCCTATGTGGTGAACAATGTGAACGGCTTAGCCTCCTGGGCTTCTGTTAGCCTCCTGGGCTTCTGTTTTGTGGAGTTTTTAGTTTTTCATATTATTCTGCATCTCGTTTTAGCAGCTATTCTTCCCCTTTGCATTTTCTGCTTCTAATTAGATTAATCTACTAATGAATCTGTTTAGAAAACGCCATGCTTTAGAAATGAAAGTAAGTATAAGTAGACTCTATAGGGCTCTTCTGGAAATAAGGCTTTGCATGTTGGTGCATGAACTCCTCTGCTCTGTCTCTTCACTCGTTCAGCACCTTTTGGGGGTCAGCACTACATTAGTTACAAAGGCAGAACTTTATCCTTGTCTTCAAGATGTTCAGGGTTAATCTCTCTTAGCAACTCAGAGGGCTTTCTGTGTTTCTCAGCTATATTTCAGGTAATAGTTATTTTTCTTTTATTTTAGGGTTTGAATGATGTATTTTATATACAAGTAATACGGGTAGAAGGGTTTGTTTTGGTCCCCTTAATTTGATATTATATGGAATCGTAACAAGAATTGTAAGATTTGTTTTAAGCCTAAGGTTACAAAAAATACAAAGATAATGAAGTGTGTGTGTTTTCTTTTTTTACAGGAAATACAGATGAAGAGGACTGCAATTGAAGCTTTTAATGAAACAATTAAAATATTTGAAGAGCAGTGTCATACACAAGAACAACATAGCAAAGAATATATTGAGCGATTTCGGAAAGAGGGGAATGAAAAGGAAATTGAACGGTAAATCTACCTAATACCTCCAAGTGCATCAGTGACCCGAGACATCTTTTCTTCTCCAATAATCTCTGACATGTCTGCTTTTACGCCCTCAAACTTGACAGTCCTGCCATATGGAATTACTTGCTGTTCCCACTAATGGCACCAAGCTGAACCTTGTCTCTTCTGTGTTCTTTCTCCGTCCTCCAAAATTGTTGACCCCGGCTCATCCTTTAGGACTCGGTTTAGATACAACTTACTGGAAAATTTTCCCTGACTCCCTAGACTGGTTTAGGGGCTTTTTATCCCCACCCCTGCAGCATCTATCCTGATCCCTAGTGTAACATTTACTGAAAGTCACACTCACTGTATTTTGAGCTTGTTGAGAGTAAGGGTGGTGGCTTATTTTCCCTGATAGCTCCAGCAGGTTTTATGGTGCCTGAGAGTACATAGTGGTGCCCATGGAATATTTGTTGAACTGAAAACCAACGGCAGCAGTCTGACAATTAGTTGAAGGCAGAGCAAGACCATTGGCAGGAAGACCAGCCTGCATGTTGCAGGTGACTGATTGCGTCTTTGTGGTCATCAGGTTAAAAGACGGTGAAGGCCTGAACCAGAGCAATGGCACGAAAGGAGGGGTAGTTACTAGAAATGCTGAGGACTTGGTGCCTGACCAGATCTGGCAGGTGTGGGAGAAGCCAAAGATAATTCCTAGATTTCTGATATTAGTGACTAAGGGATGTGTAATTCACCAAAACGGGAAGTACATCAGGGGAGTTCAGGGTTGGAACCAATGAGTTTTGAAGTTCCTGTGAAAACCCAAATGGAGTTGTCTGAGAGGCAGGCAGCTGGTTATCTGGATTTGGAACTCACAGTACAGAAGGCATTTGGGAGGCCAAAGTGTTGTAGGTGATGGTAACTGCTAAGGATGAGATTACACAGAGAGTGAGAAGCATGAGTATTGGATCTGGCAACTAAAAGAGTATTGGGAACCTTTATCAAAGCAAATTTAGTGGAGTATTAGAAAATGAGCCAAATAACATGGGGCTGAGGAGTGAAAAAGTGGATCATAAAGAAAAATGAATCACATGCAAGGGAAAAGCAAAATTATTTCTCATATTAGCACCAAAGTGTTAGTGAACTTCTGTGTGCCTAAGAATAGTATTAAGTGCTGTGAGGCAGTATAGCTTAATGAATAAAACTGTGGGCTTAAATGCTATATTAACCATTTACTAGCTGTGTGACCTTGAGTGAGTTACTTAACTCTCTGAGCCTGTTTCTTCCTCCATAAAACTGTGGATAAAACCTTGTTGAAATGCTATGAGGACTAAGTGATACACACACACACATTTATGGTAGAGAAAGGTAGGGATGTGTGTGTGTGTGTGTGTGTGTGTGTATCTTGACATATGGTATCAGTAAGTGACAGTTATTACTAATAATGAAGAAATAGAAAAGAACTTGTAGTTTAGTTGCAAAGGGAGTTAAAGTATCATGATGATGTTTTAATAGTAATATAAAACTACATATTATTGAGTGACAAATGAGTAATGTGGACAGTTGTTGCCTTAGGATTCAGAGCACAGCAAAACTTTGTGTGCTGGAAAAGCTTAGGGCCGTCATCTACTGAGTGCTTACCAAGATGTCCCAGGCACAGTTTAGTCCTTTTACATGTATTACCACAATTAATTCACATAGTACCCCAGCTTTACTTGTTCAGTCATGGCTGGATCCAGGGCCCAAACAAGATCATCAGGATTCCCCTCATGCTGTGTCTTTTGGCTCAGTTTTTCTCTGTGTTGGCTTCATCCTCAGGCAGGCTTTCCCTACGAGGTAGCAATATTAGCTGCTGGGAGTCCTAGAATCACATGTTCACAACTTAGTCCCAGTGGAAAGAGAGAATCTCTGTTTACAATATTTCTAGTAAGAGTCCTAGATTTGACTCTCATTGGGTCAGTTTGGGTATTATTCCCATTTCTGAACAAGTCATTGTGGCCTGAGGCAGGGATAGGATGGAATGGAACACTCTTTTTTTTCTTTTTTAATTAATTAATTAATTTATTTTTGGCTGCGTTGGGTCTTCGTTGCTGCGCATGGGCTTTCTCTAGTTTGGGTGAGCAGGGTCTACTCTTCATTGTGGTATGTGGGCTTCTCATTGCCGTGGCTTCTCTTGTTGAGCACAGGCTCTAGGGCGTGCAGGCTTCAGTAGTTGTGGCATGCAGGATTCCATAGTTGTGGCACACAGGCTTAGTTGCTCCAGGGCATGTGGGATCTTCCTGGACCAGGGCTCAAACCCATGTCCTCTGCATTGGCAGGCGGATTCTTAATCACTGCGCCACCAGGAATGGAACACTCTTATTGGCCAGGCTGGGTGGTATGGATGTTCACCTGTGAATCTGAGATGGGGGCAGGGAACATGAGGGTGCTGTTCCCAGAAAAGTAGGAATGGATATGTGCCAGGCAAAAACAGCAGATGTCCACCACACTTCAGGTGTTAGGGCTGTGTTCATACTGTGGAAAGCTCCTGCTTGGTTCGTGTTTTAGCCTTAATATGTCAAATATTTTCACAGAATTATGATGAACTATGACAAATTAAAATCACGTCTGGGTGAGATTCATGATAGCAAAATGCGTCTAGAGCAGGATTTGAAGAAACAAGCTTTGGACAACCGGGAAATAGATAAAAAAATGAACAGTATCAAACCTGACCTGATCCAGCTGCGCAAGATCCGAGATCAGCACCTTGTGTGAGTATTCTGGGACTATGTGGGAGGGATCCACCACCACCTGATTCCTACTGTGCTAGAGACCTTAGAGGTAGAAGAAGAGATTTGTCATTGAGAACTGGCCAGTGAGATTGTAAGAACTTAGGACAGCAGTCCTGTTAGTAGTCGCGGTATCAGAGTCTACCTGAAGTCAAGCGTGTGGGGCCAGTCAGAAGGTAAGACTGTAATCCATACAAATGAGCAAAATGGTTGAGTTTTAAAGGTACAGATTCCTTAATGTGTGCCTAAAACACAAAACCCAGAATCTTCGGCTACATAGAAGAACCACAGAAACAGAAATTACCCCTCAAAGGCAAGGGCACTAATAGTGGGGGCCTACAAAGAAGTATACAGAATAGTCCGTTAAAGGGTTCTTATATTTAAGAAATAAGATTCTATATTTAAGTAATAGAAATATTACTGTTGATAGCAGGTATGAAAAATGGCACACCTGAGGAGTGATGGAAAACTGTGATTTAGCTAGATATAGGGATATTATCTAAATATAGATTGAAAGATATATTATCAGAACAAGATGTGTGGATTAAGAGTTTTAGGCCAGATGACTGCTTCATAGAAGGAGAAAATCCATGAGAAAGGAAAATATATTAGGTTTAGTTCTAGGTAATAATAGACTGTTATGTAATATGTTTATGGGTGACTTTCATGCATGTAACACACTCAGTTCAAACTCTTGGCAGGAGGAGACAGAGTAAAGACCTCTGAGGGTTTCTTTGTGTCAGAAAGAGGGAGGGGATAAAATACAAGCTTAGAGGTTGGAACATTGGCTGTTGAGTTTCAGTAGAGGAAAATTTAAGGTGATTGTTTTGGGAGCAAACAATTATAACTACACTATACTGAGTAATTTTTAGTAGCACTCCTCTCTAGAGATCTTTCATTTTGCTACTGTGGCCAAAAAAAGTCAACGAAGTACACATAGCATACAGAAGAGCTTTGGAAGCAAGGCAGGCAGGTGCCCTTGTGTAAAAGCAGGATGTGTCTGCTCTTGGAATGCTTATATGGTTTGGGTCATATAATGAAGCTGAAGAAAGGCCCAAGAAGGCTGTGCCATGGACCAAAGGAATGAATGGAAGCACTTCTTTGCCCTGGAAAGTGATGAGAGATGAAGAAACCTACCATTCCTAGGTGCATGACTAAGGGTGGCAAACTAGACCTTGAAAGTTCCTTTAACAAGTTATGTAAGCTAAATATAAGAGAATTTAGCTCTATATTTAGAATTTATCATGAATGATAAGCCATGACCTGCTTGTATCCTGCTAGGATATTTAGGGAGACACACAAAACCATTGCCTCTTTTGGAAGTGTTGCTTCCACTGTCCCATAGTCCATGCTTTGATGTTTCTAACAAAGACAATACTAGGATTGGTAGGCTTGATCTGCTCTAATGCTGAAATTGTACAGTCAGTCCTGAAAGAGACTGGTTGTATTGCTGCGTGATACTGAATATGATCTCTCTTTGGTCCTGTGTTGAAGTTGGAATAGGTTGGAATTCTGCAGCACCCAACGAGAGACTGTCATTAGTTTATCAGGTCCCTTTTGCGTGTGGACATTTCCCTGACTTCCCACTGTATAGCCCATAAGGATTTTTTGAGATTTTCTGCTGAGATTCCAATGTACTGTTTCTAGAATATTCTTGAATGCCTAAATGCAGAATTTCATTTCTTAAATATAGAATAAAATATTTCTTAAATATAAAATCCTTTATTTATTTTTACTTTATTTTTAGTTTTTGGCCATGCCATGTGGCTTGCGGGATCTTAGTTCTCCAGTCAGGCCCCACGGCAGTGAGAGCGCAAGTCCTAACCACAGGACTGCCAGGGAATTCCCTAAAAGCCTTTAAAATTCCTTTTCAAAAAAAGGAGTTCATTTGCAATTCTTTTTCATCAGGAGCTAGTTTTCATGATTACCATTTACTTTTCTTGGTATTCATAAACCTGAATGCAAAATAAAGAATAATTTGCCATAACACAACTTAGTCTTCCTGACTAATAAACTATGACTTATTGCCACCCTAAAGTAGGCTCTGTGTAGTGTGTGTCAGTCCATCCACAGCTACGCCCAAAGTAACATTATTATCAGTGATTGGATCATCATTAGCAGCTGATCATATTTTATTTGATCATATTTTAAAAAGCTGGGATAAGTACCTGATCAGATAGATGATAAAATATCAGGCTCCAGAAAGATCTCAGGAGACTGAAACTGTGATCCAAATTGAATATCATAGAACTTAATTTGAATAAATGTCATCTTACACATAGCTCCAAAAAGTCAACTTCCTGAAAGTAAAATTGGAGAGGCAAGATGGGGCAGCTGTGTGTATGAGGAATTCTGAAGGATATTATTACTGTGTCAGTAATTGTTCGGTAAAGGTACACATTGTGACTACAAAAGTTAGTTTAATCTTACATTAAAATGTATCCTAAATAAGCCATTAAAAGTCCCATTCTCTTATGCTGGGTAAACACTCCTTGAGTACAGGAAGCCATCTCTTTATCTGAGGATAATAGATCCTGGAAAAAAAAGTCCACTTAAAGTTAATCCATTTCAAAAAAAACACCGCTAATCCATTTCAAAGGGTGTGCTGGAATTTTCCATTTGCCCTCTCAGTTTCTACTCTTCATCTTTCTCTACCCTGCTCTGTGCCTAAGAAAACGGATCTATTTGCCCTCTGGCTTCTAATTAGTTTTGGCCATTTGGAGGCACTGGCAGGAGATGAGAGGGCAGGAGGAGAGTGAAGTAAGAATATTTATTTTCTGGCTTCCTCTCTGTGTGATCACAGTGAGTTGGCTGTGTCCTCATTCTCTACCAAAGGTGGCACTCTCCATACGATACTCTCTGGGTTCAAGTCACTGCTGTCTCCAACTGATTCTTCAGTTCTAGGAGAGGTTATGTCTTCCCACTACTGCTAGCCCCAGGGAGTTTCTCTAAAACATCTCAAGACCTTTGTAAATAGTAAACTCTCCTCAACTACCAGTTTGACTGTGCCTTCTGCTTCTAGCCAAGGCCCTAACTGATACAAATTAGGCGAAATGTCATAGTATGAAATGTCATAGTACACAGTAAACAAAATGATAGTTTGATGAGGGATTTTATGTTGAAGATAAAATTGAACATAAAGAAAATAAGTTCATCCTATGTGAACTGAATTTATGTTGTAACTTCAACTTCATATCTTTTTTAGAATAAACAAAGAAAAAAACCTCACAGTTAGTGACAGAATGAGAATTGGATGTCAGGTCTTTGATGCTTTGTTCGGGTTTTCCCCCTAGAATGTACTGTTTTATATGTGGCATTACTCAATAACAGTAAGTTAAATATGAATTAACATGCTAAATTTACTTGAGCTTTTTAAAAATCATTTTTAGAAGCTAGTCAGTTCCTGGCATTGTTATTAGATGTTTAAGGAGTCAGAACTATATAGTAGTATTTGAAATGGACTTTTGGGAGATTAGAAAAGTTGCCTGTGTCAGAAGGCAGAGACCATCATAGATGGAGCGTGAACCAAAATATTCTTCTCTTTCGCCTGGATTTTCCTGGGTGTCTTAACTTCCTTGTGGCAGAAAGGGAAGCTCAGTTTACAGAGGTTGGTGGTTTACAAGAAAATGAGGACTCAAAAGAAAATGTGGTGTAGTTTGTTCATTTTAAGCCTTTTACCCAGTGTGCTTGTCTCTTTATTTAATAAAGGAAAGATCAGTTCTTCAAGGATAGAAAACTTTGGATGTTAAGAGTGCTTAGAGGAGGGTATCTGGATATTTTGCTAAGAGAAGTGATAGTGTAGGATGGGGTTTGTTACTAAATAAATTCTATCAAGATCATATGTTAGTTGTTTTCCAGTTTCACTAAGCATACAAAATGAAATCCAGGTTAACTGAAGAACATGTCTCATTGAGAAAGGCTGTGTAATCTGTCTTAAAATAACTTTAAAATTAGGTGCGATGCCAAGTTATCTAGTGTACTTGGGGTCAGAGGGAGATACAAGATGACCTTGGAGTTGACCCTGAAGACTTTGTTAAAAGTGGCCCACCTACAGATATTTACTGACTATTTATTGAATATCTACCATGTGCTGGCACTGTTTTCAGCATTTGGAATAGCCATGAGCAGGACAGATCCCTTTCTTTAAAGCAGCTTACATTTTAGCTGGGGAGACAAACATAACCAAGTGAAAATAGTGAATTTCAGGGAGTTTCCTGGTGGTCCAGTGGTTAGGACTCAGCGCTTTCACTACTGTGGCCCGGGTTCAATCCCTGGTTGGGGACTAAGATCCCACAAGCCGCGCAGCGTGGCCAAAAAAAAAAAAAAAAAAAAAAACCCATTAAAAAAATGAATTGCAGGCAAGTACTATGAAGATGATAAAATAAAGAAAAGTGTAGAGTGACTGGTGGACTGCCTTAGTTGGGACAATTTAGGGTAGTCTTCCCTGAGATGTTTATGATGACACCTGAATGATCAGGGGCCTGGTTGGAGGATGGTGATGAATGAAAGAGTTTTTATACTCCACTGAAGTTTCAGGCCATCATCCATCTCAGCGGAACGAGATGAAATGGTTTATTTCATTTTACATCTAAAATGTTGGTATATTTTGAAATACTGTGATTTACCTGGTGATGAAGTAGATTTGTATTAATTACTCAGATTGCCACCCGGAATTTCTTGTGGCTTGCTTAGGTGCAAAAATAGACCTTGAAATTCTGTTTTAGAATTTAACTCAAGTTAGTAGTAGGCCAGTGAGGGATTGCATACTCTGGTTTAGTGGAGATTGCAAACGTGACACCATGCTCACCTAACTAATGATTTCAGAAACAAGTGTCCCATTGTGTTTGAGTGCAAGTATATGTGTGCTTGTGGTTATATAACCTTCTAGAAAAGGAAAGTGAAAAGTGAGAGAAGTGCCTAATTTCAAGTAGCTTTCTGTGTTTCTGCCTTTTTGCAAAAAGTTGAAGGAAAAGTAATGGAGAAACAAGTTTAGGGAAATCTCTGGCCATTCTTAGTGGGACTGGGGAAAATAAGTTCCTGGACCCTGGAAGTTTGTCCAGGCAGAGTTTGCACAGACACTGACACTGGTGTCTTCCCTCTGGCAGGTGGCTCAATCACAAAGGAGTAAGACAGAAGCGCCTAAATGCCTGGCTGGGAATCAAGAATGAGGATGCTGCTGAGTAAGTTCTCTCTGTACCTTTCTGTCAGAGGGCTTTGTTTCCAGGATAAGACATGGGACTTCTTAATACCTACTGAGTGCTGGTTCTCTTTGTTACTTGAGGACATTTGAATCAAGAACTTTGCACCTCTTTAAATTGAATTGCCTCAAGAATACCCTATAGGCACTTGAGTTCAAAGACCTGATGAACCATATGAAACCTGGATGCTTAAGCATTGCTCATTCAGACATTCATGTGTCAGGTTATTGGATGAAACATGTGAATTCTGTGCTTTCTGCATAATAGCAAATAATAAAGCTGTTAAAAAAAATCCAACTAATTGCAATTCCACTGTCATTTTGTGGTTTAAGATTTAGAAGAGAGTGTTATTCGTGAATTTGCTTTTAGATATAAGTAAACTGATCGTTAGAATAATATTTTAACATTTAATTTTTAGGACCTATTTTATCAATGAGGAAGATGAAAACCTGCCCCATTATGATGAGAAAACCTGGTTTGTTGAGGATATCAATCGAGTACAAGCAGAGGACTTGCTTTATGGGAAACCTGATGGTGCATTCTTAATTCGTGAGAGTAGCAAGAAAGGATGTTATGCTTGCTCTGTGGTGTAAGTCTTCTCTGGGGGTATAACCTTTTGAAAACTTCCTCATTGATTAATAGAAAATCAACCCCTCCTAAAGTTCAGATCAAATTAGTTGAAGTACAATAAAATGAGGAACCATGGCTTAGACCATTAATATTAGTACAAAGAAAACCGTTAGTTGCTTTAAGAGAAATACCATCTGAAATTATTTCGGGGATTTTAATTTAAATGGTAAGCAGACTAGGCCCTGCATTGTTGCTATTGGACTTTAGGTATCTGTGAAAAGTAACTTGAGATTTTCAATTGAAAAGATCACTTAATTCTTTAGTAGTCTCCTGCTTGCCTAACTTGGCCTTCATTGTCATACTAAGGAAGGCTTGATTAAACAACTGTTTTTACTTCAGAAGAAAAACTATCTAAAATTTGTACTTAAATAGTATTCTGTTGAGGTTGTGATAGAAAATGTTGGATGTGTTCTGTAAGATGATCTTATGACTTTGTTTGGAAAAGCCTATTTTCCTTTTAATGGAAAGTGAAGTTCTGGGGACAATTAATCATGCCTCAGTGAGATTTTGCCAAAGTGTTGTATATATATTCCTTAAAAAGGCAACTGTTTTCATTGACAAAGACCATACCTAGAGTGGAGGTACAGTATGATGGTCATGAGAGCAAGGTTTGGGGCCAGATATACAGGATTCAGATCCTGACTCTACCACTTACTAGATATGTGACCTAGGGTAAGTTACTTAAACTTTCTTTGCCTAGTTTCCTTATTTGTAAAATAAGGATAATAATAATATCTACTTAAGGGTTTTTAAAGTATTACTCGAGTTAATATATATGATTTAATATACTTTGATCAGTGCTGGAACATAGTAAATAAATGTTATCTACTAATATTATTATGATAATGATGCTGCTGATGGACATGCCAGAAGGCAAAGATGACAAAAATGATTTTGCCCTCAAAGAGGACAAAGTGGTGACGATAGACAAAAGACACTCATATTAACGGAATGCTTAGTGCTTTACATGATCATCTTGTCCTTAGTGGTCTGTCTCTGTCATGCAGTCATAGTTTGAATCCAACTTTACCTGGTTTCAAAGCCCGCATTTTTCTTTTGCACCACACTTTCTTCATTTCACAGTTAAATATCCAAGATAAACAAAATCACTGTGACATAGGTATCACTAGTAGGCTGTGTGCATGAAGAACTAATTCTGATGGAGAAAGAGGGTTGGGAGATTTTGTGGAAGAGGTGGCATTTGAACTGGACTTTGAAAGGATATTGAAAAGTGGGACATCTATGGGCAAAAAGTAAGGCAGGAATTGGATTAGTATTATCCAAAGATAGAGCTACTTGAAACATTTCATTTCTCTCTGACCTGGGCTCAGATACTCAAGTTTATTTGAGTGGAAATGGCAGGAGAAGATGGCTCTTGCAGGATCTGAGATCTTTTAAGAACAATAAAAAGAAGGAAGACAATAAGCCCAGCACATTAGTAGTCCCTCACTCTTATCTAGGTCGTTGGGTGGCAGCCTGTGGGTTAAAGACTTGGCTGGTGGAAAATGCTCCTCAGCAGCTCAGCTAATTCCTGGGAGACCAAGGAGCAGCTTGAGTATCTTGGGGAGCTGTATTCTTTTTCTCCTTCTCCTTCCTTTAGCCACAGACTTCATCAGACCCAAGTCCACAGCAGTGTGGATTTCTGTTGCCTATGAAAACCAACTGCAGTAATATATCATATTGGGGTTCACTTTTGGAGAGATTGGAAGCAAAAGAGTCTGGCATCACAGACTTCCACTTGTTTGTTAGCCACTCCAGCTACAGAAAGCCTGCTTACAGTGATTTCTCAGTTTACTCAGGACATTTGCTGAAGTTAGGGATGTGAATAAGTTCAGTTTTTAAGGAGACTCATAGCAAAATTAAAATGATCATGTAGTAGGAAGTCAAGGCATAAAACTCACTTGTTTTTCCATTTTAATATCTGTAAATGACATTATAAAGAAGCCTAAGAAGAAATTGCTTAACTCTACAGCCTTCTCAGGCTAGAGCCAACAATATATGTGTTTCACTAGGTTAAGGAGTTAGGTAGTGAGCACCTGTGATCCTTATTGTTATTGCCATTTGGGGTAAGAAATTTGATTAGGGATAGAACAATTAGATCAACAAGGAAACAGAAGACTTGAACAACACTATAAAACAACTAGACCTAACAGCCATCTCTAGAACACTCCATCTAACAACAGCAGAATACACATTCTTCTCAAGTGCACATGAAACATTATACAGGCTAGACTCTAGGTTAGGCCACAAGTCTCAATAAATAGGGTTGAAATCATACAAAATATGTTGTCTATACCACAATGGAAAGAAATGAGAAAGTAAAAATAAGGAAATTTGGGAAATTCACAAATGTGGACAATAAATAACACACTCCTAAATAATCAGTAGATCAAAAAAGGAAAACAAGGGAAATTAGAAAATACTTCGAGTTAAAAAGAGAAACACAGGGGCTTCCCTGGTGGCGCAGTGGTTGAGAGTCCGCCTGCCGATGCAGAGGACACGGGTTCGTGCCCCGGTCCGGGAAGATCCCACATGCCGCGGCGCGGCTGGGCCCGTGAGCCATGGCTGTTGAGCCTGCGTGTCTGGAACCTGTGCTCCACAACGGGAGAGGCCACAACAGTGAGAGGCCCACATACCGAAAAAAAAAAAAAAAAAGAGAAACACAAAATTCAAAACTTATGGAATGCAGCTAAAGCAGTGCTAAGAGGGAAATTTATAACTGTAAGCATTTATATTAAAAAAGCTCTCAAATCAATAACCTACCCTTCTTTCACCTTAAGAAACTAAAAAAAGAAGAACAAACTAAACCCAAGCAAGCAAAAGGAAGGGAATAATAAAGATTAGAACTGAATTATATAAAATAGAGAATAGAAAACAATTGAGGAGGGCTTCCCTGGTGGCACAGTGGTTAAGAATCCGCCTGCCAATGCAGGGGACATGGGTTCAAGCCCTGGTCTGGGAAGATCCCACGTGCTGCAGAGCAACTAAGCCCGTGTGCCACAGCTACTGAGGCTGCACTCTAGAGCCCATGACCCACAACTGCTGAAGCCCGCACACCTAGAACCCATGCTCCGCAACAAGAGAAGCCACCGCAATGAGAAGATGACGCACCACAACGAAGAGTAGCCCCCGCTCACCGCAACTAGAGAAAGCCTGCGCACAGCAACGAAGACCCAACATAGACAAAAATAAATAAATAAAATAAATAATTTTTTTTAAAAAGGAAACAATTGAGGAAATCAGTGAAACCAGAAATTGGGATGAACAAATAGTTAAAGTCTCGCACACACACACATACACACACGGGAGAGAGAGAAGACACAAATTACTAAAATCAGGATGAAAGAGGGGATGCTACTTGTAGTCCTTACAGAAATAAAAAAAAATAATAATGGAATACTATGAATAATTATATGCTAACAAATTAAACAACCTAGATGAAATGGACAAATTCCTGGAAGCACACAAACTACCAAAACTGACTTAAGAGGAAGTAGAAATTCTGAATAGAACTATAACAAGTAAAGAAATTGGCTTCACTGGTGAATTCTACCAAATATTGTAAAAGGAATTAACACAAGTCCTTCACAAACTCTTCCAAAAAATAGGAGAGAACACTTCCTAATTCATTTTATGAAGGCATATTCCTTATGAATATAGACATAAAATTCTTTAACAAAACACTAGCAAAGCAACTCCAGCAGCATATAAAAAGGATTATAAACCATGACTAAGTAGAATTCATCTTAGGAATGCCAAGAGGTTCAACATTAAAAACTCAATGTAATAAACCATATTAATAGAATTAAGGACAAAAATCAACTGACAATAATCTACTGATTATTTCAGTAGACTCAGAAAAAGCATTTGACACTCTTACATGTTAAAAAACACTGAATAAACTAGGAACAGGAGGGCAATTCCTCAGCCTGATAATGAAAAACCCACAGCTAATATCATACGTAGTGGTAAAAGACTGAATGCTTAAGATCAGGAAGAAGACAAGGATGTCTGCTCTCACCACTTCTAATCATTGTACAGAAGGTTCTAGTTAGGGCATTTAGGCAAGGAAAAGAAATAAAAGGTATCCAGATTGGAAAAGAAGAAGTAAACTATTAGAGCTAGTAAATGAGTTCAGCAAGGTTGCAGGTTAAAAGATTAGGATACCAAAAATCAGTTGTGTTTATATATACTAGCAGTGAATAATCTGAAAATGAAATGAAGACATTCTATTTATAATGGCATAAAAAATGCCTAGGCTTAAAAAAATGCAAAAGCTATACAGTGAAAACTATGAAACATCATTGAAAGAACTTAAAGAAAACCTAAATAAGTGGAAAAACATCCGTGTTCATGGATGGCAGTGCTTCCCAAATTGATCTATGTGTTCAGTGTAATCCCCATAGACAGTACCAGCTGGCTTTTTCCAGAAATGTCAGGACGATCTTAAAATTCATACGAAAATGCAAGGGATCCAGAACAGCTAAAATAACCTGAAAGAATAGAAAAGAGTTGAAGTACACCTCCCAATTTGACAACTTACAACAAAGCTGTAGTAATCAAAATTGTGAGGTACTAACATAAGATTAAACATGTAGATCAATGAATAGAAATGAGAGCCAGGAAGTAAACCCTTACAATTATGGTCAGTTGGTTTTCAACAAGGGTCTCAAGACCATTCAAAGGGGAAAAAATAGTCATTTCAACACATGGTGCTGGGACAACTGGTGAGCCACATGCAGAAGAATGAGGTTGGACCCCTACCTCACACCATATACAAAAATTAACTCAAAGTGTATCTTAGGGACTTCCCTGGTGGTCCAGTGGTTAAGAATCCACCTTCCAATGCAGGGGACGTGGGTTCGATCCCTGGTCGGGGAACTAAGATCCCACATGCAACAGGGCAACTAAGCCCGGGCACCACAGCTAGAGTCTGCGTGCTGCAATTAGAGAGAAGCCCATGCACTGCAACAAAAAGATCCCGTGTGCTGCAACTAAGACCCGACCAGCCAAAAATAAATAAATAAATATTTTTAAAAAAAACCCAAAATGTATCATAGAACTAAATGTAAGAGCTAAAAGATAAAACACTTAGGAGAAAAGATTAGGTATAAATCTTTGTGACTCTGGATTAGGCAGTGGTCTCTTACACATCAAAAACACAGACGACAAAAGAAAAAGATAAATTGGACTTCACCGTAATTAAAGACTTTGTGCATCAAAGGACACTATCAAGAAAGTAAAAGAGACAACCCACAGAATGGAAGGAAATATTTGCAAATCATATATCTAAGCAACTAGTGTCTAATATATAAAGAACTCTTAACAATAAAAAGACAAGTGCCTCAATTAAAAATGGGCAAAGGATTCAAGTAGACACTTCTTTAAAGAAGATATAAATGGTCAATAAGCATATGAAAAGATGCTCAATGTCATTAGTCATTAGGGAACTGTAAATCAAAACCACCATGAGATACTACAAGGATGATGGTAATCAAAGAGATGGACAATAACAAGTGTTGACAGGGATGTGGAGAAATTAGAACCCTCATACACTGCTGGCAGGAATTTAAAATGGTGCAACCACTTCAGAAAACAGTTCGGCAGTTTCTCAAGTTTAACTTTCTTTTTGGCAGGGTTGGGGGGTGCCATGCCACGCAGCTTGTGGGATCTTAGTTCGCCAACCAGGGATTGAACCCAGGGCCATGGTGGTGAAAGCACTGAGTCCTAACCACTGGACCTCTGGGGAATTCCCAAGAAGTTTAACTTATGACTCAACAGTTCCCCTCATAGGTATATATCCAAGAGAACTGAAAACCCATGTCCATACAAAAACTTGTACATGACTATTCACTATAGCCAAAAAGTGTTAACAATCCAGGTGTCCCATCAATTGATGAATGGACAACCAAATTGTGGCATATCCATACAATAGAATATTACTCAGCCATGAGGAGAAATGAAGTATCAATACATGCTACCACACAGAACTTTGACAATGGTGTATTAAGTGAACGTAGCCAGACCAAAAAGATTGAGTGATACTGTATGATTCCATTTATATGAAATGTCCAGAATAGGCAATCCGTAGTGACAGTAGGTTAGTGGTTGCCTGGGTCTAGGGGGAGGGAGGAATACAGAGTGACTACTAATGGATACATGGTTTCTTTTTAGGGAGTGAGATAGTGGTGATTGTTGCACAACCTTATGAATATTCTAAAACCCACTGATTTGCACACTTAATTTTTTTTTTTTGGTTTGTTTTGCCCCCTGCAGTGCATTCTTGCCTAATGGGGGTCCAGAGCTGAGTGATTAAATGCAGCCATCCATTTTAGCTACCAGGTCTTGGGAAATGAAGGGTATCTCTGTGACAAGTCTGTCGGGGTGGGGGGGCAACACATGGGTGTGATATCGTACAAGCTTTGATTGACAAAAAGCTTCTACTTCTCCTTTGCAGAACAACTGCTCTCAGACTTCTGTTCATTTAGGGTCCCTTTATCTGTTGCTATCCGCCTTAATTCCCTGTGGTGTTTGTGTGTTGTATCGTTGCAGTGCTGATGGGGAAGTGAAGCACTGCGTGATCTACAGCACTGCTCGGGGCTATGGCTTTGCAGAGCCCTACAACCTGTACAGCTCACTGAAGGAGCTGGTGCTCCACTACCAGCAGACATCCCTCGTCCAGCACAATGACTCCCTCAACGTCAGGCTTGCCTACCCTGTCCACGCACAGATGCCCTCGCTCTGCAGATAAAGAGGGAGTGGGAAGAGCGGTGGCTCTCTAGCGATTTTTATACAGTTTTTATTAGACTATGAGGGCATTCTTTCTACGTAGACTGCTTGTTTTGCACAAGAAGTGATTCTGTGAATGTGAAGTGGAGAGGCCGAGCAGCAGCCGGCCAGAATGGGGGCATACAGGGCCTGGGGTTCTCTGTGACTCACCGCTGCACTGACATAGGAAGCTGGGAGCAGATGCTGTTTTTTGGAAAGTCTGTTTCATTGGGGTTTTTATTTAGCCAGGCACCCTCAACAGAACACATTAGGCCTGATGGGGGTGAGGGTTATATCTGGAAGCCTCTGAGGAGTCCATGTCCTCTTCTGAGAGGCCATGTTGCTCTGAGAGTGTGGTGGGGCATGGCCCTTCTTTCTTCCTCCCAACAAGGCGGTGGTTTTGGTTCGGTGGTAGAATGGCATTTGGTGAAAAAGACAACCAAAGGAAAATGGGGAGGCTTGGGATTTCATTTAAAGAATCTTAATCCATGGGTAAAAAACTTTCAGCCGAAGGTACTTAACCAACATCGTTTAGGCGTCAGCATCTCAGTAGCTCCTCCCTTTAAAGAAGCATTATGTTTAGAAACCAAATTGATCCCAGCAAAACGATTGTTGCCAGACTAAGGTCTGATGGAAGAAGGCGGCACTAGTATCTGAATGCACACTTCTGTACCAAAACTTGAAAGTAAAACTAGAGACTTTGTTAGTTTTAGCAAACACTAAAATTGGTCAGTGTAACTCCTTTTGCCCTGCCCTTGTTTCTCTGAGGTGAGGAATAGTGTTCTTTTCGTGGGCTGGTGAGCTTTGAATCATAAAATGAAGTTGGTACTTGTGTGGTGTTTCCTTAGCCTAAAGAATGATCTGTTGTTTGAAACCTTTGTAACTTGTGTGTATGAGTAAAGAAAAGGTGCAATCCAGTGCTTTTAGATGGCTTGATATACCAAATAATGATGTAGAACAACATTCTTATATGTGCTTCCCCAAGTTTAAATGCCCAGCAGAAATAGTCAACATGGTTTAATTTCCCGTCATCTCCTGTCGTTTGCTGGGTAGGGCCCAGGGGAACCATAGGTGGCTAAGGCTGTAGCTGGAAGGGAGCCAGACTGCGGTCAGGGACTTCAGTAAATCACAGGCCCAAGGGCTCTGGTTTCCAGGGCGAGGGTCATACCACATTACCCATGTGCTTCCATACAGTGGTTTCTGAAACTTCTGCAAGGAGAGGAAGGGATGGCTTGGAGTTTAGACTGTTAGCCGAAGCCATCTGGAAGCTTTTTTCTTTGCCTTTTTTGTGATCCTGCCATTAAGATGATGTGCACAGACTGTCCTCATGCTCCAGTGGCCCTGATTTTAGGCCAGGAATCTTCCGCTTCATGTGATTTAAGCCTTCCAGCTGAGTGAAGCTGGGCAAATGGAGCTGGAGGCAGCCTCTACTCCTACCTCCATTATGCGCCACCCTCCTCAGTCAACACTCGTTTGACAAATAGAGTCCAGCTGCCTCTGAGTCAATCCTAGAGCCATAATAGGCTTGAATGAGTCAGCTGTTTGAGCCCAAAGCTGTGCAGTCAGGCATCCTGGCTGAGCTACAGAAGTCAATATCTGAGTCTTGGTGAATAAATAAGGTTTACACCTAGGGAAACTCTAGTTTTGGGGATGAAAGAAACAAATTTTGCTTTCCCTGAGCACTTATCTTGGTGACAGGATCTAGAATGGACCATGACATAGAAATAGATTAAAAATTTGGGGGAGAACCTCCAGAGTTACTGACAGTGAAGATAGAAAGAAAAGGGGCATATCTTTGGCTTTTCCTTGGTTATGTTACAGTTTCAGGATTGGGTGAGGCAGACAAATGAAACCCCCTCCAGTGTCACTGTTCTGACCTAAGCCCTTAACTAGTTGATAGCCAGCTGAAATCCCTTCCCCGTATTGCCAGATTGCTGAACCTGCTTAAGCAGCTAGATGCTCAAGATTGGGTGCAAGGAATCCCTTCTTTCTGGTACTAAAATTTAGTGTGTCCTGGATATCTCTTAAAATAAACGAAAAGGAGAATGAGGATGAACCACGTGTTGCTCCTTATCAGGCAGCGTTAAGGGTGTGCAGGGAGAGCGCAAGCGCCATCTACCATCTACACTTGGGCTGGCTTGTGGAGAAGGGCTACTCATTTTTAAGTCATACATTCCTTCACTTTTTTCTTTCCTGTTTTTCATTACTGAATTTGTTGCTTTGTGGGAACTAAGACCTAGGGATCATTTGAGAAGTTGGAAAGTATCTTTTCTGAGGAGTTGCCATGTGATTTGCTTGATCTTGACCAGTGGAAATGGCATAGGGACCAGTCTGCTAACCACTTAGAGGGGTAGTATGCAGCTCTTTTACTCCATGGTCTTGGCAGCAGGTCTTGGCCTCCTTCCTCAGAACCTAGCTCTGTGTGTTATCCCATGATCTGGGCCCTGGGATTCTCTCTCGGCATCTTAACTGCAGCCTCAGTGAGGCAGAGGGTAAAGAGACAGACCAAGACCAGAGGGGCTCATTGTTTTCCTGGCTAGAGAAGCTGGCCACCAACACGGAAGCAGCTTAGGGCTGGCTGGACACTGGTCAGAGGCCTATCTTTTCCAGGTCGAGCTTTCATCACAGAACAATGCTCTGTCTCCATCTGGCCATAGATGCTAACTAAGCCTTGGCCATGCCTCAGGCCTGTATAGGCTAGTGGTGTCCTTACCACTGATTTGGTCAAGGTTGAGGACTTCTGATTACCGCCCCTACCCTGTCTCCAGGCCTCGATGGAATCCCTGCTCATTTTGGACCCTCAAGTGCTTTGCAGAAGCTCTGAGAGCCAATGTGGTGTCTTCCACCGGTCTCCTCTTGCAGCAAGGAACCAGCCTCATGGGTCCTCCTGGGCCAAGAATTGCATCTGGGCAATTACTGGTTTTTCAAGTTGGTCTCTTGCCAGTTAAGACTCCTTAGTAGATCTGTTTGAGGCTTCAGTGGCCTCAAAGCAGAGGGTCCAGATGGGGGCCTGGCTGGGCCCTCTGCTGTCACCTGCTCAGCCTTGCTCTAACTCCAGCCACTTGTGACAGACAACCTTGTTTCCTTACAAACTCCAGCATGTGACTTTGGTGCCCTGTTGTTACTCGTGAAAAACCTATTCTTCTGTTGTCTTTGGTGTAGTCAAAAAAATTCATGTAGTTACGTAAAAATATCAGATTTACAAGGAAGCCAACTGTATGTCTTGTGTTGGGACAATTCATAATGTAGTTCCTAGACCACTTTTGCAAATTGTTCTTGTCACCAGGTGTGTTCAGACATTGCTGTGCAGTTGTGGGGGAGGGTGGGGGGAAGGTGAGGGGAGATACTTTTTGGTCTTTTTGTTTTTTACCTTCCCCAAGTGGGGACAGTCTGGCCAACTTGCTCCAGTAATACAATAAAGACATTGCAATAAAGCTCCTTTTTGTTCTCATGCTGTGGAGGGGTGGGCTGGGCGCGCGGGGGGCGGGGGGCGGGCAAAAGGAAGAGGACTGGGGTATTGAAAAACCCCGAAGCTCCCAAACCTCGTCCACCGTGGCACCAAAAACTCAAGCTCAGTCCTGGGGTTGGATTGGGGTTACCAGAGGCGCTCTTCTTCCCCTGAAGAGGAAGTCAAGCCTGTCAGGCATGATGCCAGAATCCTGTCCACCAACACAGCACACAGGGAGACTCAGAAACTAACCCTGATAAAGTTAAACGTGAGAGCCCTTTTGTCCTCACCCCATTCTTATCAGAAAGGCCACTTAATTGATTCTTAATACCTGTCTCTGCCCAGCAGTGTGTTTGCATGCTCTTTTGTGGAGGCAGGGGTGTGGGCTGTCTTAGTCTGCCTGTCCTCTTGTTGCCCCCGGCCATCACCCTCTTTGTTGAGGTTCCTACATGTTGGGAACATAATCAGCAAACATGTGACCAGCACTGTGGGCAAAGGGCACCGCAGTTCTCATCCTTGTCACTCAGGCCCCACTCACCTGTGTACTGAATTACAAATCAGACTGAAGGGCAATAATCTATTGTTCTAAATGACCTTGCCAACGTCCTTCCTCCCCACTGCACTTAGCTACATAGCACCCTCAAGGCCACTGCCAGGAACCACGGATGATTTCCCCTAATTCCGAGAGCTTGTCCCACCCTCGGCATGGGATGCTCAAACTCCTATCTATCTCCAGCCCAGTCCTCTCTTCTGAACTCCACCTGCTGGCGGGATATCTCAAATGGGGCCTTGGGTGTCCCACAGGACTGCAAACTTTTTGTCTACTTAATGAGTAAACATATGCTTGGCTGTGAATTCCCTTACCTTCCTACCACCAAACCTATAACTGGTCTGCATCCACATAACTCCTCTCCCTCTCACCTGTCAAATTACAAAAGGTAGCCCTCCTCCAACTATAAGCTAGTCTCTCCACGTGTATTTTGGATCCTATTTTCTCCCATCTTCTCAGGAATCTCCTGTGAGTTCTCTGTTGTTTCCTCTCAACTGGATGATCCATTTAAACGTGGTTGGCTGTCTCTCACTCCACTTGCTCAGTCTCTACTCAATCCTTTATCTCTTCAGAGCCTAACCTTTTTAAAAAAACATCTAAGTTTGTCTTTATTTCTTCACCTCCTCAAGCTTTTCAGTACGGGTCCCACCACTACCTGAAATTGCTCTCCTTGATGTCTTAAGTAACCAGCATTGTGACTACTCTGTGAAAAACTCTGCCATTGACTCCATGATCATCTCGTTTTCCTCCTGCATCTCTGACTGTTCCTTTTAATTCTCCTGGACTCTAAGTCTCCTGGGCTCCTCTGGCCACCTCACTTATGCCTTTTTCCCTGGCAGTTTTATCCATATCCATGAATTCACCTACCATCTCTAGGCCAATTATACCCATCGTTGTTTCTCCTGCCCAGACCTATGTTGCGAGGTACCTCACATGCAACGTATTGAACGCAGGGTCACCACGTAGCCCTGGTTCTTTCATTATTTCATATTTCAGTGAATGGAAATACATAATTCATCTGGTTATATAGGTCAGGAATGTAGTCATCATCTTTGATACCTTTGCTTTGTGTCTACATAAAACCCACCACCAACCCATATCAATTTTACTTTCTAAATAGCAAAGATACTCAACTTTTCTCTCCAACTTCACTGTTTCACTATCTCTAACAATACTGGAAGGCCTCCCTTTTATCATTCTTGCCCCCTCAAATTCATTTTCATTATAGCAACCAGAGTCATTGTTTCAAAATAGAAATCTGGGGAATTCCCTGGTGGTCCAGTGGTTACGACTCGGACTTGCGCTGCCAGGGCCCAGGTTCAATCCTTGGTCGGGGAACTAAAAACAACAAAAAAAACTAAACTCAAAACAAAACAAACACCAAAAAGGGCCTCCCCCATGGCACAGTGGTTAAGAATCTGCCTGCCAATGCAGGGGACACGGGTTCGATCCCTGGTCCGGGAAGATTCCACACGCCACGGAGCAACTACACCCGTGCGCCACAACTACTGAGCCTGCGTTCTATAGCCCGCGAGCCACAACTACTGAGCCCGTGTGCTACAACTACTGAAGCCACGTGCCTAGAGCCCATGCTCCGCAACAAGAGAAGCCACAGCAATAAGGAGCCTGTGCACCACAATGAAGAGTAGGCTGCTCGCCGCAACTAGAGAAAGCCCACACAGCAACAAAGACCCAACACAGCCAAAAAATTAAAAACAAAAAAACACCCAAATCTGAACTTGCGTAAAACCATTAAATAACTTTCAATTGCTCTTATGGTAAATCACAAAATTCTTAAAATCATCTGGCTTCTCCCAAGTTCAGGATCTCATCCCCTACTTCAGTTACTCTTCATTTGGCTCCCTCCACTCAGCTAACCCCAGAGGCTTGGACCTTTTCCTTTTTCCTTCTGCACATGTCCTCTGTACAATCCCTATCTTCTCCTATGGCTTTAATTACCACCTATTGGCTGATGGCTGCCAGAGCTATGCGTCCAGCTCCCTACACTTCCCCTCCGTCTGGGGACACCTCCTCATTGTTGCCATCCTAGTTTAGACCACCACAAGGGGTCACTACATCATTTTCTCTCTGGTCGGCTTACTCCACTTGAGCCTCTCTACACTGCGGCCAGTGATCTTCCTAAAACCTAAATCTGATTATACCACTCCCAGAATTACCTTCCAGAAGCTCCTCACTCCTCAGGCTAATCCAGCAGTGTTTCTCAAGGGGAGCATCACTGGCACTTGGGGCAGCTGCCCTAAGCAATACAGGATGCTTAGCATCTCTGTGCCTACTCTTCGCAAACCCCTTCCTTCCCATTTCCAACTGCCCCAGGGGGGCAGTTCCTCCCTCCCAGGAACTGCTGCAAGATGTGCCCGCACCTCCCCCTTTACCTATGGTATGGTGCTTCTAACCAGATCCTGACCTACATGGGGGGCTGCCCCAGGCGACTAGTTACCTGTGTTCCCAGTGTCCCGTAAAGGCTGTCCAAGGATCTGCCGTCAGTGAATGACTGAAGGAAGGAGGAAGGGAGGTTCAAGAGGGGCCTGGAAGGCTGAGGGGACAGACATCTGCCACCACAGGCAGGGTGCGCCCTCTGGCGGCCACAGCCTTCCCGACGCAGGGTGACGAGCAGCTGCAGGATGCATGTCGCGCCCAGCCAGTACCCAGAGGCATTTTCCTGTCTCTAGGCCTCTTGATGCCTCTCCTTCTGACCTAGGCGCTGGATTACAGAACAGTCAGTGCAAGACAGCAGTTTGGCGAGTGAGTCCTGCATCACCATGGAGGCCCTCTACCACAGCCCTGCCTCCTGTCCCTGGGATACCATCTCCCGACTCCTCCAATGGTCCCACAGCTGTCCTCCCCCTTCCTTCCACACCACCCACCCACTCACCAACTGCAGTCCTACCTACTGGGGGCGGCTCACGTCAGCAATGTCCATATCCAGTGCTAAGGCCTACCTGAGAACAGCCCAAGAAGGGCTGACTGGCTACAGACATTAAGGGTTTATGACTAAATACGGAAGGCAGTTTCTCTATTTCACCTGGCTGCTCAGCATTTTACCAAGTGAGCTCTCCTTCCATTTAAAATCTCTTTACTTTTGGATTTTATGACTCTTCCTTGATGTCTTCTTTCTTTGCCTTAAATGCTAGTGCATTACTACTGATACATTGATGGCTCTCAGATTTCTAACTTCAGTCTAGATTTCCAGACCCATGCACCCAAACTTCTGGATGTCCCACAAGTACCTCAAATTAAATATATCCCAAGTTCAACTCTTCACCTCCCTCTACCTCTTTTTCTCATTTACTGGCTAAGAGCACTCCAAATTAGGAGATAAATGTGGGTTCTAGAGTCAAGAGAGTCTAGATTCTAATCCTAGCCCTGCCCAGAGCTGTATGATCTTGCTCACGTTAATGTCTGAAAACCTGAGTTCCCTTCTCTATAAAGCAGGAATATTACTTGCTACATGGCCTTCTCTGGTTCTCCATCTCCTACAGAAAGTCTAAACTCCTAGAAGACTCTTAGATATGGCCCTTGCCTAACTCACTAGACCCATTTCCAGTCTGAATTACTTTCAGCTCTTTGAGTATGCCAGGTGTACGCCAAGTGCCGTACTCTTTGTCTGGACATTCTTTCTCACACTAATCCCCACTCTTCTAACCTAGCAAACTACCACCTATCATCTGTCCTCCAGGTTTGAGCTCAGATGCCCTAGTCTCTGGGAAGCCTAGCTGGCTTAGGCACCCTCCCACAACCGTGTCTCATTCATCACTACATTCTCAGCAGCAACACAGGACCTTAAGTTACATTTGTATTGACTGAAGGAAAGAAGAAAGCCAAAGACATAAAGATAGTTTCCAAGAGCGTGTATTACACAGGACTGAGTGCAAGAAATGGCAAACAACCTCTATGTTTGCTTTAAAAGCTCATCGGGTGCCAATGCCAAGTCCTGATGCTTCTGAGGGCCCCCTGGGTCTCGGCCCTTCTGGAGCAGGCTGGGCCCAGGCTCCTGGGTGAGGGGGCAGCTTTTGCATGGAATGTCCTGCCTCCTGTCACCTGAGGCATCAGGCACTTTGGTGATACCCGGGGCTGGCTCCTCTTCCTCTCTTTGTGTACACTCAGGCTCCCATAGCCAGCTCTGGCTGGGAACCTCACAAGGTAGATGGGCCAGCCCAGGGGCACTGGGTGGCCATGACTTCCCCTCCTGTCTGGGAGACAAGTTTGCAGGGTGGACTGGAGTTGTAGTTTCCAAATCCTGAGAGCTGGCCAGCCCATCTTCCATTGTTGCCTTTCTGGTTGGGGATGCCCTGTCAGGGTCTTCAGCAATGAATTTCCAGGACCACAGGCCCAGCTCTCCGGAGGTGGAGGCAGTGGAGCAACTGGCGGGGATGAGTCCTGAAGAGCTCGGACAAAGTGCTGTTAGTGCCTGGGTGTGGAGGTGCTGGGCCTTCCAGCAGCCTTCAGGGGGGATGGGGTCTGTGGGTCCAGCCCTACCCAGGTTGGGAGCTGATGACGAGGAGCTGGCAGCCTCTTCAAAGGCTTGTAGGATCCCAAGCCTCTTCTGGGGGACACTAGGGCCTTCCGTTCTGGGAGATCCCAGTGTGACCCCTGTCAATAGGCCTGGGACCACCGGGCCCTGGCTCCTGGGATCCCTGGGCAAGAAGGCGTCCTCTTCCTCACCCTCTCCTGCTCCTGCTCCTGTGAGGAGTGGATCCTGGCCCACTTCTGGGTTAGGTACCAAGCTTGGCTCCTGTACACCTTGGCTGTTCTCAGGCCCCTCATCAGTGTCATCTTCTGAAGAGTCAACCTCCCGGATGGCTTCCTGCTTCTGCAGCGACTCTCGCCGTTCAGCCCGGTCCTGGCGGAGGGTTCCTAGGGCCCGTGAGGGAGCAGCCTGCAGCACCCCTTTCCCTGGCAGCGCCCCCTTACCAGACAGCACACTCCTGGTCCCAACTACCTCCAGAGGGCTGACTTCCCTGGGTGGCAACTCCTTCTTTAGCTCAGGGTAGGGCAGGTCGAGACTATGTTTTCGAGAAGTGGCTAGCTTCTTCTCGGAAGCAGCAAGTGCAGCCGCCAGTTTCTCAGCTGACTGCACCCTCTTAAGCAGTGGTGAGCGGGGTGACTCCGCACTCCTGGGTCGTGAGAGTTGCCGGCCTAGGGGAGGCGACACGTGAAGCTTGGTAGGGAAGGCCTGGGCTCCGTGGCCAGACAGGGGTGATGGGGAACGCTGGGGTGAAGCTGCTGGTGGCGGAGAAGGGGTGTGGGCCAGTGGTGACAGTGGGATGCTGCCTGCTGACTTGCGCCGTGGAGAGCGGTACTGGCGTTGGAGCTTGGGCGCCAAACCGTGGAGGGAGCTGGGCCGTGTGTGCCCAGAGCCGGCTGGAGAACTGGGCACGCTGGAGCTGGGGGAGCTGCTCTGTGATGAATTTCCCCCCACTTTACACAGACAGACAGACAAACAGAGAGACACACACACACAGAGGCAGAGCAGTTAGCTCTTGGAAGTGACTGAGGGGCAAAACAGGGCTTAGGCCTGGAATGTCCCAGGATCATCAAGGTTACTCCACCAGTGAACCAGAGCCCAGGCTACAGAAATGAAGTCACCCTCCACCTCTGTCACCTCCTCCCCAAGACTGCCAGATCTTAAGGGGGTGGGTTGGATGAGAGCTTCAGAGTGGGATGAGTGGGAAGCACAGAGGGCCCAGGACTCTGCTACCTCCCAGGGGCTGTCTCTGCAACCAGCCCTTCATACCTGAATGCACAGCTTCAGGGGTCACCCTGTAGCCCTGAGTGGGAGATCGGGGAGAAAGGCTGTGGCTGTGTGTGGGAGAACCTGGCCCACTCTCCCCTGATGACAAAGAGCGGTTAAGGGAAGAAAGGCTGCGGCTGGTGTGGAGTAGGGATGCCTGCTTCGTGATCTTCCGGAACAGGGAGCTCCTTTTTCTGCTGCAGAGACAGGGGTCAGAGGCTGTCTGAGTTGGTGCCCAGGGCACAGCACACACTGGGCCAAGGGCCAGGGTCCCCAGCACACACTAGCACCTAGGTGGCTGAGAGCAGATCCCCTGGGCTAAGTCTGGCTCACCTTTCTTGCCCATCCTTGCCCCGGCTCCGCTTGCTCCTTCGGGCCATCTTGGCCTTGTAGCTGTCCTTCCGAGCTGGCCCCACTTTAATGGATGTGTTCTCCAGGGGAGTTGTTGAAATAGACACCTTGTTTCCACTCTGGGGATCAGAGCATGAGCCTAGGCTAAGGCCGTGGCTGTGTTCTTGCCCCTGCCCCTGCCCCTCCCCCTCCCGCTGAGTACGGCTGTCCCACGGCTTGAGCTTCTGCCCCTGCATCACCACGTCTGAGCCAGGGACCACCTTCCTTCTTCACAGATTAGGAAATGGCTCCACTGGAGCCCAAGTAGTTTGGGGTTGGGAAGATAGAGAAGAGGCTCACATGCCCTGTCCTCCAGTCCTACCCACAGCTCAGCAGGATCCCTGCCTTGGTCAATGAGGGTGTCGCCTTCCAGTGAAAACCCTTTGCTATGTCCACACCCAAGTTCCGTGTGTGTGTGCATCTGTCCTCAGTGTCAGGTATGTGTGCGCCCAACTCTCCCACTCCCCCATGGCCAGTCACTGACTCATAAGGCTGGAGTCATTCAGGGACCGCAGCAGGCGGCACACCCAGCACTGACCTTCAGGATCAGCTCCACCACCTCTGTATGCACCAGCCCGTGCACAGGCTCCCCGTTGACGTGTGTGATGAGGTCCCCCTGACGGAGCCCCGCCTCACTGGCTGGACCTCCGTCCTCCACGTGCTGTCCCGGGGAGAGAACAGTCCTCAGCCTGGAGCCTGAGCATGAAGGGTGGGGCCTAGCTCTGCTCATCGAGCTGAGACCCCTACCCCCCACTCTTTGACCCCTGAGGGTAATGTGGGCGTGGACAGAAGCAGGGACAGACAGGCCCTAGCAAGGGGAAGGAAGAAGAGTGATGAAGCTGGGAGACAACAGGTCTGGATGGTCAGACGTACCCACACCATGTGGTGCACGGTGTAGACGTCTGAGTCACCCATGTAGACACGGATGGCCCGCAGGGTGAAGCCATACTTCTTGCCGGCGCGGTGGATGATGATGGGGGGCCTTGAGCTGCTGAGGGCTGGCAGGAAGTCCCTGCTTGGAGAAGAGTCCCTGGACGATGGGTTGGATGACTGGGAATGCGGGGACATGGGGCTGGCCAGTGGAGAGCAGGTGTGGTGCTCTGGAGAAGGAGAAGCCGGGACTTAGTGCGTCCATGCTCAAGCCCGGCCCCTGTCTGGGCTGTTGATCCCACACAGCTCCAGTCACAGAGCCTGCCCCCAGCCAGGTATGTCTTCCCCGCAACCTCTGAGCAGCAAAGCGCCTTCGTGTGCCCAGACCCTTGCAGACCCCAGGAGGTGACGGGCTCGCATTTACTGAGTGCTTACTTATATGCATTAGGGACCACAGAAGCTCTTCATACATACTTGAACGTCACAATTACCCTATGAGTTACCATCATTAACATCCACATTTTTTGATGAGGAACTTGAGGCTCAGAGGGATTAAGCACCTTCTTCAAGATCAAGAGCCCTTCAGTGATGGAACCAGGATCTGCATGAGCCTCTGCCTCAGAGCCTGCGCTCATTACACGGTGCTATCTGCCTTCTGGAACACGCACACCCCCCCCAGACCAACGCACACCTTCAGAGACCCCTGCTCTCTTAACAAAGGGGCCACAGTGACACACAGCCTCTCGGATCCCTGCTCCTCGACACACAGAACACAGACACACCTGCTGGGTGCACACCCCAGCCACGGGCCCACAGAGGTTCCAAGGCCCTTCCTATGAGTTCTATCTTCACCCCCCGGGGGCCTCACCCGCAGGAATGAGGAGGGACAGGGCTGTGGCTGAGGCGGACTTGATCACTTTGTTGATGGGGCGAGCAGTGCGCTTTTCTATAGAGTCCCCAGAGAGCAGCCGGTGGCGGGCCCTGCGCACCGCCAGGTCGCTGATGGCCTTGGCTGTGGCTCCCTCAGCCCGCTGTGGGGTCCCGCGGCCTCCTCGAGTCTCCATGGCTGTGGACCAAGTGACCAGTGAGACCTGCAGTGCAGCGGAGCCTCCCCTCCTGGCCCCCTGCCGCATCCCCAGCCCAGGCCCTCTGGCCACCCGCTGGGCCACACCTGGACTGGAAGCGCTGCTCTGGCCAAGAGGCTCCTCATCCAGCTTCAGCCGCCGTTCCGCTGGCCGTTCAGGGGAAGGCCCGGATCCCCCCTCTGCAGACGGGGGTGTCAGGAGCCAGGCACCCTCCTGCTGCTGCCTCCGAGGGGGGCCGCCAGCCTCCTCAGTGCCCTCAGGGAAGCGAGGCACGTCCAGGAGGCCCGAGCAGTGGCGGCGCACTGTGAGGGGAGGGCTGGAGTCGCTCTCTGTGTGGGATGACTCAGACACTGACAGCCGCTTCCGTAATCTGTGAGACACAAGGCCTAGGGTGAGGTGGCCCCAGCGGCCTCCCTCCTCCAGCCCAGGCTTCCTCTGGGGCTCGTGTCACAGAACCTCTCTTCAGGAGCCATCTTCTCGAAGGCCCCTCACCACACCACATGCCTCCCCACCATCCGTGACCACCAGCGGATGGCTGTGCTGCCCACCCCTGGGCGAGCTCTGGGTGCTCACATCTCAGGGGAGCCGATCACCCAGCTCCGCTCTCGGCCCCTCAGCCCCGCCAGGCCGTCCGAGCGGTCCTCCTTCTCCTCGCTCAGGCTGCGCTTGGTGGGGGGCGGCATCCGGCGCTCCTCGAGCAGCGAGAGCCTCTCCATGCTGCTGTACACCTGTGGGCACAGGAGACCTGCCGGGACGCCCAACGACCACACCTCCCAAGGAGCGAAGAGGATTCTCAGCGCCTGAAGCCCAGGAATTCGAGCCAGTTCTCCTCTTCCCTCCCCCATATATACCAGATGAGTATTCGAGGAAACAGCTATTCCACTGGTCTGACCTGGCCGCACCCTGGCATCTCATATGTCAGGGCCCTGAGCAGATCTAGAGGCATCTGTCACATGCAGGCCCAGACCTTGCCCGCTCTTTTCCCAGAGATAGCCCATCCCCTCCTCCCCAGGTGTGCCCCAGGGATGTCCCTCAATAGGTCCTCTTCTCCCAGTTCTCCAGTCTGGGCCCACCACAGTCGCACCTTGCTGAACCTTGGAGAGCAGGAAGAGAACTGGCGAATCTCAAGGTAGCCATCCTCACTCACTTCCTCCTCGTCCTCTGAGTCTATGTGGTGGTATCGCTCCGAGCGGGCTGGGACACACAGAACAGTGCCTTTCAGAGGCCATGGTGGTGGCCTCCTTTAACCCTATCGGATCTCAGGAGGGCCTGGAGAAGTTGCTCCTGATACCAAGTTCACGGTGCACAGGTGTTTCTGGGCACACAGGTAGGATCCCTGCTCCTCCCCGTTCCACCAGTGGCCTTACTGTCAAAGTAGCTGGTATCATCCTCTGACTCCAGCTGAGGAATAAATTCTGCCTTCTGACGAAGCAGTCCTGTCCAGTCCAGACCAATAAAGAACGGGTGCTGCTTCACCTCATAGGCACTGCCTGTGGACAGGGATGGCGTGGGCAAGGGGCTGGGGTGAGCTGTGTGGAGTCCAGGTCAGCACGTCCGGTGAGAACCTAGGCCTCGAAAGGCTGGGCCTGGAGGCCTCAGCTCCAGCACCTTCCTCTTCCGCCCACAGGGAGCAGGGCAGAGGTTCAGGATCCAGGGGCACCGCCCACACCTGAAGTCTGAACCTCCCAGTTATATGGAATCAGCCCTACTCCTCCAAGTGCTGAGAAAGGTTAGTGGGGCCTGTCCCACCTGTACCCAGTCTCTCCAGAGGGTTCTGGTGGAGCAGTTTTGAGGTGAGATCCTGGGCGTCCGGTGGCAGCGCATCATCCCCCTCGGGCCACACAATCTCATCTGAAGAGTCATTGGGTGTGACAAGGAAAGGAGTGGGTTAGAGGAGTCTCAGAAGTCGTGGGCAGAGTGGGGAGATGGAGAAGAGGGTCCTGTGATACGATACGTGTGGGGAGACATAAAGGGCCCAGCCCAGAGCCCTGAAAGCCTTGCCTGGGACCCACTGCCTTTAAGTTGTACAGGTTCCTGTCCTTCTAGGGGAGCCTCCCACATCCTAGACCACGGCTTGCTCTTTGGTCCAGGGTGGCCACTGCAAAGCAGTGGTCTGATCTCCAGCTCACCCTGCCTTTACACTCCAGACACATGTACACTCACACACACACAGAACTCACACTCACGGGGTATGCACAGACACAACACAGGTACACCCATGCACTCATGTGGGACCAGGCACACAATCAGAACAAGCGCTAGGTGACACACAGAGTCTGCATGTGCACATATCTGAGGCAAGCATACCAAACACACACACATGAACACAGAACAAGAACTCGTAAGCCTCGCAGATGCATGCGTAAGTCATATCTGTGGATCCAGATTCTGTCCCCTTGGTGGGCCAGGGGGATGGTACCTACCACTGATCACTTGCCCAAAGAGCTCCTCTGGAGTGTCTCCGAAGAAAGGGACGCAGCCCACCAGGAACTCATACAGGATTATGCCCATGGCCCACCAGTCCACTGGTTTCCCATAGCCCTGACGCAGGATCACCTCAGGGGCAATGTATTCCGGGGTCCCGCATACCTGGGCACAAAGAAGTCGGGCTGGCTCAGCATGCAGAGACAGTGCATTGGCATGGCGGCCGGAGGGGCTGGGGTGCTCCCATTTCTGGAGCAGCAAGTCTCTGAATGAAGACTCAGCTCACTCTGGTTAATGAGCAGGAGCAATAGGAGCCCCAGCGTACCAGGGGTGGAGCTGTTGGTGGGGTGAGTTTATATATTTTCCTAATTAACCGAAACATCTAGTTCTAGCCTGGAACCACCACTCCTTTTTGGCATGTGGTACCCACAATTGGTCTCTGCCCTCCAGCCTCCAGAGAACAGACACTGCAGTCATATGACTCCTACAGGGACTTGTGAACATTCATAACCTGTAATGTCAAATCAGGAAACGCCCCGCGGCTGCTCTCAGGATGCAGCCCAGTGGAAACTTGGAGCTGTGTTCCACGGACACAGGCGCCAGGAGAGCTTTGCTCTTTACTGAGGCTAGAAGTCTCAGGACTGACCTCTTATCAGTCTCTGAGAGTGTCAATGGTTATGTGACCTATCTTCTTCAAACCCCGAGGTGGAAGATGATTTTGGATTTTATATCCATGTGATTCTCATGGGCCACCTTATTTTCCAAATGTGCTGCCTATCTCAATGGCTCCCTGGAACCAAAAGGTGGAAAAGACAGGAGCTCTCAGTCTTAACATCTAGCTGCAAGGTAAGCATGTGGCCTCCAGTCCTTACTCTGAGGCCTGGATTCAACCCCCAAGGTCTCAAGCATCCTTGCTATTACCTGCTTGTCCAGGAACTCGCGAGTATCCTTTTCAATGTGGCCCTCGTACAAGTTTGTGGTCAGACTCATGAGGCCGATTTTAGAAAGGCCGAAGTCAGTGAGCTTGATGTGCCCCATGGATGTGATCAGCAGGCTGGGAAACCAGAGAAACAAAAGTCTGAAGTTACTTCCTGGCCTTCCAAGATGGCTGGTTTTAGTACATGCCCAATTTTCCCACTCAGGCGTCTACTGTGGGACATAAGCAGGACAGCTTCATCAGGGAGACAGGCAGCTGTGAAAGAATAAATAGCTCTGGTCGTATGAGCACTGTACTCTGCACAAGCAGCTAACCTGCCTTTTGCCCATTCCCCCAATTCACTTTTGTTTACGGCCCTCAACCGTATTCTACGCTGAGGGCAAGTATCAGCCAGCTGAGAAACAGACTTTCTTCCACCAGCGATCAGCCTCACCCTAAGGCTCCAGCCATTCCCAGTCTCCACTCCTGACCTCAGTGGCTCACAACACCCCAGTCAGGGAGAGGGCAAAGGGGCACAATGATCCCGTTCCACGTCCACGGCTAGTTTTAGGAGGGCTGGTTGGGAGGAACTAGAAGTAAGATCTCACAGAGAACTGTCTCTTCCTCTTCACACACTCTGCCTGAGCCATTTTGTGCCAAAGGCTTCACCCTACTACCCCTTTACTCCCAAATCTGTATCTCTGGCCCTGACTTTTTTTTTTTTTTTTTGGCCCTGACTTCTTTCACGAGCTCCAGGCCTAAAAACTGCCCAGATGTCCTACAGGCACACGAACTCAACCTGTCCAAAACAAGGTCATGCCTCCTAACTGGTCCTCTTCTCAGTGAAAAGCAGTAGTTTCTGTTACCTACTGAGCTCTGTGGTAAGTGCTTTAGCAATTATTTATCAAAATATTCTGGCTCATGAAAGGTCTTACAGAGTAACTAACACAACAAAGGTAGGTATTATTATCCCCAAAAGGAGGAACACAAGGCTCAGAGAGGTTTAATTAACAGACCCGGAGTTCAGAGAGTTAATGAGCTTTATGAACGTAGGTCTGTCTAATGTCAAAGCTGCTTTCCACTACAGAGGCTTACCGCCACCAGCACCAAGGTGGAAAGCTGGAAGATATCCCAGACTCCTGCTCTCTCACCCCAGCCTTATCATTTCCTTTCCACTTCCCAACGCTATCCCTCTCTTCTCCATCCTGACTCTGTTCCAGTGCAGGCACTGTTGTTTTGGGCCTAGACTACTGCCATGGTCTCATCACCTCTTTCCATGGGCAGTGATCTTCCTAAACCTAAATCAGAGTCTGAGTGTGACACTGTCACCCTGTGGTTAACAGGCCCTTCAGAGACTCTCTAGGACCCTTTAAAATTAAACCCAAACTTAACAAAAGGCCCCTTGATGATCCAATCCCTGCCCCTCTCTCTAGCTTCCTCTCTTACTACTCTGACCAACTAACAATCTCAGCTTCAGCCATACTGTACTCTTTGTAGTTCCTGAATGGGACCCGTCCCCACACCTGTGCGTGCCTTTGCAAATCCTGCTCCCCAGCTCGAGAAACCTCCTCCCACCTTCGCCCACCTGACTAATACCTTCTAAGAAGCAGCCTATACAAAGATATTTCTGCCACCCACACTAGCTTTAAGCTCTACAGGCCAGGGACTAGAATACAGTGCTTGGCACAGAGCAGGTGTCAGTAAATGTCAGGACACTTGCTTAGCCATCTACTACATGTGTGGATCCTTTTGTTCCTGCTTGGTTTCTTGAGTGGAGCTCCTCAGTGATTCTTTGATGTCACCAAAGCCTTACGGTGCCCCTGCCAGACCTTGCTGGCAATGTTCTTTGCATTTGGGGTAGTCAGGGGCTAGAGTACCAAGCCTAGATGGACACCCACATGAGCAGTGTTTCCTAGCAGCCATTTGGGATAGATTCAAACGTGCTGTGTCTGCGTTCATTTATCTAGAGACCCAAGAGGGACACCCTAAACAAGGGACTGGGAGAGTGGGCATACTTGTCAGGCTTGAGGTCACGGTGCACGATGCCATAGTTGTGTAAGTACTCCAGGGCTAGCACAGTTTCCGCAAAGTACAGGCGCACCATATCCACAGGCAGGGCCCCGATGTTCTTCAGCAGAGTGGCACAGTCTCCTCCTGCAACAAGCCCAGGCCACCATGAAGGATGGGTCCAGTGCCCTGCTCTAGATGGTCTCAGAGGCCCCAGAGTAGATAGTGTCACAGAATACCCTGGTGCCAGAGACTGTGATTCTAACCCCTCTGCTGCTGGCATGGGTGGGAGAGTGTGGAGGGGAGCAGGAGGTAAGACGAGTCGGCCAGTGGCTGTCAAGGCCATCGTTCAGGACAAAGAGGGAAGGAACCCAGGCCTCTAGGCCTGTAAGCTGACTCGTTGGGACAGGACTAAGTTATTTTAGGATGAGACTTCAGCATTTGTCCATTTATTTCCTTCCTGTTGGCTCTCCTTTAGTTTTTGAGTAAAGTAACACTGTAAACTCCCAGCACCTACCCAAAGAATGAAAAGCGGAGTTTTGTTCAGCTTCAACTTCAAGACTTAGGCAAAATATCTTTGGAAGCTGTACGCAGCCCTGACGAAGGGAGAGGGAAGGCCACTGGCAAAGCGGCTGCCCCCTCCAGAGCTGTGCCCCATGATGCTCTCCTACACCATCCCCAGAGCATTTTGTGGGGTCCTAAGGGGCATCCCCTTCAAAAACCATCCGCAAGGGCAGTGGCTTTCCCCTCCTCTGAGGGCCCAGATGCAATCCTCCCAGCATCCGACCCTGGGCTTTGGTGGCTCTGCTACCCCCTTTGCTCCTGCCAGGTGCCAGCAGGTCTGCCAGGCTGTGCAGGCTTTGTAGCTGTGGGGCTGATACATCCTGTCCTGACATGGGCAGCCTCATGGCAGCTACTGCTCCAGAAGCCTCTCCCTGGGAGGGGCACGACACCTTGTGCCCACCATGGCCAAATGGTCTCTGAGATCCTAAGGCAGAAACCAAGGCCAAAGAGAGGTTGGGAAGCTGGGCCCTGAAACCTCACGCCTACACAAGCTGTTGGTCCCTGCTCAGGGCTCTCTCAGATTATACCGTGGCCCCCAAGCCAGACCACCTTTTCCCCAGTACCTTCAACATACTCCATCACCATGCACAGGTGGCGCTTGGTCTCAAAGGAGCAGAACATGCTGACCACAAAGGGGTTCTCAGCAAAAGTCAGTATGTCACGCTCCACAAAGGCTTGCTGGATCTGGTTCCGTAGGATCAGGTTCTGCTTGTTGATCTTCTTCACGGCAAAGCGCTGCCGGGTGGACTTGTGCCGCACCAGGAATACGGCCCTGGAAACAAAGCCCATCCGTACCCCACGGCCCTCAGCCCCTGAGCTGTGCTCTCCTCCACTGCGAGCTTGGGTGGTCAAACTGCTTCCTCTCACACCTTATCAATGCACAGAACAAAGGAGCAGGGGGTGCTTATCAATGAGAAGGATCTGAGCACCTGCCCAGGGAGCTCTTCAATTTCCTGATATACCAAGACCTGAGGACACAGCTCAACCCCTCCTCAGAGCTCAGTGAGAGCAGAAGTGCCGCCAAGAGGAGAGGGACTCTTCCCTGGGAAAGGAACCACACTCAGGTATTAGAGGAAACTGGGCTCTTGCCTCTCCTGGAGGCTTCGGGGAGGGACAGGTCCATCCTGAGGCATCTGGTGCTCAGAGGATTAGGCATCATTCACTTCCGGAAGGAAGAGCCCCAGGGCTGACTTAGCTCCAGTCCCGGCCACACCCTGACCCCTGCCTTTACCCATAGGCGCCATTGCTGATGAGCTTAATGGTTTCGAAGTCCTCTTCAGAGGGTGTCTTTTTAGATGTCAGAGATGCCCCACGGCCCTGGAAGACATGGGAAAGGGCAGGAGCCAGGAATGCTTCTCAGAGCTCACATCTGGGGGGAAGCTGCGGCCCCAGCATCTGCTCAGCTCTTAGCCCTGCCATGGCCTCCTGCCCATTCTTCCCCAGGAACTGAATGACCTCTCAGACAGTGTAAGCGATCACCCACTCCGCCATCCCTCCTTCAGACAGTCTCTTAGAGAGAATTCACAGCCCTTTGCTTCACAGGGCCCCGGGTCCAGGATTGAGGCAGGAGCTCAGGGTCTTTACCTCGATTGAATCATCTGTCTCTGGAGTGTCAGGACTGTCATAGCTGCTCAACTGGGCCATTTCTAGAAACAAAGCAAGGACACAAGAGAAAAGTGTGCGTGGCAATGTCAAGACATCTCAGCAGTCCATTCACATCACACGACAGATGCACGTAGGGAAGGCATTAATGCTTCCTGCATCAGGCTGGGAGGCGGTCCTGTGGCTCTATCCTTAGTGCAGTCACAGCTTTTAGACTTGTTTGTCAAATAATATTGCCACTCCTATTTCTAGAAGTCCAGTACCATTCAAAAGGCCTGGCAAATTCTACAAAGCTTCCCTCAAACTTGGGACAATGCCTGAAAACAGGGCCCAAAGCTGGGCTGTCTGATAGCTGGCCCCCATCCTGCTGGTCAAGACTCTGCTTTGCCAGATGAGGTTGGGAAGCAGGAAAGGCAGGAGTGGGACGACTAGAGACTAGGGATTCGGAAGCCCATGGTTCAGGAGGGGCTCAGTGTGAAGGCCCAGAGAATGGCATTATCTTCTGAAGCCCTGAGTTGGGACCACCCCAAAGACACAGGAGGACTTGTGAGGTGGCAGCAGGAGAGGCAAGCATGCAGAGGAGGTGACCATTTTTGAAAATGTGATTGTGGCCCTCTGTGATGACCTTTTGACCTTAGGCTCTAAATCCAACGCAGCTGGGCCCAAGGCAATCCAGCTTGGGTTATATAAGGCAGATGTGGACAATCCTGAAGGAGGGGCTGTTTTATGACAGAGAACACAGAGTTTTTCCTATAGCCCTCGGGCCTCTGATGCTGTGTTGTGTCCCTGTCCAACTAAGCTTCTTCTCCAAGTGGCTTCCCTGCTGTTAGAGCTTGTAGGCTGTGTGGCCTCTTTGCAGCCACCAGGCCGCATGCTCACCCTCTAGGGGATCCCGTGTGAGGCCCAGTTGGCTAACGATGTAGCGGGGAATGTCACATTTAATCCCTTGTCCCTCTTTGGCGTGGCCCTCAGCTGCTTCTAACAGGTGGTAGAACTCTTCAGGGTCAAACTCCTGTACCGGGGAGAGAGGTAGTCAGTGGTGAGGGCTACAAAAGCAGGCTGCTGGTCTCTTTGGTTTTACGGCATATACCCAGAGTAGGATGACAGGAAGACTTCCTCTTTGTGATGGACACCCCTACCCCTGAATCCCAAGAAACATCATGATTCAGGAACCAATGGGGACAAAGCTGTCTTACAGGTCACCTCCAGATTGGACATCCTAAGCGTTTGCTGTCTTTACAGCAATAAGAACCAGAGCATTTGGTTTCCAGAGAGCTCTGCCTATTCGCCTGGTCCAAAGCCTTGTGCCAGCCGGACACGGCACTGTCAGGTGTGTTCCCACACCCAGTGAAGAGGGGCAGTCCTGGCACACCTTCAATCACGCTTCACAGCCCTGGCGGTGCACACACATGCCTTCAGACATCTACTGAGCAAACCCCTGTGTGCTGGGGGCTGGAGAGCCTTGTGGACACAGCACAGAAGTCCTTGTCTGCCTGGAGCACATAATAACGAGGGCCCCATTGACTGAGTGCCTACTAAGTGCCAGTATGGGCGAAACCCTGGAGACACCTCTGTGACCTTGGTGAGGAAATCAAGGCTCACAGAGATGCACGGACTTGACCATGACCACAGAGGTAGGAAGAAAGAGAAAATCAGCACGCAAACCCAGGCCTAACTCCAAGCCCCTGTTTAACCACGGACTTCATGTCCTTGAGGGAGAGGCCTCTGTTCACCACGACCCCACAGCCTCCACTGCTTTCTTTACCTCTGGTCTCACGGGTTTGGAGAACTCTACCACTACCTATGTGGATACAATCTAACCCAGACTGGAAGTCCTTTTACCTTCTTCTTCATCCTCAGTCCCTGTCTAGTCAGAATGTCTACTTCAGAAACCCGCCTCTACCCAACTCTTCTGCTCTGTCCTCCCACCACTGTCCTAGTTCTGGGCGCTCCTCTCCGTCACATGAACGGCTTTAAGTGCCTCTGCAAGGTTGTCCCTGGCTCATCCTGCCTTCTCTTCCAATTCACTATCCATGCTGCAGCCAGCGTCATCTTTCTTAGGAGTAAATCTGATGGAGTGTTACTCAGAAGTAAATAGGAACCAATTACTGATACATGCAATAACATGTATGACTCTCCAAAACATTATGCTGAGTGAAAGAAGTCAGAACATACTATATGATTTAATTTATATGAAACTGTACAAAAGGCAAACTTATCCATAGTGAAAGAGCAGATAAGTGGTTGCCTGGAGTGGGAGGTAAGATGGGCAGGGGAAAGGGACTGATTGCAAAGGAGCACAAGGGAATTTTCTAAGACGGGAGAAATGTTTTCCATCTTAACTGTGGCAGTGATTAGACAGGTGTATATTTGTTAAAACTCATTGAACTGTATACTCAAATGGGATATATTTGATTGTATGTAAATTATACCTCTATAAAATTAGTTTAAAAAAGTAAATCTGACCATGTCATATTCTTACCTAAACTTTCTGATGGCTCCAAGTAGCCTTAAGGATAAATGCAAACTCCGGAGCCAAGAACCCAACACTCTCCATGGTCCTGTCATGGCCTACCTCCCAGTTTATCCCTCACCAACACTTCGGACACACCCTGTACTCCATCAAATGCCTTTTCTGATGGCTCTCCCCTGGCAAACTCATAATTATCCTGCAAGTAGCTGACTAAGCTTCACATTCCCCAGGGAGCCTTCACTGAATGCCCATCTCTGTTCATCCCAAGGAGGACTAGAGCACTTCCTTCCCCATGTCCCCGTTGCACCTTGTATTTCCCTTGGCTGCAAACTTCTTCCAGTATCATAATTATTATTTGCATGTCTCCATGCCTCATACTTAAGGCACTAAAAGACGAAATCTAACTCTACTGCAGAGGAGGCATCGTAGGATCAGGGACCCTGCTTTACTTACGCCTGTATCTCCAGTGTCTAGAATGACGCAGGTACTCAGTAGTGTCACTGAATGATCAAATGAAGGGTGGACTCAACTTGTGCAAACGAAACTGGCCTGTGCTCCTCACCCCCAGGGTCCCCATTGACCTGGGGCCTGCTCAGTGTGGGCTGGGCAGACGAGCACCCCTCCCTGCCACACTTCTCAGGAGCAACCACTTTTCCTCACAGGGACTTGCTTGCGTGTCATATTTAAACAAGGATTTCAGCAGCAGAAATGGCAGTGGGTACCCCCACAGTTCTGCTGTTAGCAGAATACTTCCTCTACAGCCCCCGTTCCCTCCCCTCCAGCCACCCACCCCCCCCAACCTCCCGAGAGCCCACTCACCAGGCATTCCAGGAGACGAGCAGGGCGGGCAATGACAATCATCAGTTTTTTCACCAGCTGCATCACAAAAGCCACTTCTGAACTCTCTGAGCGCTCATGAGCCTGTAGAGAAGACAAAGGATACTTAAGCAATCCACCGGCCCAACATGGCTGAGTGAAGCAGGACTGGGCTGGGCAGAGCCTACTCTGCCAGAGGGTACAGAGGGTGTACCCTCTGTAGTACAGAGGGTGCTGCAAAGTAAAGACCTTAGAGAGGGCCAGTGGGCCGTGATGAGGGGGGACAGGCTGCTCACCAGGAACCACATGAGCTGAGGAACACTACATGACGCCGAGGAATGTCACAAAGACACGCAGCTTTACCTGCTGCTCCATCCAGCAGGCTTCACTTACCCTCCAGACCCCAGCTCAAGATGTAACTCCCAATGGAGACTTCACTGATGCTCACTTTCCACCACAGACAGACTGTAAGGAATAGAAAGACCTCAAAGCAGGAGAGTGATGTGACCAGAAGGGATTTTAGAGAGATCTCTTTGGCTGTAGTGTGGATGGTGCACTAAGGAGGGCAAGCCTAAAAGCAGGGAAATCCACCAGCAGGCTACTGCCAACAGTGCAGATGAAAAAGGCATAATAAGCCAAGGCAGTAAGAATGGAGGGAAATGGACAGACTGGGCCATCTCCGAGCAGCCCTGAGGGGTGGAAGAGGCAGGAACAGATGGGAAGTACAACGACAATTTTACGGAAATTCCATTGAACCCATAAATGAAATAGACAGTATAAAAAAATACACAGTTTAGGTGAGGATAGGTAGAGAACATATTCCCTTTGGTTTTAAAGAGAAAGCAGGTAGGTGGAAAGTTCTGCTTTGGACTTGGAAAGTTTGAGGTACCTATACTAGATACTTTCGTAGGCATTGGCTCAGCCCCAGAGACTCTCCCTTCTTGGAAACTGCTCTGACTCATGGAGCCACATTTGTCTGGTGTGGCTGCACTTTCCCTCCCACCTCCGATAGCTGACCAGAGTGGACTACTTTCCTAGGAACTTACTTTTTTAAATTTTTTTTTAATTTTTGGCCGTACCATGCAGCATGCAAGATCTTTGTTCCCTGACCAGGGACTGAACCCATGCCCCCTGCACTGGGAGCACGGAGTCTTAACCACTGGACTACCAGTGAAGTCCCCCCACCCCGCTTTTTCTTTTACATTTTTTTTTTCCCCTAGGAACTTAAAAATGGGTGGAACGACAACCATTAATATCAGCATGACAGAACTGTATAATTCGCTCTTGGGTGAAAAGGATGACCATACCTACCAAAGAGAGAGAAACAGAGCTGAGAGAAGGAAGACGAATGGTTCCTGGGCTTTCCACAGGCTCTCGTTTCTGGTTCTGGTCCCTTCTTAAGGCCTGGTTGCATTCCTGTCTTCAATTCTCTAAGACACCCTTTCAATCTTTATAATTAGTTTCCCTTTCCTGCATAAACTGCTCTGAGTTGGTTCTCTACCACTTGCAACAAAGAATACTAACCGATGTGGAAAGTACGGTGGAGGAGTCCAATCAGCAGCTGGGGCCACTGATCCGGAGCTCAGAAGAACAGTGGGGAGCAAAGGCCCGTTAGCAGACGGATGACAACTGAAGACACAGGAGCTGACAGGGCCGATCAGAGAGTGAAGAAAGGAGAATGAGGAGCACGGATGCTCAGGAAGGTGCCCCTCGAAACACCAGCATTTAAGAAAACTTGTGAAGGGGCAGCAAGGCCACAAGACTGGAGAGAACAGTGTCATGACAACTGGGGGGGAGAAAAGATCAAAGAGAGGTATTCACTGTGGAAACCTCTGTAGACAGGTGAAGGAAAGTGAGGACTGAGAGAGGTCACAGCATTTGGCAACCGGCCAGTTAGTTCTTTGGTGACTTTTGCCTGAAATGTTTCAGTGGAATAATGGGAAGGGAAAGTAGAAGGCAAGAGACTGAATAGTGAACAGGTTGTAAGGAAAGAAATACAAGCAAATGAAGACCATTAAAAAAAACTGGTTATGCAATGAAAAGAGAGGCTGGGCACTTGATGAAATCTTGTTCACTCTTTTAACACGCAGCTCAAATATCAACTTTGTGAAGCCTCATCTAAGTCCCCTGCCCCCCCCCCCCACACACACACACGAAGAACAAGAAGTAACAGCTCCTTTTTCTATGTTTTCCTAGCTGTTTGCTCACAGCACACGGTACTAGCATGTTGTTTTATAATTAATTGTCTGTCTCTACAGGTACACTGTAGGGCCTTGTGAGTAGAGAGGCTGTGTCGCCTAGCACAGGTGCCTCCCCCCCCCCCACACACACACACGAAGAACAAGAAGTAACAGCTCCTTTTTCTATGTTTTCCTAGCTGTTTGCTCACAGCACACGGTACTAGCATGTTGTTTTATAATTAATTGTCTGTCTCTACAGGTACACTGTAGGGCCTTGTGAGTAGAGAGGCTGTGTCGCCTAGCACAGGTGCCTCTTATATAGCAGATGTCAATGCTTACTGACTAAGTATTTGCAAGTGTATGATCTTAGGCTCTGGAATAAGTAACCTGGGTTTGGGTGCTAGCTCTGCTACTCAAGAAATGAGTTACCTTGGGCTAACTTGGCCCTTTTAAGGTTTGGTTTCCTCATCTGCATATTTAGAGAATAATAATAATACCTTCCTTACAATGTTGTTATGAAGATTAAATTAGACAATGTAGTGCCTAGCAAATTCATCTACCAGGGTTTCCCTGCACACATCCTTCACTCTAGTCATGCCAAACTACTTTACCTGCAATTCCTGAAATGAACCAAGTTCCTCCACACCTCTGAAAGGTTGTTTATACTGCTTTCTAGATCCAGTGAACTCCTACCTACTCATCGAGACTCAGCTTTTCCTGAACTCTCCATGCAGAGTCAGCACATCCTCCTCTGTGCTCAGAACGGATCTCTGTTTAGTGCTCATCAATCACACTTACTATAATAAACAAAAGTGAGATACTTCATATAGAGCACTCAGTGTGGTGTCTGGCATACAGTATACTTCGATAATTGACAGCTATTATTTTTACTGTAATACATATTGATGGGTCTGTAAACCCCAGTCAACAGCAAATTCCTTGAGCCAGAACCGGCACTGAACTTCTTCTCTGCATTCCCAGGGCCTAGCAAATGAGAGAACATATGAATGCACGGGCTCCATGTTCAGTGCTCTTCCCACTGCCAGAGGCAATGCATCTGGGAAATACCTGAAGGTTTTGGGCAAAGCTCTGACTTGAGCATTTCAGAAGATCCATCTTAGATGTACAAGCAACCCTGGAAGTCACTCTAGTTGATTTATCTGATGCCTCAATCCCTGATTCCTACGTATTGTCGGAGAACTGTTAGAAAGTTATTCTTGAACAGAAACAAACAGCCGCCAGTGATGTTTCATGGGACTTCAGCTTTTTAAACTCATATTTCTGCAATGTTTAAATTTAAGTATTACTTTTGAAATCAGAAAAAGACATTTTTGTAGAAGGAAGAACTTTTTCATCTATTAAATCAAAACCTTTCTTACTGTAACTCTTGTCCACTGGGCTAGTATGCCTTTTAGGGGACAGAGAAGCTGCCACATATTACATATGATAAAACTCCCATTATTTGACAGCACTAATCGTGACCATCTTTAGTCATCCTTTCTCTAGATTCAACTGTTTCCTAAATTAAAAAAACAAACAAACAACTTCCTGCTCCTAATTTCTGGACTAACACACCGGAGTCCTTTGAGCCCATTAGCCTGGGCTCTCAGCTCAGTTGGTCCTACAAAAGCATGAAGGCACACGTCTGGAGGTAACAGGGGTCTGGACTGGGAAATATTCTAGTGACATGAAGAGCCCCGAAGAGACAGCACATCTCCTCTCCCCTAAGCTGTACTAATGGTGTGATATGGGCAACTGTAGTCTGAGTGGGAAGGCGTCCGATCACCCTATCGGAGAGGCAGAGAGGAAAGCGAAGAGCGGAGCACGAAGCAGCGAGAAGAACTCAATGGTCTCTGGATTACTTTGCCCAGAGACTTTTTACACTGGGGAGGATCAGGTCTCTAAACACATCAGTCCCTGCTGGAGAACTTCTGCTACGCAAACAGAATATCAGCAAACGGATAAACCCATGGTGCCGTCCTCGGGCCTGTTTTTCCTCGACTGAGGAGAAGCAGTCTCAAGGTTCTGCTTACACCAGTATGTCTACCAAAAGAGAGCCCACTACAGCCACTAGGACCTCTTTTTGGCTCTGGGTTACAAATCTCCTAGGCAAATATTTATGAACACTACGCTGGAGCCTCGGGAAGAGTAATTGGTATTAGAAAAGGAAAGGAATCACAGCACTGAGTTCTGACGCCGAACAGGCTTCTCGGAGAAATGCAGGGGACTGAGGAGGAACCAAAGCCCAGCAGCAGCAGCACATGTGGGGTGCGTCCCACATACCAGCAGGGAGGTGGCAAGCAGGCTGGGAACACCATGACTGCCTTCATCTTAGCTTGGGACTAAAAACCACTACTATACGGATTCACCAGAGTTGCAGAACAAGGACACTCACATCTTGCAGAAGCTTCTCTAAATTCTCTTGAAGTTCATAGAAGTAGTGTGAGGTAATGAGGCCACTCCGAGATTTATCCAGGCAGTCTCGGGCCATCTCAATCACCTGATGATGAATAAAGCTCAAGGTTCCGTCTGCCAAGGGCAACACGTTGTCTGGAGTGTTGGAGGAAATGAACTCTGCTAGATGCTCTTCCATTTGTGCGGTGGCCTGCAAATCAAAGCAGGACAAGTGACTCTTCCCTTCTGATCCAGCTCGGCCGGAGCTAAGCCTGAAGGGCCTGGTCAGAGCCTAAGGATGGGTTCTGTGATCCTGGTTTCCTGATGTTGCATTTGGGGAACCTGACGACTGGAGACGTGAAAGGTCACCTTCAAGTCAAGTCAAAACATTACAGTCAAGGCCCTCTCTCACCTGGCCTTGTCCACCTCCCCACTCCTTGAACGGCACATTCTCTTGCTCTAAGGACACTGAGGTTCTGTTGTTCCTTTATCATGCTATCTCATGCCTCTGTCCATTTATGCTGTTCCCTGTGTGTAGCTTTTTCACCTGCCAAGCCTGCCTGGCAAACTCCTACTACTCCTTCTAATCTCAGTTCAAGCATCATCTTTCCTCTGGGAAGTCTTTGATTCCTCCAGGAAAACTAGGGTTTCCTTTCCTCTGTGCTTCCACTGGACCTCCCAACTGTATAAACTTGGTGTGTGGACACTCCTGGTTTCTAAATCTTTCTCCAGACTGGGAACTTCTTCAAGCCAGTGGGAGTTTGATTTATCTCAGGATCCTCTTACTTGAAGTTAGGACCCAACCGAGCTAAGCAGATGTTCAGAGAGTGTTTACTGAAGGTGTGAACCTGCCTGCTCACGGACCTGGATCCCCAGCAGAGCGGCATGAGGTCTGGCTCAGAAGCCTCTTGGGGACCTAACTGCACAGGAATGTCAAAATGACAAATATACATCTGCTAACAAGTTCCTAGCTGCCTATCTAGGGCTTGGCTTTCTTTCCTTTGCCACCAGGTGGTGATTTCTGATTTTCAGTGTGTGTTTAAGTGGGTGTTTGTATATGTATATATATGTGTGTGTATATATATACACACACACACAAACACACACACACATATTTATGGTGTAGCGATGTGGTAGGGAGAGAGGGAGAGGAGGGGAGGTGAAAGAGAAGAGGGAATGGAAGGAATCTTAACATGCTTTTTCTAACACGAGTTCATCTTACATACAAACGTGCAATGCTAGGATAACAATACAACACCTAATACACAAGGAGGAAGAGGAGGAGGAAACACGCGAGGTGCATTTCTAAACACTATACACACCCAAACTTTTTTATGAAGAAGCAAGGCACAACAGAATGATTTCCTAGCTGTTCATTCTGCCCCTCTTCCTTGCTCTTACTCTCCAGTGCCCATTTGAAGGCTAGAAAGTGCAGACCACAGGGCAGCAAAGAAATAACAGCTAACACTTACTGAGCGCTAACTATGTCCTGGGCACAGTTAGAAAAGCTTAATGTTCACTAATCTTCACAAACTCCCTACGAGATAGATACTCTTATTATCTCAGATTACAGATGAGGCAAATGAAGCTCAGAGAAGTTAAAAAATCTGCCCAGGGTCATGAGGCTAATAAATGGTAGAAGCCAACCTGAACCCAGTCGGCCTGGTTCCAGAGTCTGAGCTCCTCCTCACTGCTCTGCTTCACTGTGAATGTCAAGAGGGAAAGCACAAGGGCTTCGCACTTTTTCCCTAAGCCACCCGTGTGTGCCCAGGAGACTACTCGAGGCTCGAAAAAGGACACTCTCGGAGGAGCAGGGAACCACACATCGCAGACCCTAGATACAGATGAACAGGTAGAGCCGGGGGTCTGGATGGAGGATGAAGAAAGAGGCTTGAAGACCCCATTCTCGCTGTTGTCATGGAGAGGGAGCCTCCGTCAGGCCCTGCTTCTCTCTCGGACAGAACTGGCTGTGTTCTGCAGGAACAGGGCCTATCATTAGAAAGCCAGGTCAGAGTGTTTAGGCGTGTGGTGTTCAAAAGAAATGCAAATGGAAAACAAGGCCCTCATTCCACATACAAGGAGGTTTACAGTCAAACTGCGGTTGTGAAGACCATTTCTCAACCATCTCAGGACAGTAACCTACCTTCCTCCCTCAGCATTTCCCTGCTTGAAAACACAAGTCCAAATGTGAATAGCAACCCTGAGCTGTCTCCCACCCTACTGCTCTCTCTGGCCAACTTCCTGCCAGAGGAAATTTCCAGCGTAGCTCTGTTTGTGCTTGGTAATGGGGGTGCTGCTTTAGAAATCTGCATTAAGTGAAGGTGCTCTCAGAGGGCGAATCTCCTTCTGGGGGACCCCGACTCATGGATCCTGATGTGCACGGTCAGAAGCAAGGTCTCTGCTCTTTCCTTCCCACTAATATACAGTGGGATATGTTTTCGACATTTCCCTCTGGATACCCCTTTCTCTGGGGAGTGGAGAAACAGAGGCTCTGCAAGTACGATCCCCAAACTCAAAGTCCTCTGCTGCCTTCCTCTTCTCCAGCAGTCTGAAAGCCCTCATGCTTGTGTCCTCCTCCTCCTGGCGCCTCCCTGATCTCCTTCCAGATTGCCTCTGGCGACTCCCCCACCCCCAGTCTTCCCACTGGGGCTGGCTGGAGGTGGCATCCTCAGAGGCGTTACCAGTCTCCTTTAAACTGGATCCTTACCTTGGGGAATCTTTCCTTGTACACATGATTCATCATTATTATTTCACTGTCAAAGGAAACTGGTGACCGTCCAGGACTAAATAAGAAGGAAACAACTGTGTTACTTTAGTGCCAGGGAACCTTCAAGGAGAAAGATGCCCATCCCCAGAGCCCGTGCCCACCCACTGTCTGCAGCACCCACACACTCCCACCTTAAGGAGTGCTGAGTTCCAGAGCCTTTCTTATTCCTGGAGCTGCCAGCACTGTTCAGCTCAAAAGTGTGCCATCTGGAGCTAGACTACCTTCCTGTAAGAGGCCTGGCCTTCACAAAGACTTCTGCCAGGGCCTGAAAAGGCCTAGACAGGAGGAGACCACTCTTGAGGCCACTGGTGGTTCTTCTAGGATCACTTCCTCCAGAACAGGACTCTCTGGGTCTTCTTTGCTTTGGCCAGTGGGGTTGGGCATACCCCAGCATGTTCTAGGAATCAAATCAAATCAAACCACCACCAAAACAACCAAAGGAAGACAGTGTATACCTGTATCTTTTCTAAACAAGCTGCATCCAGTGGGGCTAACTTAGCTCTCACCTGGGGGATGAACGAGGCCAGTCCAGCCAGCCCGTAGTGAATCATAAACCTGGGTCATCTAAATCTTCCCCTTTGGCCCATGTGTGATTACATCCTCTTAAAGGATTCAGAGTTTGAGCCGTACAACTGAATGGCTATTTGGGTCCTGCCCAGTTTGGTGCCCGACATGTGATCCCAGCTGAGCTATGTTCAGAACCATTCTTTTCTGCCTTTCCTCCCTACGGTAGGCCATGGTCTGCCTGCTACATTAATGCACATTACCCAGCTTTTTAAGAGTAATTCTCAGGGATTTCCCAGAGGTACTGTAGTCCTCTCAGTCTCAAATGGCCTAAAAGGTGCCCGTCTCTGTGTGGAGTGTGAAGAGCACCAAGATTCAGACATTCCTCTGTATGAGACAAAGAAACACACTGGGCTCCACACTTCACACTCCCTCATTTGTATGTCTGACCCTTTGCACTGCAGTCCCAGTCATTGTTCTCATCAATCTGAACTTGAACCAGTCTTTGTGGTCTGGCTCAGCTCACTGGCACTTGCAGTGCCAACATGACCTGAGGGGATTCTTTCTGGAAGGCACTGCTCCTCTGGGCCTCCACCCTGAACATGTGAACCAACTTCTTATTTCCCAGGGACCCTGGAAATCTGAGCTCGATCACTTAAAGCCATGATCATTTTATTCTCCACCCTCTCCCTTAACCTGGAATTCTGGCACAGATTTACCACCTAATGCCAAAGAGAAGAGCTGATTTAATCTATGGAATACACAGATAAATCAGCTGTTAAGGTTTGCTTGGTTTGATGAGCCCAGGTGATTCAGGGAAATGAGACAGCTTTAGATGGGCATTTAGTTCTGCTTCTGCAATGGGCTTCTTGCCCGAGTCAGCCTCAAGTGTCCTCAGAAGCAACTTTTTTAATTGGCCTAGTTTATATATGCTGGGCCTCTGGGTTCTGCAGCCAGGTAACCATCAGAATGGATGATACTATTACTCTCCTTTTACTGAATGGAGTCCAAAGTACATTTCTACTGCCAGCTACTTTCAAAGGGAAAAAGAGGGACCCCTTGACAGCATCTTCAGGCACCTCTTGTGATGGTGAGTTGAGCTGTACCCAATACCAAAGGGCTTGAGCTTCACTGCACTTGACTCATTTGAGCTGTGCCTACGTGCTAGGCCCAGGGTTGGCAAACTACGGCCCGCAGACCAAATCTGGCCCGCCGGCTGCTTTTATAAATAAAGTTTACATAATGTCTGCGGATGATTCTGCACCACAGCAGAGTAAGTAGCTGCCAGAGACGATATGGCCTGCAAAGTGTGAATTATTTACTACCTTGCCCTTTATGGAATAAGTCTGTTGACTCCTAGGCTGTGCAGACAAGCTGAACTGCATGGGTACCAGGGCAGTGGGTGGAGAGCACCCTCACCTGAGGCTGCGGGAGCGGGGCCGCAGGGCCGGGGACTGCCGTCCTTCTTCATCGGGTACACTCTCTGTGCTGAAATGCTTCGTCAGAAAGTGCAGCTCATCGGCTGTAGGCTGGAAGGGCAACTGGTGCAGCTTTTCCTGCGAGGAGCATGATGACTAGAGGGGACAACATTTTTAAAAAGCATTAAAGACATGTCTAAGGCAGTCTAGAAGTGGAGAAGGACTGAAAATGGTCAGTGGCTCCCCAGTCGACGTAAACCTGAAGTCAGCCCACAGCCAGCATGCTTTCCCTTGCTCCCTTGAGTCTCCACTGTACATGATCCCGTTCATCTCTATCCTTCAGAGCTCTGTTCAGATGAAGCCAAGATACTATTATCCTTCATGAGCCTTGCAGGGGGCCAGACCCAGACATTCATGAGGTGTGACAGCTCCCCAACTACCTAGGGAGCCTCTTTAGGTGGCAAAAAGCAGATTCTTCCACGTGGACCCTTTGCCCTCAGTGAAGCTTCTGGCTAGTTAGAATGGCAAGTAATTAATAAATCATGCTTCCTGGCTTATTAGGAAATGTTCTAGGTATGCCCAGCCTACAAATGACATCCCCATAAGTTTTGCCTTCTACAACACCCTGGGAGAGCCCCAGGATGGCTCAGCAATGTTTCCTTTAGGCTGTTACCCAGAGGGCAACTGGCTTCGCTGCAGCTGTGAAGGCTTTGCCCAGGCTCTAGGGACACCAATAGGCAAGAAAATCCAGCAGGGAAGAAAATTATTTTTAGATCTAGAACCCAAAGATTAGACTTGACCTGAAAACAATTAAGAATTCTAAACATGGCCCAACGATTGAGATTCCAGAATCACAAGAGACAATTTGAGGGAGTGAGCTGTGCTATTACAGGCATCCCACCAATGCAGCCATTGCCATGGCAGCCCTGGTCGGCACCTGGATCAGGGAACTCCTGCCCTTACCTGACAAGACTGGCTACAGCAGCAGCAAATCTAACACTATTGGCTCAACTTCTGTTCACCAACTGATGAAGGATCTGGGGTTAAATTCACTTACACTCAAAGCTGCAGTACCACACCAAGAAAACCGTTGCCACACGTAAGCCTTAATACCAAGTGAGAAATCAAAAATTTTTTTGACTTACAGTGCACACTTCTCTCATGGAATCCTATAATACATAAAGTTGTAAACAGCTAGTGGGAGGTTTTCATGAGGCTCTGTCTTGGTCACATTTTTATAAATGATTTGGATAGAAGTTGCAAAAAGTATTCTCACCCAACTGCAACTAACATGAAGAAAAATTGGTATTTTAAGGTATTCCAATAAAATAAGCTGGAGCAATGGGTTGAGTCTATTAAAACTTATTGAACAGGAATATATATATAATAAATACATGACTCTTACTTTGGGTCTCAAAAATCACCTGTTTGAGTAAAGGATTATGGGGAAGGGATATTTACTAGGGAAAGATCTGAAACTAAACAGCTGCCAAAAGACCAGTGAGATCTTTGGATTAATTTAAGAGTAAAATCTAGGACTTTCCTGGTGGTCCAGTGGTTAAGACTCCGTGCTTTCACTGCAGGGGGCACGGGTTTGATCCCTGGTTGGGGAACTAAGATCCCACTTGCAGCACAGAGCGGCCAAAAAAATAATAATAAAAAAATTTTTAAAAAGAGTAATATCTAGGTCAAGGGAGGAAATGATAACTTCTTTTACCTGCTTGGGATTTATGAATACAAACTGAGCTGAGAAGACCTGAAGAATGGTGGGAGACATGGAGAAACGGGTCATCCAGTCTGCGGCCTACAAAGCCTAAAATATGCGCCCTTTACAGAACGTGCTTGCCAACTTGTCATCCTGGCTTCAATTAAATGTTGCTCAATGAGGAAGACTCATTTTAGGGTCAATTGTGCATGGTGGCAGTTAGGACATTTGTTGTGTTTTAGGCTAAAATCTTCTCTAAAAGAGACATAACTAGAAGTTTTAGAGACAGGCCCAATATTTTTTTTTTTGCTGATATACAATCAAACTTGAATATCAAATCACATTCATCCTTCCCTTCTTTTCTGAAAGGAAAAGGTGAAAAAGTTGGAGGAGGGTCTACCAGGCCTTTGTGACATGGTGGGGGGTGGTGTTATTTGCTCTTGGTTGCAGTTCTACAAATAAAATAGGGGAGCAAGGGAACCGTGCTTAGGAGTGCCTGTGCCTGGCCTCGTGGGCAAAGCGAAAGTCCATCCTCAAGCCCTCTTCTGACTCCACTAGGAATAACTGACGCTCAGAAACATGCTGGTTAATTCTTTCCAAAGGCATTTAATGGATCTGACTATGGCTGTTAAAGGCCACCAGCCCTCTGTCCCTCTCAGCCTCATCCCAAGCAACCTCTTTGAGTTGGGCTTTGGAGAAAAAGTTGAGAACCACTTTGCATCACTGTAGGGACAGGGAGCAATACCTGTAGGGAAGTATTTCCTCAGAGTGAAGGAGGTACGGCCACAGATTTGGCTACTTACTGAGACAGTGGAGCTAGGAGTGTTGGTTCCATAGCCTGAAGAAGGCAAAGAAGCCAAAGACCAGCGCCGTCCATCAGTCCTATGTAAGAAAAGAATGTTAGGCAGTTTCTACCGAACCCCACCCTGAGCCCAGGACCTGCCTGTCTTTCCATCAGGTTTTTTGGGGCAGTTGATTCATTGGTAGGCTCTTTCTTGTCTCAAGACAGTACTGCTCAGTCCAGCACTTGCTTTCATATCTCTTTCCTACATGGGGCCTATTGTTGTGTGTTTTCCACTGCAAAGACAGACATCTCTGACTATAAAGGAGTCCATAACTTTAAATAAGAGTATCTGTTATGCAATACTATGGTTTTGGAATAAAAATCTTTACACTCTCAACTTATTCACTTTTAGCAATGACAGAGAAGCAATGACAGAGGACTGCAGCTAAAGGCATCATCACAAGGAGAGAACTACCACTGAAATGCTAGTTCCTTTTCTGAAGGCTCCATGTGAAGGGTCCTTTGGTGTTCCCCAGGCCACTGGGTTGAAAACCAGGAAGAAGTGAAACTACCACCTGGGTCTGAGTATGAATCAATAGATTGCAAATAGTCAAAGGCTACCCAGAACCCATTAGGACTCATAAATCCAATCTTTGAGAATGTTTGCCAAAGAGTGACAGCAACCTTATGAAAGAAGAGTGAAGTGGCATAGCTTGGCCATATATGAGACTCTGGGGCAGGCTTCCAGCTGCTCTTTAGAGGATGTGCTCTGAAGCTCTCATCACAGAGAACCACAGTTATCTGCTTTGCTTTAGAGGAGAAAGATCAAGCAAGTGTCTGGTTTGAAGCTTTTATAACATGGACAAGTGATTCTTTCCTGGACTACAGGATGTGTTGTAACACAAATGTTCTTTCTTGTGGAGCTTAGGGGTACAGCCTGCTCTGGTTGAAGTTATAGAAAAACTTCTTTGATGTGACCCACAGAACCTAAGAACGTTAGCAGTGGAGGACCTTTAGAAGTTAAGTTCAATACTCTCAATCTTCAGAGAAAACAGTAAGACCCAGAGATCTGGATGAATTGTTCCAGGCTCCACAGTTAAAGGTGGGTGCAGAGAGGCATGGAGAGGAAGAAGGAAAAAAAGGAACGAATCTTGCCAGGGCTTCTCTTTTGGAAGCACTCCTCTCCACCCCCACCAATACCAGGCAGCTTTTCCTACTATGTTCTGTAAGGGGACAGCCGGGGGTTCCATGCCACATGCACATGACTCAAACTTCATGCCACCCAGGCAGCCGGTCCTGCTGGAACCTAGTCTCTGAGGCAAAGAAATGTCCAGGAGGCTGCTCAAACATGATATTCTCTCTGATCTCTCTTTTGGGTCCTGAGAGCTCTACACAAGGAAGCAAGTCAATTCCAGGAAAACAGAGCTCAGCAAAGATGGGACTAGTCTAACTCAGGGAGGCATTTCCCAAACCCTTGTCAGATACACTTCTCCACAGGCGATTTTTCCTCCTTCATAAAGAAATGGGAACCAAAATGGCAGCCATTTTTCTGTAAACTGAAGAGCAGGGACCACCAGAGTCAGAAATGCCACTACAGGATGCCTCCATTTCCTCTGCCTGGTCATCCCACTGGGTGACTGAGGAAAGTTGTGGGAATGAGGGTGACCTGTTCCTATGCTCAGAAGCTTGGAACTAAATATTTAGCAAATCCTGTCTTCTAAACATATGAGCACGGAGCCTTGGTTCCAGCAGGTAGAGGGGGCTCCGTTAGGGCCTCTTTGATAGAAATGAAAGGCCAAATGTTCATACCCACACTCAGAGAAGACTCATCACAGCCAGTTCTCACCAAGCATGAAACCACAAACCATACTGTCTGGCCATGCATAGCAGTTTCCCAGCCCCTCTCCCCATCACGTCCGCTATTACCTGTCTGCTCTGTGGCCATGGCTGTAGTGAAAAGACATACGTTAAAGTGAGAATCAAAGGGAACCAGAGAGACTGCTCTGTTTGACACCTGGCATTTGGTCTAGCTTGGCAGAGACAAACCTTTCGTTTATGAATGTGTGTAAGTTAGTAGTGAAATTGTGTGACTAATGGGTCTATCCCTACAGTTTCATTAAATCTGCCTTTTGTGTGATATTCCAAACTAATGTGATGCTATAAAGCTCATGCCCAACTTCAGTGATAGGAAACACAATTCCTGAGTACCTTGTTTCGCAGGGTTGAAGTCTTCCTCCCCTCACCCACGAATACCTAGCTACTTTTCCTACTATGTCTGGTAAAGGGACAGCCCGGGGCTCTGTCTTCCACACATACGACTCAAACTTCAGGCCACCTAGCACAGACCTGTGTGGATCTCAGTGGTAATACCAGGTCCCAAAGCCCCCGGCTGATCCTACTCCTAAAGCCCAGGGAATGATGCAGACACAGGACACCAATGGAACATGCTATTCCCTCTGCATCGATTGGTCTACACACCTGCATCCTCACTCCCAACATGGCAGGCTCCTTCTTATCCTTCAGGTTGGCTTAAAAGTCACTCCTTCCAAGAGGTCTTACATGACCACCCAGTACAGACTCTCCAGCCTCATTCCCTTCCTATTCTTTTAGGCAGCATCATTTTCTTTCCCTTCACGGTGCTTATCACAGGTTACAGCAATATATTTGTTAGTTTGCTTGTTCGTTACTCTTCCCCACCACTCATTCAATCAATAAGCACCGACTGAGTGCTTATTATATACTAGCAGACATATTTTCAACATATTAAGGCATCTCTATTAAAGGTGCTTTGATTCTGGTTGAGAGGAAACAGAAAACAAATAAGAAACTACAGTCAGCCCTCCTTATCCATGGGTTCTGTATCTGTAGATTCAACCAACAGTGAATCAAAAATATTCAGGGGAAAAAAAATCCAGAAAGTTCCACAAAGCCAAACTTGAATGTGCTCCATGCCAGCAACTATTCACACTGTATTTAAAACTATTTACATATCATTTACATTGTATTAGCTATTATAAGTAATCTAGAGATGATTTAAAGTATACAAGAGGATGTGCATAGGTTATATGCAAATACTATGCCATTGTATATAAGGGATTTAAACATCTGTAGACTTTGGTATCCACCAGGGTCCTGGAACCAATCCCCTCTGGATACCGAGGGGTGACTGTATCAGGCATTGAAAAGTACTAGTTTGAAAATAAAACTGGATGGTTTGCTGGAGAATGATGAGGGGCCTCCTTTATATTGTATGGTGAGGGAAGGCCTCTCTGGGGAGTTGACATTTAAGATGAGAAATGAAAGACAAGAAGGTGTTAACTAAGCGAAGACCTGAGGGAACAGCATTCCCTCAAAGGGAACAAAAAGTGCACAGACTCTACTAAGTCTACTAAGTTTCTATAAAGTTAGGGCTTTGTCTGGTTCCCACTATATAACTAAGTACACAGCATGTGCCTGGGCTTACTGGGTACTCAGTAAATATTTATTGAATGAATGGGAAATGACTCAATGCCATTTACAGAGAACGGTCACAGGTCCTACTGTCCCAGCTCAGACCTAATCTGAGGCTAGAGTTCAAACACAATCAAGGCAGGAAGTCTGAGATAAGTTAGACTTTCAGCTGGGCTGGAAAGCAAATGCATCCATCCATTACATACCTATACCGTAAGTGTTCCTATCTGGATCCTTAGTTAACTAACGAAGTTACACAGGGTAGGAGAGGTGAGTCCATGGAACAAACTCTTGACGATATTTGCTTTGAATAAGGCAATTGGGTCAGGAGGGGCACCCAAGTCAGCCATCAAACTTTTCCCAACCCGTCCACGACCTTTTCAGCTGCATAGAATCCTGGAGAAGAAGGGGGTGGATTTCTTCTGGGTTGCCATTTTAACAGTGAGTTAATGCTGTTAAATTAGGAATCTGTTCTTTTTCTCTTATCTCTTTTAAAAAAGTAGTCGGAGTACTACTACTACTACTCTGATCTCAAGATGTATATATCATTCTCCAACCATTAGAGGCTCCAAATCTGGAGCCATGATTTTTCTGGAGGTCTTAATACCAAAGACTGACTCCAACCAAGAATATTTTTAAAATAAAAAATAAAGTCAAAGAATGTGAACGCTGCCAAGAAAGAATTTTAGAGATGTTCTGAAAAGTAAATAATTTGTGTAAGAAGTCTTGGGGGACTTCCCTGGTGATGCAGTGGTTAAGAATCCGCCTGCCAATGCAGGGGACACAGGTTCGAGCCCTGGTCTGGGAAGATCCCACATGCCGTGGAGCAACTAAGTCCGTGCACCACAACTACTGAGCCTGCACTCCAGAGCCCACGAACCACAACTACTGAGCCCGCATGCCACGGCTACTGAAGTCTGTGCGCCTAGAGCCCGTGCTCCTCAACAAGAGAAGCCACCGCAATGAGAAGCCCACGCACCAGAACGAAGAGTAGCCCCCACTCACCGCAACTAGAGAAAGTCCACATGCAGCAATGAAGACCCAACACAGCCAAAAATAAACAAATAAATAAATGTATTTAAAAAAAAAAAAAAAAGAAGAAGCCTTGGTATATGGATTGACTCATGTCAACTCATTACTTCTCCAGAGGCCAGGTGATACCCTGGCAATGGGCTGAACTGTCAGGATTGCTACCATGGGCCAGGGATAAGTTGATATCATTTCCAGAAATAAGTGAAATGTGAGGAATACAAGCACGGCTCTGCAACACACCAAATCTTTCTAAATTCATGGGAGGATAAGTGAAGATCTGGTAGTCTCTTTATCCCCAAGGAGGGAGGCATAAATGGCCTCTTCTAGCTCCCTGGAACTACCTGAGTTAGAGGAATAAGAGTATAACTTTGAGTCCTCCTGGGAGGAGAACCCATTTTGTCATTGATCACTCTAGGATAGCTTTCAGTCAAGAGTATAATGTTTTCGAACATACCCTCAGGAAACCAGGGGCTTGTGCTTAAGATTATAAAATAAATTCACTTCTAATATCTACTTGCCCATTTGAACATTCAAACACAAATACCTACGGTGTTTGGAAAGCAAAGCTTGAACAAGACGTTTATGACCTGGGCGAGGAAGGCAGGAAAGGAATTTGATGGCTGGTAGACCATCAAAGGTAACACCTTGGTAACACCAAGGTAACACCTTGGAAGGGAAGTGCCTCAAAGGAGGAAGCTGACATTTAACTGACATTCATGCAAATGCCACACATGTTAGTCACAGAGGAGTTTTTCTATCAACTTACCTACGGGCAGGAACAAAGGAAAAGTGAGCAGGTGCATTTGGAGAGAAATTCCGGGGGCTGTCCAAAGGACTGTTACCTGTGGACAAGGAAAGTAAAAGAAATCCTCTGTGAGGTTTGCTTCTGAGGAGGGTTAAGATGATAATAACCTTCAGGGGAGAAATCAGCCCCTAGCATAGGCAATTAGCATTATATGGTTATTTTTCCAGGTCCACCATTAGTTTAGTGATTCTCTCTTTGCAAAAACTGGCAGCCCAGAGGTTTCTCCCTTGTTCCCAAGTTGCCTATAACCATCTATGCTTCTCAGACATCTGTTTTAGATCTAGCATCAACCTGCCCTCCTTGGAACACCTCAGGTTCCAATCTGCCTATTCAAGTTAACCCAATTTTCCAAAGGCTTGAACTCATTCAGTACAGATAGCACGGCCAAACGCTCCCACTTCTCAAAGGGCAACGGGACTCCTGGCCTGAAAGTCTCTTGCACATATATCTCTGCACACTGCATCCAAGGGGCTAACCCAGGAATACGTGTGCTTAAGCGGAAATGAAGTTCTCAGGAGAGCAGTGCTCCTTAAACAGTCCATACACAAGGCCCCCAAGTCTGCAAAGCATGCCCAACCCCTTCACAGTGTAGGAATTCTCTATCCCTTTATTAGTTTTCACATGTTCCTTATAACTTGTAAACTTATAGCTCAGAAGCTTTGAACAAAACTGTGTGCTTACCTTAGCGCTATGACCACAATTCTCAAACCTAAGCCTGCCATACTTCTTTGGTCTAACTTCCAGCTGGGGGCTGGTATTTAAGGAGGAACTGTCAACATGTCTCTACCCAAAAATCATGTTGAAGTAAGCACCATACTCTGTGATGTGCTAACCACTCTGCCAATGCCTGCCCACCTCCCCACTTCTGTGCTCACCTCTATGAACCAACACTGGCTCTGAGGAACTGCTATCCAGGGACCTGGTAGTTCACCATGCCCTGGCTTTTTCTTGGGCAGTTTATTTCCTGTATAGGAAATACATATATATATGACTGTTCCAAGGTGCCACGAAGCTGCCCAAGTGTTTCTCATTATCTCCATTCAGCAGGTATGGATAGCACTTGCCTTTCTGTACTGATCTTGGAAAAACCAGCCTCTCAAACAATGCCCCCCTACCCTATGCAGCACCTCTGTATCAATTATATAAAGGCACTCTCTTTAGGAGAACTAGTGAAGAAGAGGCATTTTCAGCTTCCACTCATCCCCTTGACAGGGATCCCCAATGAGGTGTACAACCTTATGTTCTCAACCTAGTACCAGCTCTGGGTTTCCCATGTGTCTAGGGCTATCTCCTACAATCTATCCCACCTCCTGGCTGGCACATGCCACCAGGGTGTAAGAAAAGTGATTTGGAAAAACTGTTTCCTTAGGCAGGACTTAAAAAGAATCAGGCCTCCTCAGAATTATCAAGGTCTTAAAAAAAAAAATCCCTGTTCTTTTAAAATAGTGTCATCTCAGAGATTAAAAAGTATCTTCAGTTTGATCCATGACATGTAAAACTAGATGCCCTTTGTTGGTTCCCAAAACCACCCAGCTAGGGCTTCCCTGGTGGCGCAGTGGTTGAGAGTCCACCTGCCGATGCAGGGGCCACAGGTTTGTGCCCCGGTCCGAGAAGATCCCACATGCCGCGGAGCGGCTGGGCCCGTGAGCCATGGCTGCTGGGCCTGCGCGTCCGGAGCCTGTGCTCCGCAACGGGAGAGGCCACAACAGTGAGAGGTCCGCGTACCGCAAAAAAAAACCCAAAACAACCACCCAGCTAAAGCCTCAAGGAAATCGCCGGACATGAATATCCTACAAACAATGGCCAGCCTTCCAAGGACCAGGTGTGGTGATGGTTATCGGGAAGAACATGAATCTTCCAGGTGCTCACAGTAAAGCTAGGGATTCACAGAACACACATATGTCAGAAATAACTAACACTAAGAGGAAAAAAAGCTGTAAACAACAACAACAACAACAACAATAAAAACCAGCACATCACTGAGCTGTGAGACAACTTCAAGCAAACTAATAATCCTTAAAGGAGAAGAGAGTGAGGGAGCAGAAAAACATATTTGAAGAAATAATCGCTGACAGTTTTCCAAATTTGGTGAAAAAAAACCTATAAACCCACATATCTAAGAATCTCCAAGAACCCTGAGAGAAAGAGGAAGAAAACTATACCAAAGCACATTATAATCATATTGCTCAAAACTCATGATAAAAAGAAAAATCTTAGACGCAGCTGGGAGGTGGATGGGGGTAAGAAAGACATGTTATATACAGAGAAACAAAGATAAGGATTATAGCAGACTTCTCATTGAAAACAATGCATGAAGGCAATGGAACAACATCTTTAAATTAATGAAAAAAAACATAAATCCTACCAACCTAGAATTCTATACCAGCTATTGTGTAATAAAGAATCTGGTGGCGTTTGTCCCCAGTTCCCGGGAATGTGCCTCTAAATCTTTGCAATTTCCCAAGTGATGGGAGTGTCTTTGTTATTTATGGTGGGGCCAGACAGTTTATGCAAATGAGATGACCAATCATGTGACTAGAGGGCTGGGGCTTTAAACCATGTGATATTACTCTGACCTCCAGGGAATGGAGGGGCGCTAGAGACTGAGTTCAATCACATAGCCAATGAATCAATCAATCACACCTACATAATGAAACCCCAATAAGCACTCTGGACACCAAAGCTTTGATGAGCTTTCCTGGTTAATAATACTCTGCGTACTGTTACACATCAGCGTGCCGGGGGGATTGATGCATCGAGACTTCATGGAGAGAAGGCACTAGAAGCTTCACACGTGGGACCCTCTCAGACCTCACCTTATAAGTCTCTTTTTTTGGCTGATTCTTTTATTTATTTATTTATTTATTTATTTATTTATTTGGCTGCATTGGGTCTTAGTTGCAGTGCGCATGCTCTTTGTTGCGGCACACAGGCTCAGTAGTTGTAGTACACAGCCTCTCTAGTTGTGGTGCGTGGGCTCCAGAGTGCACAGGCTCAGTAGTTGTGGCACATGGGCTCTCCAGTTGTGGTGAGCAGGCTCTAGAGCATGCTGGCTTAGTTGCCCTGTGGCATGTGGGATCTTAGTTCCCTGACCAGGGATCAAATACATGTCCCCTGCATTGGAAGGCGGATTCTTAACCACTGAACCACCGGGGAAGACCCTGGCTGGTTCTTAATGTACCCTTTTTGCTATAATAAAACTGTATTTGTAAGTACAGTGCTTTCCTGTGTTCTGTAAGTCATTCTAGCAAATTATTAAACCTGAGGAGGTAGTGGGAATCCTTGAATTTGTATCCAATTGGTCAGAATTATGGGTGGCCTGGGAATCACCAAGCATGGATGTCTAAAGTAATGATAGTTTTGTGGAGGACTGTGCCCATAACCTGAGAAGTCTCGCCTAATTCTGGGCAGTTAGTTTCAGAAGTCATTGCACCAGTGAAAATATTTTTAAAATACTGTTAAAAAACAAAGGTGAAATAAAGATATTTTCAGATAAAAAAGCCAAATGAAATCCTCAACAGGAGACTGCACTACAAGAAATATTTTTAAAATTTCCTTTAGGCAGAAGGGAAATAATACCAGGAGGAAATATAGATCTACACAAAAGAATGAAGAGCACTGGAAAAGTTAGCTACATGGGAAAATATGTAAGATTTTTTTCTTATTATTTAAATGTCTTTTAAAAATAATAATGTTTAAACAAAAATAATAAGGTGGTGTAAGGTTTATAACATATATGAAAGTAAAAAGGTTTAAGATAATAATATAAAGGCTGGGAGGTGAAAATGGAATAGTACTATTCTTACGCTATATGTGAAGTGGTTTAGTATGGTGATAAAGATATATACTATAAATGCTAATCCAACCACTAAATAACAAAGAGTTATAGCTCACAGGCCAATAAAGGATATGAAATGGAATAAAAGACACTAAACCCCAAATAAGAGAGAAAAAGAGCAAAGAAGAGAAAACAGATTGTACAGTTAGAAAACAAATAGGAAGGTGACAGATTTAAACCAAACCATATCAACAACAATAGTAAGTAAATGTAAATAGTCTAAAAGCCCCAATTAAAAGACAGAGATTGTAAGACTGGATTAAAAGAAGAAAGAACTTATTAAAGAAAGTATCAATATTCATAATCATTCAAAAAAGAGAAGATCAGTCTCTGACATTTCACTGAAATTTGACCAAACACTTAAGGAAAAAATACCAAACAACAGCAGAATATACATTATTTTCAAGTGAACATGGAACATGTACTAAGAAAGATCATATTCTGGTCCATAAAACAAGATCCAATAAATTTAAAAGAATTCAAGACATATAAAGTATGTTCTCTGACCACAATGAAATTTAATTAGAAATCAGTAACAGAAAGACCTTTGGAAAATCTCCAAATATTTGGAAACTAAACAACACACTTCTGAATAATTTGTGGGTCAAAGCAGAAATGAAAAGGGAAATTAGAAAAGTATTTTAAACTAAATAAAAATGAACACATATCATATTAGTTAAAGCAATTCCATAGCGGGAAAATTATATCACTAAATACCGGTATTAGAAAAGAATGACTCAATTCAGTGACCTCAGCTTCTATCTTAAGAAAAAAGAAAAAGAGCAAATGAAACCCAGAATAAAGGAAAGCACAAAGATAGCTGAAGAAATCAATTAAAAACCAAAGGAAAACAATAGAGAAAATTAGCAAAACCATATACAGATCTTTTAAGATCAATAAACTATAGACATATTGATCAGGAAAAAAAGAGAGAAGACACAAAATACTGACATCAGGAATGAAAGAGGTGACATCCTACAGATTGTACAGATATCAGAAGAATAATCAGGCAAGATTATGAACAAGCTTATGTCAATTAATTTGACAACTTAGATGGAACTGAAATTTTTATTAAAGATACAAACCACCAAAGCTCATTGAGAAATAGATTACCTGAATAGCCCTGTATCTATTAAAGAAATTAAATTTATTCTTTAGAACCTTCCCACGAAGAAAACTCCAGGCCAAGATGGCTTCACTGGAGAATTCTACTAAACATTTAAGGAAGAAATAATAACAATTCTACACAAACTCTTCCAGAAAACTGAGAAGGGAATCCTTCCCAACTCATTGTATGAAGTTACCATTACTCTTTATACTAAAACCAGCCAAAGATGAATATATTGTACATTCTCAACAATATTTCAACAAATCAAATCCAACAATATATTAAAAGGATAATACATTATGACCAAGTAGGGTTTATCCCAGGAATACAAGTTGGTTTAAAATATGAAAAAATCAATGAATAAAACCCACCATAATAATAGGCTAAAAAAGAAAAACCGTAATATCATTGCATTAGACACATTAAAAGCATTTGACAAAAATCCAACAACCATTTTTCATAAAAGCTTTCTCCAAACTAGGAATAGAAGGAAACATTCTTAAATTGATAAAACCCATAACTAACATTTCCTTAATGGTGAAGACAAATGGTCTAGGATCGGAAACAAGGTAAGGATGTCCATGCTCACTATTTCCATTCAAAACTGTACTGGAGAATCTAGTGAGTGAAATAGGTGATAAAGAGAAATTTTAAAAAGCATCCAGATCAGAAAGGAAGAAAAAAAATGTATTTATTCATAGACAACATGATCGTCTATGTAGAAAATCTGACAGGATCTACAATAAAGTTACTTATAATAAGCAAGTTTAGCAAGGCTACAGGATATAAGATCAATATACAAAACTCTACTGTATTTCTATATACTAGCAACAATCAGAAATTGAAAATAAAAGCAATACCATTTACTGCATTAAAAATATGGAATACTTAAGAGGTAAACTTGACAAAAGATGTACAAGAGCCATACAAAACAGTGTTAAGAGAAATTAAAGACAGCCTAAATAAATGGGGAAATAGCCCATGAGTAAGAAGAGTCAATATTAAGAAGTCAGTTCTCCCCTAACTGATCTACACGTTTAGAATAATCAGAATCCCAACTGCGTTAAAAAAAAAAAAAAAAAAAGACTAAAGAGCAGTTTTAGGTTCACAGCAAAACTGAGCCAAAAGTACAGAGATTTTCCATATATCCCCTGCCCTCACTCACGCACAACCTTCCCCACCAGTTGCCTTTTGGATAAGCTGCTTTTAAAATTCACATGGAAATGCAAAGGACAAGAAGCCAGACAAAAAAAAGAATACATACTATGTGATTCCACTTTGATAAAAATTCTACAAAATTCATACTAATCTATAAGTGACAGAAAGCAGATCAGTGGTTGCCTGGAGATGGAGGGAATTATAAAAGGACACTGCAGAAACTTTTAGACATGATGGACATATTCACTATTTTGATGGTGGTGATAGTTTCACAGATATATAAGTATGTCAAAAGTTATCAAAATGCATGCCTTAAAACAAATATTTTTAAAATTAAAATTTATTTTATTCATGTTATACAACTTTTTGCTTTTTTAAAAAAAGTACAGTGTGACTGAAGATGGTTCATATTTTTAGAAATCTTAGGTCTTTTGCAGTTTGGTTTTTAAATTTAGATTTTGTGGTTGGTTTTATTATAGGTGGAAAATAAACCTCACAGACATGTAGCTCCCAATGAAAGTAGTACATTATTGGCTTTGTTTATTAGATCATTTCAATTCTATTCAAAGGGTGATAAAATTTTCTTCTGTCTTCTGTGCTGTCAAGCAGTTTTTCTTGGAAACTAATGGAAATATTTAATAATTTTTTAAAAGTTTATTTATTTATTTATGGCTGCATTGGGTCTTTGTTGCTGCACGCGGGCTTTCTCTAGTTGCAGTGAGCGGAGAATACTCTTTGTTGTGGTGTGCGGGCTTCTCATTGCGGTGGCTTCCCTTGTTGCGGAACACGGGCCCTAGAGCACAGGGGCTTCAGGAGTTGCAGTGCATGGGCTCAGTAGTTGCAGTGCACAGGCTCTAGGGCACGCAGGCTTCAGTAGTTGTGGCATGGGCTCAGTAGTTGTGGTGCACGGGCTTAGCTCCTCTGCAGCATGTGGAATCTTCCCGGACCAGGGATGGAACCCGTGTACCTGGCGATGGCAGGCGGATTCTTAACCGCTGTGCCACCAGGGAAGTCTCTATAATGTTTTTTTAAATTTTTAACAAATAGGTTCAAAATCTATTGAACTTTTCATTTGGAAGATAAAAAATATTCTATTTCCAATGTTTTTTAAAAAGTGGCAGATTTACCTGTTTCAATAGGTGGCATCATTTTTGTCAATAAAATCACATATAGATGGGAACATTTCAAAACATCCATTTTCAAAATGCTCTCTCTGTGGCACAAACTTCTTTCAAACTGTAGCTACTTTTTCACTCATTGTTAAAATGTCACCTTCACCCTGAAGGGATAGGAGTATTTGCCGCCACTCACCCCGCAAATACCTCCTAGTCAGCATATTACAACCAGTAAATTTCCTTCTTATACAAACTTTCCAAAAGTCCCTCCACACCGTTCTACAAGATATTGTAAAAATTCACCTGTAAGCTGCAATATGTTGCAGTCTGCTGAAGGGAAATGAATGACCGAGGGGGTACAGTGGAACACCACTCTTTGTTCATGATATGCTACATACAATTTATGACACAGTCTGACAAATGGATCTAATGAGGGTACCAGTGTTGATCTATACCTAAGTACTAGTAAAGCCTAATTTAATCCTCATTTTTCATGATAAAAAGTAAGTAAAAATCAGTCCCTGGTGGTGCAGAGGTTAAGAATCCGCCTGCCAATGCAGGGGACACAGGTTCGAGCCCTGGTCCAGGAAGATCCCACATGCCGCAGATCAACTAAGCCTGTGAGCCACAACTACTGAGCCTGCGCTCTAGAGTCCATGAGCCACAACTACTGAGCCCATGCACCACAGCTACTGAAGCCCATGAGCCTAGAGCCCATGCTCTGCAACCGGAGAGGTCACCACAATGAGAAGCCCTTGTACCGCAATGAAGAGAAGCCCCGGCTCGCCGCAACTAGAGAAAGCCCAGGCACAGTAATGAAGATCCAACGCAGCCAAAATTAATTAATTAATTAATAAAATTTAAAAAAAAAGAAAAGTAAAAGTTTTTATATTTTTCCCCCATACCCAAGGGGATCACCTTTAGAGAACCACTTCGATGAATGCTGTTATTCGAAAATTCTAAGCAGTAGAATGACAGGTACACAGTGATATATCACAAAAAATGTCCAGCTTCAAAATTTAGACTGGGGCTTCCCTGGTGGCACAGTGGTTGAGAGTCTGCTTGCCGATGCAGGGGACACGGGTTCGTGCCCTGGTCCGGGAAGATCCCACATGCCGCGGAGCGGCTGGGCCCGTGAGCCACGGCCACTGAGCCTGCACGTCCGGAGCCTGTGCTCCGCAGCGGAAGAGGCCACAACAGTGAGAGGCCCGCGTAATGCAAAAAAAAAAAAATTTAGACTGGACTCAGTAGAAAGAGAAAGGAATTAAGGGGTTTCTTCAATAAGTCAAATGATAGATGATTAAGGCCTCCATAAAGCCAAAGTCGGACCGTATTCACCCAGAGTTAGTTTGCAACAGCTTCTATATCAAAGGCTTTTTCTGAGTTTTAAACTATGTCCTCTTTCTCCTCTGCTTGCTTATTTTTTTAAAAATTTATTATTTGTTTATTTTATTTTTGGCTGCATTGGGTCTTTGTTGCTGCATGCAGGCTTTTCTCTAGTTGCAGCGAGCGGGGGCTCCTCTTCGTTGTGGTGCGCTGGCTTCTCATTGTGGTAGCTTCTCTTGTTGTGAAGCACGGGCTCTAGGCACGTGGGCTTCAGTAGTTGTGGCACGCAGGCTCAGTAGTTGTGGCTCACAGGCTCTAGAGTGCAGGCTCAGTAATTGTGGCTCATGGGCTTAGTTGCTCCGCGGCATGTGGGATCTTCCTGTACCAGGGCTCAAACCCGTGTCCCCTGCATTGGCAGGCGGATTCTTAACCACTGAGCCACCAGAGAAGTCCCTGCTTGCCTGTTTTTGAACCCCTGATGGCATTTACCAGAATTAAGGGCACCATATGGTACATCTTTATTCCAGTGTCAATGAAGTACTTATTAATTTATCAGTTACTAAGGTTTATACATTTGTTCGTTAGAACATTTTAGAGTTGGTTCACAATTCAACATCTTATATACCAAATACTGCCAACATCACAGAAAGGAAATGGCTTGCAAGTTATGGGGGTAGTTGCCAGACATAGTCCAAAACAGATCTCTGTGTACGTGATTGTAGTCTTTGGCAAAAAGCATCTTTGGTTCAGGGGTAAATAACAATGGATTCCTACCACCTGGAAGCTGATGAAATAATAAAGATTATAACAAGCATTCCTCCCAACTGGCCAGGCTCCAGTACACTTTCCAAAAAAGGTACTACTCTGACACTAACTGGGTGTACTGCAATTCCATTCTGACACCAACCACACAAAGCACAGACCCAACAGGTTTAGGGCAAAGTCTTTAACGAGACTGCCTCACTTCCTATACCAGCCATAAATCTTGGGAGGAGGGAGGTGCCTATACTTCTGACCCACTGACTATAAATTTGGAGGTTTCCTTGCCTTCCCCCAGCTGCAATAATTCACTAGAACAACTCACAGAACTCAGAAAGTATTATATTTACTATTACAAATTTAGTTTAGAGGATGTACACAGGTGAAGTCAGGGAAGGAATGCAGAACTCCTGTGTCCTCTCCTTGTGGAACCTGGGTACGTCCCCCTTCCAGCACATAAATGTGTTCACCAACCAGGAAGCTCTACTCAGAGCTTTGGTATCTACAGTTTTCAATGGAGTTTCACTACACAGGCATAATTGATTAAATCACGGGCTACACAATTGAACTCAATCTCCAGCTCCTTCCCCTCCCCATGAGGTTGGTCTGGACCAAAGTCCCAACTTTCTAATCATATGGTTGGTTTTCCTGATGACCAGCCACCATCCTGAAGCTATCTAGGGGGCTACCCTGAGTTACCTCATTGGCATAACAAAGACACTCTATCACTCAGGAAATTCCAAGGTTTTTAGAAGCTCCATGCCAGGAACCTGGGATAAAAAACTGTAGAAATTGTTTATTATACAGGTGCTAAGGCCTAAAAAGTTTGTGCTACCTTACTGTGTTTTCTCTACTTCTCCAATATTCATTTTGCCAAACAGCCAAAAATTACTAATACGAAGATTGTGACAGAATAAAATCAATAATTTGAATTGCTCTTCTTTTGAGGGAAGATCAAGATATTAGACTGCTAACATTTGAAGAAAATATTTAAATTGACCCTTCTTACTGAATTACATTCACAGTTCTGGCTCCAGAAAAAAAAAAACACAACACGTCATTGAGAAGAACTTTTCCTTAAAAACAACCAGAAATGCCTCAACAGGACAAAAAATTGATGGAAAATCCAGCAGCCCAGAAAGCAGGCTTTTTCAACTTTACCAAACAGTTTAGCAGTTGGAAAAAATAGTCAAAGACAGGTAATCATCCATCCCAGCAAAACAAGTTATAATAAAACATATAAACAAACAACTGGGAGCTGTCACCTACAAACCGGCACTTGCCATCTACCTCTACAAGGATCAAATTAGCGGATGCAGCTGCTGACCATCAACACTCCCTGAAAGGAGTTCAGGGTGGAGATCAGGAATGAGGCACTCTGTGCTCTAGGGAAAACCGGCAGAACAGGTTTTCAGTTGGTTAGATATTTTCAGGAGAAGATTTTATGAACCCAATTCTTGCATCTACTCGTATCTAGAAAAGCACTAAAATCCTTCATGGTGACGTCTGCTCCTCGTAACTAACAGTAACCTTCACGAGACTAGCAGAAACCTTCTGCAAAAATATGTGCTTGATGGCATGTACTCACCCTTTAACAAAATCACATATATACTGACCTTCCCCCCACCTCTTTGGAGAAGTTTCTTGGAGCTATCTGAAATGCTGTCTCCAAGGCCATAGTCCTCATTTTGCCCCAAATAAAACTTAACTCACAACTCTCAGGTTGTGCATTTTTTTCAGCTGTGAGTTGACCCTGAACTAGTTGTTTCATTTATACAGTTTAGCTAGTTATAAAGTAATATAATTATATAGCAAGCACCTGTATAAATACCATCCAGGTTAACAATGCCATCTTCCGAAATCCCTCTACATAATCCTTCCAGTCAAAACCCCTCCCCATCCTGACTAAAGGTAAACATTACCCTGACTTTTACGGCAATCATTTCCTTATAGCTTTACCAACTAAATATGCAGCTCTAAATACTTGAGTTTAGTTTTTCTCAATTTAAAAAACTGATATGTAGGGAATTCCCTAGTGGTCCAGTGATTAGGCTCTGCACTTCCACTGCTGGGGGCCCGGGTTCAATCCCTGTTCGGGGAATTAAGATCCCACAAGCCACGTGGAGTGGCCAAAAAAAAAGAGATGAGTCACATATCATAAAATTCACCCTTTTAAAGTGCACAGTGTAGCAGTTTTAGTATATTCACAAAGCTGTGCAACCATCACCACTATCTACTTCCAGAACATTTTTTATCACTCAAAAAAGAAACTGTACCTGTTGATAGTCACTCCTGATTCTGCTCTCCCCCAAGACTCTGGCAACCACTAATCTATGTTCTGTTCCTATGGAATTGCCTACCCTGGACATTTCATAGAAATGGAATCATACAATATGTGACCTTTTGTGCTCCAGTCTATTTTTAAACTTTACTTAAGAAAATGCCGAACTGTTTTTGCAAAATGGATGTACCAATTTATAGTTCCACCAGTGATGCTTAAGAGTTCCCACTGTTTCATATACTTATCTATACTTTGTTCTGTCATTTTAATTTAAGCCATGTTTGACAGTAATATAATGGCATTTCATTGTGATTTTATTTTGCATTTCCATAATTACTAATGAGATTAAAGTATCTTTTCACATACTTATTGGCCATTTGGATTGCTTCTGTGAACTGCCTGCTCAAGTCCCTTGGCCATTTTTCAATCATACTATCTTTTTATTTTATTGATTTGCTGGAGTCCTTTAAATGTTCTGAATCCAAGCCCTTTGTCAATTTTAAGCGTCATAATTATCTTCTCTCAGTTTGTGGCTTGCCTTTTCATGGTACCTTTTGGTGACTAAAAATTCTAATGTATTCAAATGTATTACCTTTTTCCTTTATGTCCTTTACAAAAAATTCCCTTTATGTATTTCCAATTCCCTTTATGTCCTTTTAAAAAAATGAAGATGTTCTACTGCGTACCTTCTAAAAGTTTAGTGTTTTGGCCTTCACATTTAAATCTACAATTCACGTATATGAAATCGTCATGTGTATACTTTAAATATCTTACCATTTTATTTATCAATTATACCTTACTGAAGCTGAAAAAAAACCCTACAGTTCACCTAGAACTGATTTTTGTGAAGTAAGAGCTAATTCTTTCAATTTCTCCATATGAACATCCAACTGTCCCAGTGTCACCTCTGTCATAAATCAAGTGTCCATATATGTATGGATTTGTTTCTGGGATCTTCTTTCTCCTTTCCCTAAATATATTCTTCTCTTCAATACTGCTTATTTAAGTTAAGGGTATCATCACTCATTAATCACCCAAACAGGAAATCTGGAGACAATCAATTCTAATCCTTGCTGATTTGATCTCATGCATTTTCCCATATTCATATATTTTCTCCATTTCTAATACTTCCTTACATCTTGACAATGGCCAGGGCCTCTTAACTGGTCTTCTAAATGCCAGCATATCTTTACTTTTGTACTCCCAAGCACCCTGGACATACATTTAGTATAGCCTTTAACAAATTAGGTGAAACTTGATTGTCCCCTGTGGACACAGCTCTCCTTGCAGCTCTCTCAAGTAATGACTGTTTGCTTTCACACATCCCTTTGTATACCACTGGGCCGAAATATGGGGTTGGTATCCTGCTAGCTCCTCATGTTTTCTTCCAGGCACTCTCCAGTTCTACTTCTCTCTCCTGAAATCAAGACTAATATATTGATTGGCCCATACCAGTGTCTAAAAGGCAGTTCAAACTTAATATATTTAAGGGTTCCAAGGATCAGAGGTCCTGGAATCAAATGATTGGTTTTCGGGGGATGAGGTTTCTAGATGGCACAAGGTAGAAAGACTGGGTTAGTGCTTGGAGAGCAGGAAGAATGAAACTAAAGTTATAGAGACAGGGTCTAAAGTATAGGTATTGGGCATATGTGACCAAGGAAGTACGGAGGAGAAGCTCACTGGAAGGCAGGAGCTCAAAGAACTGAAAGTCCTAAGAACTGAAAAGATCCTCAACATAAGTGGACTGAAACTATCAAGAATAACAGAGGAGTTAGAACTGAAGAGTAATAGTCAAGAACTCAGATATTTACAGCTGCAATGATGGGTAGTGAGTGATGTAATTTAATGGCATAAGATTCAAAGTATTAGGGCATTAGGAAGAAGAGAGGGAGAATAATGAAAAGACAAGGCCCAGTGGTAGGAGGTCATGGGAGCAGTAAGAGCTAACAACACTTCAGAGGGCTGCAGACAGTCAGTGTTCTAACCCTTCCCTTTTCCCCAGGATTTCATTAGAACAAGACTGATGGACTCTGAATTCCAGAAGGTACATTGGAAGAGTTTCAAGAGTCAGAGAGGGATGAGAAAAAGGGTCAGAGCAGGGAATGTTCAGAGATTTATAGCAGCTAGGAGTATAGGAGACAGAAGGGGCAAATACCTGGGGGTTCCTGTGGTGACTGACAGGGATAAGGGATAATGAAATTAGCCCTAGTGGATTCAAGACTGATAAGAGGTGAGGAGGCTGCAAGTGTTAGGGAGTAAAGAGGAGTGGATTACTGGGGACTGCTCTTGACCCTGGATGATAGGGGCTGAAGGCTTAAGAAAGACACACTTTTAGTCCCATTACACTAGTTTAAAATCAGATGATATGTAACAAACATCATATAAACATGCATGCCCACTGACCTGTTAATCTTATTCTGAAAATATGACTCAGCAAGTTCACGCCTACATATAATTTTTAGACAGTCTTTATACATATATACAAAAAGAACATAAGAAAGGATGTTTGTTGCAACATTGACCATGACAGTGAAAAACTGAAAACAATCTAAATGTCTGTGCTAGTTACCAATTTAATACCTCTCAACTCCAAATTCATCCTTTAATATCTGCTCTGCCACAGAGGAGAGAATTCCTTTAGGTACTTCCTTTATAGTGAACATAATATTAAACTTTCCCAGTAGAGGGTGCTGGAGGGACACTGTAGAAGGAAGAGGCTCTGGGTGCAGTCCCAGCAACTGCGCCTTCAGTCAGTAGTGTGGCTCAGTAGTGTGGCAGTGAGGACATGCAGGGGTGCTCTGACCTAGTCACATGCTCGCAACCTGGCATCGCTGACCTGACCTGGCAATCACCTTTCCACAGCCCTCCCTGAAAGGACACTGTATGCCCCAGGCATGCCCACACTAGTGCCCTGACTCCCTCTGTTTGCCTGGTCCACTCCCTGCACCCCAGGGTTTGTCTTCCATGTTGTTCCTGAGGGATATAATATGCACTATGCCTCCCACTCTCTGTGCAGGCCTGGATACTGGCTGCCATGCTAGTGCTCCGGAGGGCTACTTTGCTGATTGCTCAGCGGCTATGGACCAGCTCTGGCCTTTTATTGTCATAGTTTATAATTCTATTCAACGTCACCTGTTTAAATCATTGTGTGGTTTCTGTCTCCTGATTAGGCCCAGATTAATATAATGTCCATCAATAAAAAATTAATATGTAATTTTTGTATGGTTACATAATGGAATACTCTATAGGCAATAAAAATAAATGAACTAACTTTCCATGTATGGTCTGGCACGTTAGGGGTTTAGAGGTTGCTGCTTCATCCTAACAAGTAAAAAGCTGAACAAATCAAACAAACAACTCTTCTCTTCTGTCAGAGAAGTGAAGTCCCAGGGCAAACCACTGCCCCTAAAATGAGAGAGAGACAGGCAGATACAGAGTATCACAACTTAACACAGCAGAAACCCCTGTTGGTTCCTCCCCGGGAACCAGTGCCAAGGTAGGAAAACCTGAACTGTAATTGATGAGCTGCTAGAGGCTCAGTGTGCATAACTTTGAGAGTTAAAAACTCCCAGGGGATGCAGTCTCAGAGGGGTCCCCACACTATTTTGAGTTTTACCTACAAGAGTCCTACCAGGTTCTCACAGTGAAGATCTGAGAAAAATTCCCTCGAGCTTCCAGCAGGGGAAGGGGTAAAGGAACCATTTCAAAATAGGCCAGAGCATTCTGTTCTTCTTACCAAGGTTTGTTCACAGGAGAAACTATTTTTACAAGAGCTTAGCCTTCTGAGGTTTGATCAGAGCCTAACCTACCTGGGAGAGGGGAAATATCTAACTCCAGCACCCTCCAGCCATATCCTATCTAAGGTTGGGAGAGAACTAAGAAGCACTGGTGAAGTTCACAGTTTAAGGGCACAGGCTCACCAAAAGACTGAGGACTACAGAACACTTCCGCTCTCCCGACACCTTACTATTACATTACTAAAGGCCTATTTATAGTGATTCCTTTTATTCCTTTTACATCAGGTTTGCTTTTCAACCAAAAATTACAAGGCACTCTAAAAGGCAAAAAACACAGTCTGAAGAGACTGAACAAGCATCAGAACCAGAGTCAGATATGATAGGAATGTGGGAATTATCAGAACAAGAATTTTTTTAAAACTATGATTAATATGCTAAGGGCTTTAAAAATAAGGGGGAAGTTTAGAGCAATACAAGCCCACCTTAAGAAGCAGGAAACATCTCGAATAAACAACCTAACCTTGCACCTCAAGCAATTAGAGAAAGAAGAACAAAAAAAAAACCCCAAAGCTAGCAGAAGGAAAGAAATCATAAAAATCAGATCAGAAATAAATGAAAAAGAAATGAAGGAAACAATAGCAAAGATCAATAAAACTAAAAGCTCGTTCTTTGAGAAGATAAACAAAATAGATAAACCACTAGCCAGACTCATCAAGAAAAAAAGGGAGAACACCCAAATCAATAGAATTAGAAATGAAAAAGGAGAGGTAACAACTGACACTGCAGAAATAAAAAAGATCATGAGAGATTACTACAAGCAACTCTATGCCAATAAAATGGACAATCTGGAAGAAATGGACAAATTCTTAGAAATGCACAACCTGCCAAGACTGAATCAGGAAGAAATAGAAAATGTGAACAGACCAATCACAAGCACTGAAATTGAACCTGTGATTAAAAATCTTCCAACAAACAAAAGCCCACGACCAGATGGCTTCACAGGCGAATTCTATCAAACATTTAGAGAAGAGCTAACACCTATCCTTCTCAAACTCTTCCAAAATATAGCAGAGGGAGGAACACTCCCAAATTCCTTCTACGAGGCCACCATCACCTTGATACCAAAACCAGACAAGGATGTCACAAAGAAAGAAAACTACAGGCCAATATCACTGATGAACATAGATGCAAAAATCCTCAACAAAATACTAGCAAACAGAATCCAACAGCACATTAAAAGGATCATACACAGGGCTTCCCTGGTGGCACAGTGGTTGAGAGTCCGCCTGCCGATGCAGGGGACACGGGTTCATGCCCCGGTCCGGGAAGATCCCACATGCCACGGAGCAGCTAGGCCCATGAGCCATGGCCGCTGAGCCTGTGCTCCACAACGGGAGAGGCCACAACAGTGAGAGGCCCGTGTACCACAAAAAAAAAAAAAAAAAGGATCATACACCATGATCAAGTGGGGTTTATTCCAGGAATGCAAGGATTCTTCAATATACGCAAATCTATCAATGTGATAAACCAAATTAACAAATTGAAGGAGAAAAACCATATGATCATCTCAATAGATGCAGAGAAAGCTTTTGACAAAATTCAACACCGATTTATGATAAAAACCCTGCAGAAAGTAGGCATAGAGGGAAATTTCCTCAACATAATAAAGGCCATATATGACAAGCCCACAGCAAACATCATCCTCAATGGTGAAAAACTGAAAGCATTTTCACTAAGATCAGGAACAAGACAAGGTTGCCCACTCTCACCCCTCTTATTCAACATAGTTTGGGAAGTTTTAGCCACAGCAATCAGAGAAGAAAAGGAAATAAAAGGAATCCAAATCAGAAAAGAAGAAGTAAAGCTGTCACTGTTTGCAGATGACATGATCCTATACATAGAGAATCCTAAAGATGCTACCAGAAAACTACTAGAGCTAATCAATGAATTTGGTAAAGTGGCAGGATACAAAATTAATGCACAGAAATCTCTGGCATTCCTATATACTAAGGATGAAAAATCTGAAAGTGAAATCAAGAAAACACTCTCATTTACCATTGCAACAAAAAGAATAAAATATCTAGGAATAAACCTACCTAAGGAGACAAAAGACCTGTATGCAGAAAATTATAAGACACTGATGAAAGAAATTAAAGATGATACAAATAGATGGAGAGATATACCATGTTCTTGGATTGGAAGAATCAACATTGTGAAAATGACTCTACTACCCAAAGCAATCTATAGATTCAATGCAATCCCTATCAAACTACCACTGGCATTTTTCACAGAACTAGAACAAAAAATTTCGCAATTTGTATGGAAACACAAAAGACCCCGAATAGCGAAAGCAATCTTGAGAACGAAAAACGGGGCTGGAGGAATCAGGCTCCCTGACTTCAGACTATACTACAAAGCTACAGTAATCAAGACAGTATGGTACTGGCACAAAAACAGAAAGATAGATCAATGGAACAGGATAGAAAGCCCAGAGATAAACCCACGCACATATGGACACCTTATCTTTTTTTTTTTTTTTTTTTTGCGGTACACGGGTCTCTCACTGTTGTGGTCTCTCCCGTTGCAGAGCAACAGGCTCCGGACACACAGGCTCAGCGTCCACGGCTCACGGGCCCAGCCAGTCCGTGGCATGTGGGATCTTCCCGGACCGGGGCACAAACCCGTGTCCCCTGCATCGGCAGGCGGACTCTCAACCACTGTGCCACCAGGGAAGCCCTGGACACCTTATCTTTGATAAAGGTGGCAGAATGTACAGTGGAGAAAGGACAGCCTCTTCTATAAGTGGTGCTGGGAAAACTGGACAGGTACATGTAAAAGTATGAGATTAGATCACTCCCTAACACCATACACAAAAGTAAGCTCAAAATGGATTAAAGACCTAAATGTAAGGCCAGAAACTATCAAACTCTTAGAGGAAAACATAGGCAGAACACTCTATGACATAAATCACAGCAAGATCCTTTCTGACCCACCTCCTAGAGTAATGGAAATAAAAACAAAAATAAACAAATGGGACCTAATGAAACTTCAAAGATTTTGCACAGCAAAGGAAACCATAAACAAGACCAAAAGACAACCCTCAGAATGGGAGAAAATATTTGCAAATGAAGCAACCGACAAAGGATTAATCTCCAAAATTTACAAGCAGCTCATGCAGCTCAATAACTAAAAAACAAACAAGCCAATTCAAAAATGGGCAGAAGACCTAAATAGACATTTCTCCAAAGAAGATATACAGACTGCCAACAAACACATGAAAGAATGCTCAACATCATTAATCATTAGAGAAATGCAAATCAAAACTACAATGAGATATCATCTCATACCAGTCAGAATGGCCATCATCAAAAAATCTAGAAACAATAAATGCTGGAGAGGGTGTGGAGAAAAGGGAAACTCTTGCACTGCTGGTGGGAATGTGAATTAGTTCACCCACTATGGAGAACAGTATGGAGTTTCCTTAAAAAACTACAAATAGAACTACCATATGACCCAGCAATCCCACTACTGGGCATATACCCTGAGAAAACCAAAATTCAAAAAGAGTCATGTACCAAAATGTTCATTGCAGCTCTATTTACAATAGCCCGGAGATGGAAACAACCTAAGTGCCCATCATCGGATGAATGGATAAAGAAGATGTGGCACATATAGACGATGGAATATTACTCAGCCATAAAAAGAAACGAAATTGAGCTATTTGTAATGAGGTGGATAGGCCTAGAGTCTGTCATACAGAGTGAAGTAAGTCAGAAAGAAAAAGACAAATACCGTATGCTAACACATATATATGGAATTTAAGAAAAAAAATGTCATGAAGAACCTAGGGGTAAGGCAGGAATAAAGACGCAGACCTACTAGAGAACGGACTTGAGGTTATGGGGAGGGGGAAGGGTGAGCTGTGACAGGGCGAGAGAGAGTCATGGACATATACACACTAACAAACGTAGTAAGGTAGATAGCTAGTGGGAAGCAGCCGCATGGCACAGGGATATTGGCTCGGTGCTTTGTGACAGCCTGGAGGGGTGGGATAGGGAGGGTGGGAGGGAGGGAGACGTAAGAGGGAAGACATATGGGAACATATGTATATGTATAACTGATTCACTTTGTTATAAAGCAGAAACTAACACACCATTGTAAAGCAATTATACCCCAATAAAGATGTTAAAAAAAAATAAATAAATTTGGCATTCTAATATAAAAAAAACCAAAAAACCAAAAAAACTATGATTAATATGCTAAGGGCTTTAAAAAAAATAAATAAATAAGTTTATTTGTTTTTGGCTGCGTTGGGTCTTCATTGCTACATGCAGGCCTTCTCTAGTTGTGGCGAGCGCGGGCTGCTCTTCGTTGCAGTGAGTGGGGGCTACTCTTTGTTGCGGTGCATGTGCTGCTTCTCATTGCGGTGGCTTCTCTTGTTGCAAAGCACGGGCTCTAGGTGTGCGGGCTTCAGTAGCTGTGGCACGTGGGCTCAGCAGTGTGGCTCGTGGGCTCTAGAGCTCAAGCTCAGTAGTTGTGGCGCATGGGCTTAGTTGCTCCACGGCATGTGGGATCTTTCCAGACAAGGGATCAAACTCATGTTCCCTACATTGGCAGGCAGATTCTTAACCACTGCGCCACCAGGGAAGTTCTTATGCTAAGGGCTTTAATGGAAAAAGTAGACAACAAGAAGGACACATGTAAAATATAATCAGAGAGATGGAAATTCTAAGAAAGAATCAGAAATGCTAGATGTCAAAAACACTGTAACAGAATTAAGAATGCCTTTGAAAGGCTCATTAGTGGAACTGACACAGTTGAGAAAAGAATCTCTGACCCTGAGGATATGATACTAGAAACTTCCAATACTAAAAAGCAAAGAGAAAAAAAAAAAAGACTGAAATTAATAGAACAGAATATCCAAGAACTGTGGGACAACTACAAAAGGTGTAAGACTTGTGTAATGGAAATACCAGAGAAGAAACAGAAAAATATTTGAAACAATAATGACTGAGAATTTCCCCAAATTAATGTCAGACACCAAACCACAGATCCAGGAAACTCAGAGAACACAAAGCAGGATTAAATGCCAAGAAAACTACACCTAGGCACATCATATTCAAACTTTGGAAAAATCAAAGATAATGAAAAAATCTTGAAAGAAACCAGAGGGTAAAAACATCTTACCTATAGAGGAGCAAAAAATTAGAATTATATCCTTCTTCTCAGACATAATGCAAACAAGAGAGTTGATAGGAAAAAAAACTCTACCAACCTAAAATTCTGTGCCCTGCAGTACTATCCTTCAAAAGTGAAGGAGAAACTAAGACTTTTTCAGACAATCAAAAATTGAGGGAATTTGTTGCCTGTAGACCTGCCTTACAAGGAATGTTGAAAGTTCTAAGGGAATTCCCTGAGGGTCCAGTGGTTAGGACTTGGCACTTTCATTGCCGAGGCCTGGGTTCAATCCCTGGTCAGGGAACTAAGATCCTGAAAGCTGCAGGGCATGGCCAAAAAAAAGTTCTAAGAGAAGTAAAATGATATAGGTCAGAAACTTAGATCTATATAAAGGAATAGCATTAGAGAAGGAGTAAGTGAAGGTAAAATTAAAAATTTGATCTTTTATATTCTTCATTGATTTAACAGGTAACAGTTTGTTCAAAATAATAATAGCAAAAATGTATTCAATTATGTATTATTATGTATTTATATGCTTATGGATAAGTGAAAAGAATGCCTTCAGTGATACAAAGGATGGGGGGAGGAATTAGGATTATTTTGTTACTATAAGGAATTTACACCACCTGTGAAGCAGTATATGTTTTTTAAAGTGGATTTGGATCAGTTGTAAATGTATATTGCAAACTCTAAAACAAACACACAAAGGTAAGGAAAATACAGCTGATATGCTAACAAGGAGAGTATGGAATCATCTAAAATGCTCCATTAAGACCACAAAAGAGTAGAAGACAAAAATAGGAACAATAGGAACAAAGACCACAGGCAACCAATGGAAAACAGTAGCAAACATGGTAGATACTAATCTAACTATATCAATAATCACCTTAAATATCTATGGTCTAAATTAAAAGATAGAGATTGTCACATAGATTTAAAACAAAAGCAAAAACAAGACCCAACTAAGTGTAATTTACAAGGAAGTCATTTAAAATATAAAGACACATGTAAATTAAAAGCACATGGATAGAAAAAGAGATATCATCCTAACACTAATCAAAAGAATGTGGAAGTAGGTACATTAATTTCAGACAGCAGACTTCAGAGGAATAAAAGTTACTGAGATAAAGAGGGGCATCATATAATGATAGAGGGGTCAGTATTCCAAGACATCATAATAATCCTTAATGTGTATGCGCCTAACAACAGAGCTTCAAAATACATTAGGCCAAAAACTGTTAGAGCTGCAAGGAGAAATAGATGAACCCACAACTATAGTTGGAGACTTCAACATTCCTCTATCCAAAACTGAAAAATACAGCAGGTAGAAAATCAGTAAGGAGAGAGTTGAAGTCTATGGCGTCATCAATCAACTAAATATAATTGACATCTATAGACTACTTCATCCAATAACAGTGGAATACACATTCTTCTCAATCTCACATGGAACTTTCAACAATACAGACCACATTCTGGGCCATAAGACACACCTTAACAAATTTAAGAGAAAAGAATTCATATGCCTGCTTTCAGATCACAATGGAATTGAACTAGTAATCAGTAACAGAAAGACAACTGGGAAAACCCCAAAATACTCGGAGATTAAACAACACAGTTCAAAATAACATATGGGTCAAAAAAAAATAACATATGGGTCAAAGAAGAAATCTCTACAGAAATTTTAAAATATTTTTAACTAAATGAAAATGAAAATGCAACTTATCAAAATTTGTGGAATGGGCAATATAGGGGTGGGGGAGTGGGAGAGGGAGATATAAACTATTGGGTGTAAGACATGCTACAAGGGGGACTTCCTTGTCAGTCCAGTGGTTAAGACTCTGTGCTTCTGCTGCAGGGAGCACAGGTTCGATCCCTGGTTGGGGAACTAAGATCCTGCATAACCAAAAAAAAAAAAAAAAATGATAAGCTACAAGGATGTATTGTACAACATGGGAATATAGACAATATTTTATAGTAACTGTAAATGGAGTGTAACCTTTAAAAATTGAATATTAATTAAGGAAGATCTAAGATTAATCATCTAAGCCTTCACCTTAAGAAACCAGAAAAAGAGCAAATTAAATCTAACATAAGCAGATGAAAAGAAATAACCAATAGTAGAGCAGAAATCAGTAAAATTGAAAACAGGAAATCAATAGAGAAAATCAACAAAACCAAAAGCTGGTTCTTTGAAAAGATCAACAAAATGGACATGCCTCTAGCCAGGCTAACTAAGGGGAAAAAAAAGAGAGAAGACGCACGTCACTAGCATCAGAACAGATGCTGTATCACTACAGATTCCATGGGCATTAAAAGGATAATAAAGGAATATTATGAACAACTCTATGCCCACAAATTTGATACCCAGGTTAAATACATCAATTATTTTAAGACAAAATCTGCCAAATCTCACATAAGAAGAAACAGACAATCTGAATAGGCTTATATCTATTAAAGAAATTTAATCAATAATGAATAATCTTCCAACACAGAAAGCACCAGGCCCAGATAGGTTCTCTTGTGAATTCTACCAAACATTCAAAAAGAAATTATACCAACTATCCAGAATCTCTTCCAGAAGACAGAAGTGGAGGGAACACTTCCTAACTTATTCTATGAGGCCATTATCCTAACACCAAAACCAGGCAAAGACATTATAAGAAAAGAAAACTACAGACCAGTATCTCTCATGAACATGGATACAAAATCCTTAACAAAATATTAGCAAATCCAATCCAACAATGCATAAAAGGAATTATACACCATAACTAAGTAGGATTTAATCCTAGGTATGCAAGGCTGGTTCAACATTTGGAAATCAATTAATGTAATCTATCATATCAACAGCTAAAGAAGCAAAATCAAATGATCATATCAACAGATGCAGAAAAAGCATTTGACAAAATCCAAAACACATTAAAGAAAAAAAAAACTTTCAATAAATTAGGAACAGAAGGGAAGTTCCTCAATTTGATAAAGAACATCTACAAAAAAACTACAGCTAATATCATATTTAATGGTGAGAAACTTTAAGCTTTCCTGCCAAAATCAGGAAAATGGGATGTTCTCCATTACCATTGTTTTCCAACATCATACTGGAAGTTCCAGCTAATGCAACAAGATAAGAAAAGAAATTAAAAGGTATACAGATTGGGAAGGAAGGAGGTACAAACTGTCTTTGTTTGCAGATGACATGATGGCCTATGTAGAAAATCTGAAAAAAAAAAAATCAACGAAAATCCTCTGAAACTCTTAAGTGATTATATCAAAGTTGTAGGATTCAAGGTTAATGTACAGAAGTCAACACTTTATACCATCAATGAACAAGTGGAATTTGAAATTAAAAACATTACCAATCACATTAGCATCCCCAAAATGAAATACTTAGGTATAAATCTAACAAATTATATATGTACAAGATCTACATGACGAAAACTTCAAAACTCTGATGAAAGATATCAAAGAAGAACTACATAAATGGAGAGAGATTCCACGTTCATGGATAGGAAGACTCAATACTGTCAAGATATCAGTTCTTCCCACTCGATCTATAGATTCGATGCAATCCCAAATCAAAATCTCAACAAATTATTCTGTGGATGGACAAACTGATTCTAAAGTTCATATGCAGAGGCAAAAGATCCAGAATAGCCAACTCAATACTGAAGAAGAAAACAGAGTTGTAAGACTGTTATTACCGAACTCAAGACTTACTATAAAGCTACAGTAATCAAAACTGTGTGGTATTAGAGAAAGAACAAATAGATTAATGGAACAGAACAGAAACAGAATACAGAAACAGACCCACATCAGTTAAATATACTTAACTGATGTTTGACAAAGGAGCAAAAGTAATACAATAGAAAAAAGACAATCCTTCCAATAGTGCTACAACGACTGTATAGCCACATGAAAAAAAAGAATAGACACAGACCTTCATAAAAATTATCTCAAAATGGACCACAGACCTAATCATGAAACACAAAACTATAAAACTCCTAGAATATAACATAGGACTAAGCCTTGATGACCTTCGGCAGGACAATGACATTTCAGATGCAATACCAGATGCACAATCCATGAAAGAAATAATTGATAAGTTGGTCTACATTAAAATGAAAAACTTCTGTTCTGCAAAAGAGAATGAGAAAACAAGCCACAGGCTAGGGGTAATACTTGCAAGAGACATCTGATAAAGGACTGTTATCCAAAAATACACAAAAAACCACTTAAAACTCAACAATAAGAAAACAAACAACCTGATTAAAAAACAAGCAAAAGATCTGGACACTTCATCAACGAAGATATACAGATGGGAAGTAAGCATATAGAAAGATGTTCAATACCATATGTCACTAGGGATATGCAAATGGAAACAATAAGATACCACTGCAAAACTGTTAGAATGGCCAAATTATAAAACACTGACAACACCAAAAGTTGGAAAGTATGTGGAGCAAGAGAAACTCTCATTTGTTGCTGGTGGGAATGCCAAAATAGTTCAGCCGTTTTAGAAGACAATTTGGCAGTTTCTTATAAAACTACCCTTAACCATACAATCCAGTAATCACCCTCCTTGGTATTTAATCAAATGAATTGAAAATTTATGTCCACATAAAAACTTGCACACAGATGTTTATAGTACCTTTATTCATAACTGCCAAAACTTGGAAGTCACCAAGATGTGCTTCAGTAGGTCAGTGAGTAAGTAAACTGGTATATCCAGACAATGGAATATTATTCAGCACTAAAAAGAAATGAACTATCAAGCCATGATAAGACATGAAGGAAAGTTATATATATATTATTAAGTGAAATAAGCCAATCTGAAAAGGCTACATACTGTATGATTCTAACTATATGACATTTTGGAAAAGGCAAAACTACGGAGACAGTGAAAAGACTAGTGGATGTCAGGTGTTGGGGGAGGGACTGATGAACAGACAGGACATAGGGGATTTTTAGGGCAGTAAAACTACTCTGTATGATACTACAATGATACATTCATGTCATAATACATTTGTGAAAACCCATATAATGTACACCAAGAGTGAATCCTAATGTAAACTATGGGTTCTGGGTAATAATGATGTGTCAATGTAGGTTCATCAGTTGTAACAAATGTGCCACTCTGGTGCTGGATACTGATAGTGGGGAGGTTGTACATGTGTGGGGACAGGTATATGGGAACTCTCTACTCTCTTCTCAATTTTGCCGTGAATCTAAAACTGCTCTAAAAAACAGTTTATTAATTAAAAGAAAAAAACAATAAACTAGGAAGGTTCCATTTCCAGAATGGCTAAGTAAGTGCCTACTGAATTGACCTTACTGTAGTTATAATCTAATTATATATAGTAAACATTTAATATTGAACTGAACTGTATGGAATAAATGAACCTACTTTCAAATCAACAGGCCCCATATTATTCAACATATTCCAGACTTTAAAGTGAAAATAAAGAGTCTTAGAATACCCTGTGGACCCAAATATCAGGATGTATAAGATTTTAGAATTAATCTGATATGAAGTTTGATCTGTATGGAACAATTAACGCTGCCTTTCCCAACATCTGGTTAAGTAGAGAGTCTACAGCCATGAATTGGGCTTTTAAATCAATTCTTCCTCCCTGTATCTGAGGACTGACTAGATTTTCTGCATTAATTTAAGGAGAGATGATGATGATGATGATAGCTAACATTTATGGAGTACTAAGCATGTTATACATATTAACACAAGGCTAGAGTCCACAGACCCAGGCAGGCTGAAAAAAACCAGATGATTTTCTCAATCAAAGCCCCTTGAGTAGGGAAGCTTTAGTCCTAAACTCTGTCAGGAATCTAAATAGCATCTCAGAGAGAAGCTGCAAGTAGTAATTACTACCTAGCACTCACACTACAGTTGAGAAACTATGTTCAAGGTCTAGACATGCTAAATTAATTTCTATATGATAAAAAGGCCAAGTCAGATATATGCTGAGTTTTTACAAAATTCATGACTAGAATTCACTATCTGAGCTAACAGCTAACCCAGTCAATTCTGAGGGAAAGTACCTAAGCACAACGAGAGCTTTGCTTTAAAAGCCAAGGGCAGCAATGGCTTCCTATGGGTCCAAGCCTGCTCTATTTCCATTACCTCCAGGTCTGGAACTTCCACTGTAAACAGAATAGCAGTGAACAGTGTTGCAGAGCAACAACTCCTTCAACAAAGCTGAGTTCCCTGGTCTGGCTCCCCTGGGATTTAAGAATACACGTCTAGACCAAAATACATGACTAACCCAAATGAGGTGTTCTGCCTCATAATTTTTATATATTCCTTAGTCAGAGGCAAGTAAATCAGTCCTTACACTGCCTGCAAGAGCCCATAATTCAGATGGAGCAAAGTCTGAATGCATGAGATCACTGATTTCACATATTGGAATTGAAGCAAATGTCAACATGAAACCAACAGTCCTCTCACTTTTGCTGACGCCTGTTGTAACAGAGGGAAAGTTGTTAGGAGTCCCATAAGGCAGAAAACCGTCTCTGTGAGCCCTAATTCTTGGGCATGATAGGACAAAATGTTAATGGAGCCCTCATCACATGGCCCCAGATGACTGGAGCCATAATACACTCTCAACACACCAGAACAGAGGTGGTAGGCCCAGGATATGTACAAGACCAAAAGGACAGTTGACAGGTCAAGGCAAGAAATAACTAAGAGTCAAAAACAGACTGAACACATTCTCCCATGGAAAGCATGCCCATGAGCTCTGTATGCTTCAGTCAGCCACATGAAGTGACAACGTAGTACGTTGAACCTCACAAAGTGAGAAGTAGGAAAGAAATTGGGCATCTGTGACCACTCTTTTATTCCACCTTTCTTAATCTTCAAGCACTCACCTGTGTGGCCATGGAGTGGTGAGTGTGGCCGTGGTAGTGTAGGTGATGTGCTAGAGGTCACAATCAAACTCTTGCGGTTACTTGTCCGACAACTGCAATGAAAACACAAATGTCAGTTATAACAGGGTTGCATCATGGGCCCAGAGAACTTGAATGGCTATCGAGGAAAAAAAGAGTGATATCATTCCATGAGCTGAGCAGTATAATACTTTAAACTGAACTGGCTCAGCAATTACTGTTTGCACAGTGAGATTTCATAATTCACTGTGTTCCATCTTGGAATAACTTTTGTCACTGTCTTGACTTTTATCTTGTATTGCCACTGCACTTTTCCAAAGTGTAAGTTTTGCTTCCTAAGCAAATACCCAAGGAGCTCCTTAAACGTAACAACCATGTCTTAAATGGTATCTAATGAAGAATGACCACTGCAAATTTGATTCAGAAAACAAAAAACATGAGCCATAAATATTCTCATATCTCATAAAAATGTTCTTGCCATAAAAATGAAACTATTAACTTAATCTATAAAACTTATCTTTTAAAAACTGCTTAATCAATGGATTAAGTAATATTCTCATTTCACTATAAATTTCAGAACAGGCCTGTGTTCCTTCTACAAAGTTGGCTTTCCTTTACATGTTAATAGCTGAGGCTTTTTCTTGAGGCTGGAGAAAGCCAAATCATGATGAAAGGCCATTTCATGCTGTACCTGCTATTGAAAAGTGTGTATTAATTTATTTGAAAGTCAGCCCATCTTTCTTTTTTAAAAATATTTATTTATTTATTTATTTGGCTGCATCAGGTCTTAGTTGCAGCATGCGGGATCTAGTTCCCTGACCACGGATTGAACCTGGGCCCCCTGAATTGAGAGTGCATTCTTAGCCACTGGACCAACAGGGAAGTCCCCAGCCCATCTTTTAAAGGCATTAAAGAAGCCTGTCATTTATATTCATCCAAACAAATATTTACTGGACACCTACTATGCACCAGGCACAATTCTAGGTGTTAGGGAAGTAGTAGGGAACAAGAGGAATTATCTGTCCTCAAACTGGAGTGAAAAGTGCTATGAAGAAAGAGAGAGAGAATGTTCAAGAAATAGCAAAGAAGTCAAGTAGGTGGCAGGAAGGGAGAATGACAGGAAAAGAAGTAGGTTATAGAAACTATGGGTATAGGCCACAGCCAGACTTTGTAGGGCTGGTAGACTACTGCAAAGAAACACTGGAAATGTGATAAGGAACCGCTGGAAGGACTGTGATCAATCTCAAGAGATTATGATTAGAAATGATAAGCAACTTTCCCTAAGATACCAGGAAGACTAATCTAATCATGTCTCACACCCCCTCCTTACCCCCGTTACACTCAAATGCCCAAGACTTCCATCTCTAATTTGACACAGTCTCTACTCCTTGATCTTTAAAAGAAGCTTACCCTCTGTCTCCCTGAACTCAGTCTGTCATCAGCAAACTCTATATCCTTAACTTCTTTTCTCAGCATTCAGTTTAAATTCTAGCTCTAACTGAAACTTTGCTATCCCCCAGGACACCACAGTCCTGGTGAAATCCCAATCCTTTTTTTTTTTTTTTTTTTTTGCAGTACGCGGGCCTCTCACCGTTGTGGCTTCTCGCTCCGTGGCACATGGGATCCTCCCAGACCAGGGCACAAACCCATGTCCCCTGCATCGGCAGGAGGACTCTCAACCACTGCGCCACCAGGGAAGCCCCTCCAATCCTTTTAAACCCAACTTTCCATCTACTTTGCAACTGTACTTGGGCAGCTAAAGGTGAATGAAAAAAAATCCAAAATCATGCTGCCTGGTGTTTCTTTATGTTTATGAAGATAAATATCAAGTGGGTCCATACTACATCTACCTAGGCAATGTGCTCTCTCTCCAAGACAACTAATTCAGAAATTCTCCCCAAACCTCTAGCACTCCTTCCCCAAATCTTACCCTCATCTGCTGACTTTGCTTTTTATTCAACTAGGGGTAAAAACCATCAACACAAAAAGAAGTACTACATATTTCTGCTACAAAAATCCATTAGCCTGGGACTTCCCTGGTGGCGCAATGGTTAAGAATCTGCCTGCCAGCGCAGGGGACACAGGTTTGATCCCTGGTCCAAGAAGATCCCACATGCCGTGGAGCAACTAAGCAGGTGCGTCACAACTATTGAGCCTGCGCTCTAGAGCCCACGAGCCACAACTACTGAAGTTCGCGTGCCTAGAGCCCGTGCTCCACAACAAGAGAAGCCACCGCAATGAGAAGCCCGCACTCTGCAATGAAGAGTAGCCCCCACTCGCCGCAACTAGAGAAAGCCTGTGTGCAGCAAAGAAGACCCAACACAGCCAAAAAATATAAAAGTAGCCATTAAAAATCTATTATCCTAAATCTTTGTCCATATACTGTACTTTCCCATCTGTAACAGCAGAAGGAAAGACCATGTTCCTACCAAAGTCAACTCCCCCAACTCCCCATTCAAGAAGTCTGTACCTGCACTGTCCTCCCATGCCATGAATTTCTACTTCCTACTGGATCACTCTCATCATCATAAAAATATGCTGTCATTTCTCATATCTCAAGAAAATAAGAAAAAAACTTTCATAGACCTCTTCCAACGTGCCTGTTTCTTTGCTCCCCTGTTTGGGAAAAATCCCATGCAGGGATTCTATATTTGTCATCTTCATACCCTCATTTCCTATTCTCTCTTTAACCCACTCTAGACTATACAATCATCCTCATCTTTCATGCCTGTTACCAAGGTCACCACTGACAACAGGCAATTCTCAGTCCTTGTCTTATGTAAACTCTCAACATCATTCGACAGTTATAACTCCCTCTTCTAAAAAACAAATTGGGATATAATTTATATCGATTATTCAATTAAGTGTTCTGTTCAGTGAACCTTGAACAACTGTATACATTCATATAACACATCCAAAACAAAAGTCAGAATAATTTTATTACCCCAGAAAGTCCCCATGTTCCCCTTCCGGTCAATCCCCCAACTACTTTCTTCTATCACCATAAATTAATTTTGTTTTGCTGGATTTCCTATAAGTAGAATTACACACTATGTATTTTTTTGTGTTTGACTGCTTTTGTTCAACCTAACATCTGTGTAACTTTTCTTGAGATACTTCTTTATTTAGCTTCTAGGACATGAGGCTTTCCTGGTCTTCCTCCTAGCTCACTAGCTGCTCACTTTTCATTCCCCTTTGCTAGTTCCTTCTCTTCCTGACCTCTAAACCGTTTAGTACTCTGGGGCTCAAATGTGGAATATCTTTTCTTCTTCCCTGCACTCACTCCCTAAATGATTTTTTTCCTGTATTATAACTTTAAATCTATGATGTTGATGATACCCAGCTTTTTATTGCTAACTCTGTGCTCTTACCTCTGACTGTGAGACTCATATCCAAATACCTACTTGACATCTTTAACTGGATGTCTAAAAGGCATCTCAAATTTAACAACAGAGGTAGTGAATGTCCCTCTAAAACCTGCTAACTCCTCCCTATCTATTTCATTACATGGCACCACCATTCATCCAGATGCTCAGGCAAGTCCTTCAGGCAGAAGGAACATGATACTAGATGGAAATCTGGATCCACATAAAGAAAAGCACCAAAAATCATAAATGTGTGGGTAAATATAAATCACTTGCTTTTATTTTTAAAATCTCTTCTTGGGACTTCCCTGGCGGTCCAGTGGTTAAGACTCTGCGCTTCCACTGCAAGGGGCACGGGTTCAATTCCTGGTCAGGAAACTAAGATCCTGCAAGTTGCAAGGCGCAGCCAAAAAAAAAAACTCTTCTTGAATTTTAAAGGAAATATAATAATTTACTGTGGGGTTTACAACATATGTAGATATAAAATGTAGGTCAGCCAAGGCAGCAAGGCTGGAAGGGAAGAATGGACGTATACTATTGTGAGGCTCTTACATTAAGTATGAAGCGGTATAATACGACTTGAAGATAAACTAAAAGTTAAAATTTTATATTATAAACACTAATGCAACTACTACAAAAGAAAAACAAACAAAAAAAGGGAAATAAAATGGTCTCATAAAAAATACTCAGTCTAAAAGAAGGCAGAAAAAGAAGTAAGAACAAGTACAGTTGGCCCACACAGAAAACAGATAGCAAGAGAACAGATTTTAACCCAATTACACTAATAATCACATAAAATGTAAATGTTCTAAATACATATTTAATTAAGACAAAGACTGTCAGATTGGATAAAACAGCAGGACCCAACTATATGCTGTTTATTACTTGTGACAGCCAAAAAACTAGAAACCACCTCAAATGTCTACTAATAGATGAAGGATAAACAAATCACAATATATCCATACAATGGACTACTACTCATCAATAAAAAGGAATGAACTATTGATTCACACAATAAATGAATCTCAAAATAATTATGCTAAAACCAAGAAGCTAGACATAAAAGAGTAAATACTGAATAATTCCATTTATATAAAATTCAAGAAAACACTAATCTAGAGTGACAGACAAAAGATTAGTGGTTCCTGACCAGAGGCCGGGGAGGTATTATAACAAGGCATAAGGAAATTTGGGAGAGCTGTAGATATGTTTATTGTCTTGACTGTACTAATGGTTTCAGAGATGCATACATGTGTCAAGACCCATCAAATTGTACATTTTAAACATGTACAGTCTATTATATTTCAATCATACTTCAATAAAGCTATAAAATTTTTTCAATATAAATAATATCAAAGTCACTCTTATGCTTAAAATTCTCCCTGTCTCACTGAGAGTAGAAGTCAATGTTCTTACAATGGCCGACAAGCTTTACGCGGTCTGGATCTCCATTACCTCTTTCCCTCCTACTCACTCTACTCTAGTCACATGGGCCTCTGCACTGTTCTTAGAATATGCCAAGTGTGCCACTGCCTCAGGGCCTTTACAAAGGAAGTTTCCTTTGCCTGTTTCCCTCGTGGCTTGCTCCCTCACCTCTTTCAGGTCTTTGCTCAAGTACAATCTCCTGAATGGATTTTCCTTTGACCATTCTACTTTAAATGGTAACACCCGTCCTCTCAAACGATCTTTTCCTCCTTTCCTGATATATTTTCCTCAATAGCACTTACTGTTATCTAACATACTATGGATTTTGCATTCATTCTGTTTGTTGTCTCTCCTCCCATTAGAATCTTAAGCTCTATGAGATCAGGGACTTGCACAATCTTTGCTGTATTTCTCAGTGCCTAGAATTCAGCCTGGCACATGGCAGACTCAATAACTATTTGTTAAATGGATGAATGGATGAGTATAATTTGTTACAAGAATTATAATAAAAGAGGATACTTGCATACGTGGCACCTGTAAGGTATATCAAACCACTATGTCTAAACTCCTTTTGTATAAAAACTAAGATCTCTTAAAACTGCAGGACAGGACTTCCCTGGTGGTGCAGTGGTTAAGAATCCATCTACCAGTGCAGGGGACACGGGTTCGAGCCCTGGTCCAGGAAGATCCCACGTGTCACTGAGCAACTAAGCCCGTGCGCCACAGCTACTGAGCCTGTGCTCTAGAGCCCGCAAGCCACAACTACTGAGCCCGCATGTCACAACTACTGAAGCCCTCACGCCTAGAGCCCATGCTCCGCAACAAGAGAAGCCACCGCAATGAGAAGCCCACGCACCGCAACCAAGAGTAGCCCCCGCTCACCGCAACTAGAGAAAGCCCGCGTGCAACAATGAAGACCCAAGGCAGCCAAAAATAAATAAATTAATTTTTTTAAAAAAGAAAGATCAATAGTCTGTAATAACCTATACGGGAAAAGAATCTGAAAAAGAATGGATATATGTATATGTATAATTGAACCACTGTGCTTAAAAAAAAAAAACTGCAGGGACAGATAATTGATTCTAATTTCATTTGTCATTATCTTATTAAAATTTAAATACAAAACAGTAAAGATCATATTTCCAGGTCACATGCCTTTGTATGAAGGTACATATAATCTCACTTGGAAAATCTGCAACAGCTGCCAGGGGAAAAAAAGGTCAGATACCCTGGTACAGATGCCATGACTCAGCTGAGATCCAAGACAAGGAACTGCCTAATTTTTCCATTTCAACAAGCACTGGCCATTGCCCCCAGGATCCTAGAAGATAAAGGGCAGGTCTTCATTTTTTCATTCCAGAAGATTAAAGTACCAGATGTTTACAGTGTCAGCCACACTCACTCTCAGCTGATGGGGTAACCTGGAAGCTCCCGGAGCTGATGTTCTGCTAATCACTGCAAGGACTGGGTTAAACTAGACTGCTGCCCACCACCATGCCAGTCACTTGGTCACTCAGAGCAAGGCCTGGCATTTCATCTTCCTACTTGCTTTACCACGGTCACCCCTCCATGGGTAGTGGGAGCAAGGACTAAAGCACCTGTGTAATCTCTGTGAAACTTGAACTGTGGCCATATTTGAAGAGTTACCAGCCTTCAAAAATCCCTTCTCCCAGCAACTAGCAGGTACTCAAATTTGAGCCCCTGCAGGAGCTGCCGTAAATTTATTTAGGAAGTCTGTTTCCCAGTCTGAAGGAATATAGAATACGGGGTAAGATGCGTGGTTGCAGACCCCTCAGGGTCTCTAATCTCCAATCTGTCAATTCCAGAAGTCCAGCTGCTCCTAGGAATCCAAGCACTCGGTAATGAATTGACTTGCACTTGGCTATTCCTTTCAGAATTCAGAATGAGGAAAAGACCACTTTTGTTTCATTAAGTGTGATCAATACAATAGACAAGAATTTGGGTCCATTTTAAGGTCAAGCACTTCCAGGTGTTACTTCAGAATAACAACCAGGATGATGTCCCTGTAAAGACTGAGATGCTAGAGTGGGAGAAAATGCATGTTCTCTCAGTAAATAAAGGGTGCTGCTTGGAGATAAATCCATTATTTGTCTTTTGCCTGGGTTATTTCAACAGCCTCCTAACTAGTCTCTCTGGTTTACTCCTGTCTCCTATTGCCGGTCTGTTCTCAACACAAGTAGCCACAGTGATCCTTTAAAGGCATAAATCAGATGATTTGCCCAAAACCTTGCAAAGGCTGCTAATTTCACACAGAAACATCAAGCTACTTGGATCACTGCACTAACTGTTCCCTCCACTTGGAATGCCCTTCCCCACCTATACAATGGCAAATATCCCATACCTCCTTCAGTGTCACCTTCCACATTTCCCTATGTAACACTGTGACCTGCCCCTGAGAATCCCCCTTACTCAGCTCTCTTTGGATTAATGAAGTATTTTTTAACTTCTACTCCATTGGTTTGGAAATTATATACTGTTGTGGTTTTTTTAAAACGTAGTTATTGTTATTAAGGTTTTAATAGGCATTCTTGTCTTAACAAGAGCCTAAGTCTTAGGTCTAAGGTTAGCTAGCATCTCAACCCTCGCTTCTAAACAAAATTAGATCTTGGGACTTCTTTAGTGGCTCAGTGGTTAAGAATCTGCATGCCGATACAGGGGACATAGGTTCGATCCTTGGTCCGGGAAGATCCCACATGCTGCGGAGCAACTAAGCCCGTGCGCCACAACTACTGAGCCTTTGCTCTAGAGCCCACGTACCACAACTACTGAGCCTGCGTGCTACAGCAACTGAAGCCCATGAGCCTAGAGCCTGTGCCCTGCAACAAGAGAAGCCACCGCAATGAGAAGCCAGCGCACCACAAGGAAGAGTAGTCCCCGCTCGCTGCAACTAGAGAAAGCCCGCGCACAGCAACAAAGATCCAACGCAGCCAAAAATAAATAAATAAAATAAATAAATTTTTAAAAAATTAGATCTTAACTCCAATTCTCCCCACCCCCTCCAACTTACATGTAATTTGGTCCAGTGGTTCAGGTCTATCTTGCTTTTATAATGCCAAATTAGTAATTCTTATTGTTTCATACAATAATTGCTTGCTTTGATTTACTCATACTTTCCAATTTCTTTGCTCAGCATTCTCTCTTGGATCTCACAACTTTTGTCTTTCTTTCTTCTTTTCTAAGTGATTATTTCACTGAGAATCTGATATTGATAAACCTTCTCAATTTCACAGTTTGTCTGAAAATGGCTTTATTTTTCTCAGTGACTTCCAACGATAATTACACAGGTATGGAATTCTACAATCTCTTGTTGGGAGTAACTTTTTTCTCAATATCTTAAAGATATTATTCCATTGTCTTATGGCTCCTGTTATTGCTATTGAGAAGCTTGCTCTTAGGATTGTTATTCTTTTGTAGTTAATTTTTCTTTTCTCTCTCGCTGCTTTGTTTTTTTAAACCATAATTTTTTAGATATATTCACATACCATAGAATTCAACCTTTTAAAGTGCATAATTTAGTGGTTTTTAGTACACTCGCAAGTCTGTGCAACCGCCACGGTTAATTCCAGAACATTTTCATTATCCCCCAAAGAACCCCTGTACCCATAAAGCAGTCACTCTCCATCCCCATCTTTGCTACCCCCTTTCCCAGGCAACCACCAAAGTACTTTCTGTCTCTACGGATTCCACGTATTCTGGATATTTCAAATAAATGGAATCATATATCATGTGGCCTTGAGTCAGGCTTCTTTCGCTTAGCATGTTTTCAAGATTCATCCACGTTGTAGTATTTGTCAGTATTTCGTTTTTTTATGGCTGAATAATATTCTATTGGGTGAAGAATATACAACATTTATTTATCCATTCATAAACTGATGGACAACTTGGGTTGTTTCTGCTCTTTAGATATTTTAAATGATGTTGCTATGAGTATTTGTGTATTTGTGTGTACATTATGCTTTCAATTTTCTTAGGTAAACTTCCTTGCTCAACTCATTCATTAGAGCTCTTTTAGCTTTTGTGGATTCTTGAGGGTTCTCTAGTTCCTTTGAAGACCTCTGTTTTTTGGTTCTGAAATTTTACTGCAATGTACCTAGATGGACATTTATTTTTACCTATTGTGCTCCATGATGTTATTTTGGTTTCTAATCAATTCTGGAAGGTCTCAATCATTATTTCTATGAATACTGCCTTTCCCCCATTTCTCTATACTCTGTTGGACCTTATTATTGTATCCTCCATATTTCTTAGTTCTCATTCATATTTTACATCTCTCCATCTCTGTGCTGCACTTTAGATAAAATTTTACTAGCTTTGTCCACAGCTCTACTATATAACCTGACTACTGAGCTTTCAAATTCAATGTTACAATGTATTTAATTCCTTGAATTCTAATTGTCATTTTTTTCAAAATATGCCTGATCTTTTAAAATTAAATGTCTTTTGTTCTCGCATTTTTGTCTCCATTTATATTTTTATTCACTTTACATATACTTATTTTACAGTTTTCATTCATAATGCTACTTTCTAAAGTTCTTAGGGGTCTAATCTTACTGTTTCTTTTTTCTTCTGATTTTCACATGTGGTGGACTGCTTCCTTGTATGGTCTATGGTTTTGTACTGTAAACTCACCTTTATTTAGTGTGGCTTTATGGCAATCTTGTGCTACCTGATTTGAAGATATGTCTTTAAAAATTTTTTGAATTTGTTTCTGACAGATTTGTCAGAGTTATTCACAGCCCAGAATCAGCTCTTAAGACCATACATATGGTATAAACTCCAGGCCTCAAATTCAGTTGAATAAAGGTCTATAGTTTAAAATTCTCAAGGAGACTTTTTTATTTCTTATTAAGAGCCTACTTAAAACCTAGATGAGATTAAAGAACTTCCTTTCATCTCTCCATGACAGTGGACAAACTGTTTTCCTAGTGCATTCCTACACTGAGGGTAAAGTCCTTTGAGTGTGGGGTCTCAATTCTACCCTAACTTAGGGTCTCCCTACCCTAAACAAGCCCAAGGCCTCATCCTTTTTCCCCTAACGGATATCAAGACTAATACAATATACCTCCTCCCTGGCCCTCTTTCTTGGAAGTTCCCAACACTGATTCCCACTGTTGAGGCATTGTTTTCTCTCTTAGATTTAGGTCACTTGGGATTGTCCTCACATTCTATTAGCTATGCATTTAAAACAATAATTATAATAGCTAGCATTTATTAAGTGCTAACTGGGCACTGTTTAAAGCACTGCATGTAGTATCTCACACCCTATTAAGTAGGTACTACTAAAATCCACTTTATACAGACAAGGAACCTGAAACACAGAGAGGCTAAGTAGCTTGCCCTAGGTCACAATAACACACCAATAATTTTTGAAAGCCTAATGTAACTTACTTTCTCTTTGCCCTAGCACTTTCTTAATGTGGGTCTCCATCCTAAAGATGATTGATTCAGAAGGCACATATCCAGAAAAACAAGGGCATTTTTCATAATTTGACTAACTTCAGGGGACAGAAAATGGATGGACAGAAAGGTTATTAAGAACTACCCTGGGCTTCCCTGGTGGCGCAGTGGTTGAGAGTCCGCCTGCCGATGCAGGGGACGTGGGTTCGTGCCCCGGTCCGGGAAGATCCCACATGCCGCGGAGCGGCTGGGCCCGCGAGCCATGGCCGCTGAGCCTGCGCGTCCGGAGCCTGTGCTCCGCAACGGGCGAGACCACAACAGTGAGAGGCCCGCGTACCGTAAAAAAAAAAAAAAAAGAACTACCCTAGGCAGGCATCTAATGTACAGCATGGTGGCTATGATTGGCAATACTGTATCATATACTTGAAAGCTGCTGTGAGAGCAGAGCTTTAATTTTCTCACCATAGTAACAACAACAAAATGATAATTATGTGAGGTGAAGGATGTGTTAACTAACCATATTGTGGTAAACATTTCACAATATATATGTGTATCAAATCATCACATGGTACAGCTTAAACTTACACAATATTAAATGTCAATTATACCTCAGTGAAGATGGGAAAAAAGGAAGAAAAAAAAAAAACTACCTTAGGGCTTAGAACAGAACTTTGACAGAGCCACAAATACTGGAAAGGAGACCGGCTATGGCAGAGACTCAGCAAAGACTATGCTCTCACCAAATTCTTTAGTCATGACCATCTTGGCTACCATTGTCAACATCAACAAGGTACAGCAAAGAACTCTCTTGATCCAGACAAAATACCAAGAGGTACAGATTATCTCTACACTGGCCAATCCTGAATCCTTTCACTGTGCTGTAGAAGAAAAGACCAGCAACAATGCAAAGGAAGCATGATTCAGCTCCTGGCAGAATATAAGAGCCAGACCTAAAAGTCTCAGCTACATGGTCCTGCAACAATACTGACTTACAGTGAAAAGAAATAAATTTACTTCTAAAGCTCAAATGCCAATGTCCAAGGTACCACCATGGATTAAACAGACCCATACTGCTTGGAATGAATCAGGTTTTAAAGTAAAAAACATGAGGAAAGCGGGTAACTGGCTAAATGTAAGCCAGTGCAATCTCCTTCCCTGGAATCATGTGACATAGTGGGAAGTTTCCCTAACAGGGCAGCAGCAGCATGTCCCCAACCCCAGTCTCAAGATGAAAAAAGAGTTGTGCTCACCACCTAGAAAACTAGGTAGTTCTGTCATTGCTGACTGTAGTTGATGTTCACATTCCCAGAGTTCTAACTGAATAAACCTGGCAGAGAAATGTAAAAGCCCTAGAGTGGGCAATGCTTCAGAATTTGTGTATTCTAAGTGTGTCTATATTCCCAGTGCCCAGGACAGTGGCTGATACACAGTTATTATTGTTTGGATAACTAATGAATGGGAGAGAATGGTCCTGTAATGCATTCTTAAAGCAGTGCATTTCTTGGTGATAAAAGGAAAGTGGCCAATGAGACTAGAGATTTTTTCTTTGAATGGAGTACACTTCCACTACAAATATGGGCCTTGGTAAAATGAAGTAGTCTAAGGCTATCCCTAATTACACAGTGTCTGGGAAGTTGTGGTATATTTGGTTTGTCTTTACTAAGTTCCCATGGCTTCCGGATTTCTTTGGAAGTTCCAATTTATAAGCCCACTCCCAGGTTACATTTACAGACCAGTTTCTCTGAGAGAAAGTAGTTAAAGAGAAACACAAAATATCTTGTAAGCATTCCATATGTTTGTCCAATATCCACGTTAAACCCTGAATTGGTAACAATCCTTCTTTTCTGCCTCCTTCCTCAATAAATAGCCCAGCTGTCTGGCCTGTGCCCAAGTTTCCATAATAGAGAAGATTAGAACACTTCTAATCTATACAAGATAGCCTCTGTATCCATGGCTGTTTCTATGAGGCAGCTATGGATACAGAGGCTACTTTTAGAACTAAGCCCCCACTTTCAGTAGTCAAACACTATATCCCAGTCATTTTTAGTGATAGTTAATTTCAACGTTCTAGGCCAGGCACTGGAAGGACTAAAATATATGAATGTAATCAATCCTTGGCTTTCAGAGGCCCACAGCTGAAGAAACTTAGATATATGAGGGAAGACAGCTCAGGCAATATATACTGAACATAGGTGCCTTTTAAGAAGCTGGGTGTCCGGACCAGAGGGCAGACAGCAGAAGCAAGAAGAACTACAATCCTGCAGGCTGTGGAACGAAAACCACATTCACAGAAAGATGGACAAAATGAAAAGGCAGAGGCCCATGTACCAGATGAAGGAACAAGATAAAACCCCAGAAAAACAACTAAATGAAGTGGAGATAGGCAACCTTCCAGAAAAAGAATTCATAATAATGATAGTGAAGATGATCCAGGACCTCGGAAAAAGAATGGAGGCAAAGATCGAGAAGATGCAAGAAATGTTTAACAAGGACCTAGAAAATTAAAGAACAAACAGAGATGAACAATACAATAACTGAAATGAAAAATACACTAGAAGGAATCAACAGCAGAATAACTGAAGCAGAAGAATGGATAAGTGACCTGGAAGACAGAATGGTGGAATTTACTGCCATGGAACAGAATAAAGAAAAAAGAATGAAATGAAATGAAGACAGCCTAAGAGACCTCTGGGACAACATTAAATGCACCAACATTCACATTATAGGGGTCCCAGAAGGAGAAGAGAGAGAGAAAGACCCGAGAAAATATTTGAAGAGATTATAGTCGAATACTTCCCTAACACGGGAAAGGAAATAGCCATCCAAGTCCAGGAAGCACAGAGAGTCCCAGGCAGGATAAACCCAAGGAGAAACACGCCGAGACACACAGTAATCAAATTGACAAAAACTAAAGACAAAGAAAAATTATTAAAAGCAACAAGGGAAAAATGACAAATAACATACAAGGGAACTCCCATAAGGTTAACAGCTGATTTCTCAGCAGAAACTCTGCAAGCCAGAAGGGAGTGGCACAATATATTTAAAGTGATGAAAGGGAAGAAACTACAACCAAGATTACTCTACCTGGTAAGGATCTCACTCAGATTCCACGGAGAAACCAAAAGCTTTACAGACAAGCAAAAGCTAAGAGAATTCAGCACCACCAAACCAGCTCTACAACAAATGCTAAATGAACTCCTCTAAGTGGGAAACACAAGAGAAGAAAAGGACCTACAAAAACAAACCCAAAACAATTAAGAAAATGGTAATAGGAACATACATATCGATAATTACCTTAAATGTGAATGGATTAAATGCTCCAACCAAAAGACACAGACTGCCTGAATGGATACAAAAACAAGATGCGTATATATGCTATCTACAAGAGATCCACTTCAGACCTAGGGACAAATACAGACTGAAAGTGAGGGGATGGAAAAAGATATTCCATGCAAATGGAAATCAAAAGAAAGCTGGAGTAGCAATACTCATATCAGATAAAATAGAAATGTTATAAGAGACAAGGAAGGACACTACATAATGATCAAGGGATCAGTCCAAGAGGAAGATATAAAAATTATAAGTATATATGCACCCAACACAGGAGCACCTCAATACATAAGACAAATGCTAACAGCTATAAAAGAGGAAATCAATAGTAACACAGTAATAGTGGGGGACTGTAACACCTCACCTACACCAATGGACAGATCATCCAGACAGAAAATTAATAAGGAAACACAAGCTTTAAATGGCACAATAGACCAGATATATTTAATTGATATTTATAGGACACTCCATCCATAAACAGCAGATTACACGTTCTTCTCAGGTGCACGTGGAACATTCTCCAGGACAGATGACATCTTGGGTCACAAATCAAGCCTCGGTAAATTAAAGAAAATTGAAATCATATGTATTTTCTGACCACAACGCTATGAGATTAGAAATAAATTACAGGGAAAAAAATGTAAAAAACACAAACACATGGAGGCTAAACAATACATTACTAAATAACCAAGAGATCACTGAAGAACTCAAAGAGGAAATCAAAAAATACCTAGAAACAAATGACAACAAAAACACGACAATCCAAAACCTATGGGATGCAGCAAAAGCAGTTCGAAGGAGGAAGTTTATAGCAATACAATCCTACCTCAAGAAACAAGAAAAATCTCAGATAAACAATCTAACCTTACACCTAAAGGAACTAGAGGAAGAAGAACAAACAAAACCCAAAGTTAGTAGAAGGAAAGAAATCATAAAGATCAAAGCAGAAATAAATGAAATGGAAACAAAGAAAACAATAGTATAGATCAATAAAACTTAAAAAAAAAAACAAGAATCTGGGTGTTGGGACTTCCCTGGTGGTCCAGTGGTTAAGTCTCTGAGCTTCCAATGCAGGGGTCGCAGGTTCCATCTCTGGTCAGGGAACTAAGATCCCACATGCTGTGCGGTGCAGCTAAAAAGTATTAAAAAAAAGAATCTGCGTGTCTATGGTCCACCAAAATGAAGGACTTGACTAAGAGGAAGGCAGAAGATCTGGTGAACTTATTAAAACCCATAGTGGAAAGAGGTACTGGTAATACCATGATGGCAGCTATGCAAGAAGACTAGAGAATAATCAAGATAGACTGGAGTGGAATATGAGAGGGTTCTAGGATTAATGATGGGGGTGACGGGGAGGATCATTAGATCATTTAATGTAACCTACTGCATTTTACACTTCTGATGGAAAATTTGGGGATGAACAAATGAATTCTACATAAAATATGAAGCAATGCAAAAGTGAGGTAATTATAACCCTCAAGAAAACAAAAAGTTGTAAAAGAAAACAAACATGATCACAGCATACAGTGATTGAACTAGGATAATAGTTATGAAGTCATAACTGACACTGATACAGATGAAATAATTTTTTTTGTTTGGTTTCTTCTTTTTTTGTTTTTAACATGAAATAATTTAAAGTGCTTACTTTATTTTTTTTTTTGCTGTACGCGGGCCTCTCACTGCTGTGGCCTCTCCCGTTGCGGAGCACAGGCTCCGTATGCGCAGGCTCAGCGGCCATGGCTCACGGGCCCAGCCGCTTCGCGGCACGTGGGATCTTCCCGGACCAGGGCACGAACCCGCGTCCCCTGCATCGGCAGGTGGACTCCCAACCACTGCGCCACCAGGGAAGCCCATAAAGTGCTTACTTTTGAGAAGCAAAAATTAAGGATGGTAAGAGTGGGGTGAGAGAATATCTAGTTTTCTTTTACAAGCCTTAAAGAAGTCACTGACTTTTGAAATTATGTCCATATATTACTCCGACAAAATAAAAATTAAATTTAAAATGTGGGTGGCTTACACATATGTAAAGTGAACAGGAGGGGGATGGCTGCAGTAGAAAAAGAAATTTGTAGCAATCAGTAATGTAATAGTAGTAATTATACTGCATGTTAATTGGTACAACCATGGTTCAATTCTAAGCTACAGTAGTTTAAAGAAAACTAGTAAATGATCACCTCACATGTCAAATAAATAAATATCGAAATTAGTTATTAGCATGCTATTCAAGGCGCTTCATGATATGGCCAGCCCCTTGCCGATCTGTCCTGATCATCATCACCTCCTCACAAATCCACTCTCTATATGCTCTACACCCCAATTATGTCTCCCCTCCCTTGCACATGCTATTGCTTCTCCTTAAATATCCTTGTCTCAGATGACTACCTGACAAATTTATGTTAATTATTCTCTTCTCAACTCACAAACTTCCTTCCCTCTAAAGCCTTCATTGAGTTCTCCAGGGCAGAATTAAAGACTGGTTTCCATACACCAGCACTGAATTTTGTATAACCTTCTATCATAGAATTTATTGTGCATCTCCACACAACTCCTACCACAAGCCAAGTAGCTCTCTACAGGAGAGAACTAACAAACTTTCAAGGAACAAGTAATCCTTGTCTTATTATAAAGTTGTGCTAGAAAACAGAATAAGTTGGAAAGCTGCCTAAGTTGTTCTATGGCATTAGTATAACTTTGATTCAAAACCGGATAACAACAGCCTAAGAAAATTATATGTCTATTTCCTTTATAAGCATGCATGTTTTAATTCTATACAATTTTAGCAAGTTTAATTTTTAAAAATATCATGATCAAGTTGGTCTGCAAACCGCTGAAGGATCCTGAGGCCCTTTCAGAAGGACGGCAATGTCAAGTCTATTTTCATAAGAATACTGAGACATTATTTACTTTTTTTGCTGGGTGACATTTGCAGCGATGTTACAGCAGCAATAGTGGGTAAAACTTCTGGCACCTCAGCACAAATGGAACCAAAATAGTTCTAATAGTCAACTGTATTTTTTGCCACCACTCACCTGAAGTTAAAAAAAAAAAATCTATATTGGGCTTCCCTGGTGGCGCAGTGGTTGAGAGTTCGTCTGCTGATGCAGGGGACACGGGTTCGTGCCCTGGTCTGGGAGGATCCCACATGCCACGGAGCGGCTGGGCCCGTGAGCCACGGCCGCTGAGCCTGCACGTCCAGAGCCTGTGCTCTGCAACGGGAGAGGCCCCAACAGTGAGAGGTCCACGTACCACAAAAAAAAAAAAAAAAAAAAACTACACAGAAAACAAATTACCAGTCACAATAGTAACCAAAACACTTAAAAAAAATCTGATGGTAAGAAAGTCAGCCAATAAAATCAATAATGGGAAGATGAATTTCCATGGGATAGGAGTCAATTAATAGAAATCTGAAAAAGACTTGCAAATACAGAATGTTTTAGATCATCAGAAGTATAAATGAATAACATAAAAAATAAAAAAAATTAATGAATCAAAACTGGCAATAATGGAACAAGAATAGTTGAATATGGGAAAATTTAATTCAATGTTTTATAAATAAAAATTGTAAGATACTGAATTATAAGATACTGAATGGATGAATGGATAAAGACAAACACACACACACACACACACACATATACACACACAGGAATATTATTCAGCCATGAAAAAGAATGAAGTCTAAAAACTATAATTCAAAAAGAAATATACACCCCTATGTTCACAGCAGCACTATTCATAATAGCCAAAACATGGAAACAACCTAAATGTCCATCAACAGATTAATGGATAAAGAAGATGTGGTACATATATACAATGGAATACTACTCAGCCACAAACAAGAACAAAATAATGCCATTTGCAGCAATGGTTGCAATTAGAGATTATCATACTAAGTGAAGTAAGTCAGAAAAAGGAAGACAAATACCATACGATATCACTTACATGTGGCACAAATGAACCTATCTACAGGACAGAAACAGACTCAAGACATAGTGAACAGACTTGTGGTTGCCAAGGGCGAGTGAGGGAGGGAGAGGGATGGACTGGGAGTTTGAGGTTGGTAGATGCAAACATTACATTTAGAATAGATAAACAACAAGGTCCTAATGTATAGCACAGGGAACTATATTCAAAATCCTGGGATAAACCATAATGGAAAAGAATATTAAAAAAAGCATGTCGCTATGTGTGTAACTGAGTCACTTTGCTGTACAGCAGAGACTGGCACAACATTGTAAATCAACTCTACTTCAATTTTTTTTTAATTGAAAAAAATTTTTTTAAAAAAACAATGAAGTCTTGCCATTTGTAAAAACATGGATGGACCTTGAGGGCATTATGCTAAGTGAAACAGTCACATAGAAGAAGATAAATAGCATATAATCTCACTTTTATGTGGAATATAAAGCAAAGAAACAAATATGTCTGAGCTTATGAATATAGAGAACACATCATCGGTGGTTGCCTGAGGCAGGGGGTGTGAAGGGCTGGGCAAAATGGGTTAAGGGGGTTGAAAGGTACAAATTTCCAGTTATAAAATGAGTAAGTCATGGGGATTTAATGGACAGCATGATGACTATAGTTAACAATAACTACTACATATTAGAAAGTAGCTAGGAGAGGGAGTGGATCTTGAAAGTTCTCATCACAAGAAAAAAAATTACAACTGTGTATGGTGACGGATGTTAACTGGACTTACTAGGGTGATCATTTCGCAATACATACAAATATTGCATCATACACTGTACACCTGAAGCTAATATAATATGTCAATTACACCTCAATTAGATGAGGTAAACTCTAGCTTTAACACAATCAAAAAGACATACTAACAACCCACTCAAAGACACAGTGAATGGATGGCTGTGTGAGCTTATTTCCTGGACCCTACTTAGGACCATAGTGCAGTGGCCTAAAGACAGACTTACAGCTAGAGAGAAAAAAAAATGCAATATAATGAGCTTCACTGTAAACCACAGACACTACTTAACAGTCTAATCCACTGTCCTGGTCTTTCTTCTACACAAACTTCTTGTAAACATGTAGATTAGGAAGAACATACCTCTTTCAAAAATAATTAGTAATTCAAAAGGAACTAGCACAAAATCTATACAAAGATACTATTAAAAATTAATATCCAGGATGTATAAGTAAGTCCTACAAAACAACAACAAAAACAATAAACAACACCAGATTTTAAAATGACACAAATAGGCATTTCTCCAAAGAAGATATACAAATGGCCAACAAGCACATGAAAACCTGTTCCATGTCACTAGTCATCAAGGAAATGCGAATCAAAACCACAGTAAGATACCACTTCATACTCATCAGGATGGCTATTATAAACAACAACTATAAAAACAGAAAATTACAAGTGCTGGCTAGCATGTGCAGAAATTGGAACACTTATGCATTGCTGGTGGGAATGCACTACGGTGCAGCTGCTGTGGAAAATAGTAGGGTGGTTCCTCAAAAAATTAAACAAAAAATTACCGTATGATCTGGCATCTCCACTTCTGGGCACATGCCCAAAAGAACTGAAAGCAAGGACTCGAACAGATATCTGTACACCATGTTCAGAGTAGCATTATTCACAATAGTCAAAAGGTGGAAGCTACCCAAGTGTCCTCAATAGATGAATGGATAAAGAAAGTTGTGGTATATACACACAATGGAATATCATTCAGCCTAAAAAAGGAAGGAAATTCTGACGCATGCTACAACAGCAATGACCTTAAAGACATTTTGCTAAGTGAAATAAGCCAGTCACAAAAGAACAAACATTTTATGATTCCACTTATATGAGATGTCTAGAGTAGTCAAATTCATAAAGAAAGTTAAGTAGAATGGTGGTTACCAGGGGCTGGGAGAGGAAGGAATGGGGAATGAGCATTTAATGGGTACAGCGTTTCAGTTTGCAAAGATGAAAACATTCTGGAAATGGATGGGAGTGACACTGCACAATAATGTGAATGTACTTAATGCCACAGAACTATACACTTAAAAATAGTTAAAATGACAAATTTTATGCTCTTTATATTAAGTCACAGTTAAAAATGAAAATAAAATTTAAAAACCAATTTAAAAGAGAAGAAATATAGAAGGGAAGGGAAAGAAAAAGCAAAAGGATTCTAAACTACGGGATCTATCCTTTGCAAAGTTGGTTTAAAATCAATTAATATATTATACCATATTAATAGAATAAAGGACAAAAACTATATGATCATCTCAATAGATGCAGAAAACACATTTTTTAACAAAGGTCCAAAACACATTCACAATAAATGCTCTCAACAAACTTGGGACAAGTTAAGGGAACATCCTCAACCTGATAAAGGGCACCTATGAAAACCTCACAACTAACATATTTAATGGTGAAAGACAAAATGCTTTCCTCCTCTTACTAAGAGAAGGAAAAAGGCAAGTATGTCTGCTTTTGCTTATTCTATTCAACAGTGTACTGAAGTTTCCTGCCAGTACAGTAAGTAAAAAATAAAATCATCCAGGATGGAAAAGAAGAAGTAAAACTGTTATTATTCACAGATAAAATGATCCTGTATGTGGAAAATCTCAAGGAATTAAAAAAAAAACTACTAAAACCAATAAACAAGTTTGGCAAGATCACAGGATACATGAATACACAAAAGCTAACTGTATTTCTATATACTAGCAACCAACAACCTGAAAATGAAATTAAGAAACACTTCCACTCACAATAGCATGAGAAAGAATAAAATTCGTAGGAATAAATTTAACAAAAGAAGTGTAAGACTTGTACACTGGAAACTACAACATATTGAGAGAAATTTTTGCTATAATCAAGCAAAAAGAATATCTAGTGTTGGTGAAGACGTAAAAAAATGGTCCCTCAAACGTTGCTGGTAGGAATATAAAATGATACAACTTTCTAAAACGTTACGGTTTCCCTTGTGGCACAGTGGTTAAGAATCTGCCTGCCAATGCAGGGGACATGGGTTCGAGCCCTGGTCCGGGAAGATCCCACATGCCGCAGGGCAACTAAGCCTCTGAGCCACAAGTACTGAGCCTGCGCTGTAGAGCCCACGAGCCACAACTACTGAGCCCATGCGCCGCTGCTACTGAAGCCCGCATGCTTAGAGCCCATGCTCCGCAACAAAAGAAGCCACCACGATGAGAAGCCCGTACATCGCAACGAAGAGAAGCCCCCGCTTGCTGCAACTAGAGAAAGCCCGCGCACAGCAACGAAGACCCAACACAGCCAAAATTAATAAATACATTTATATACATATATTAAAATAACGTTAGGCATAAACTAATCATACAACTCAATTCCATTCCTAGGACTCTACCCAAGAGAAATGAAAACGTATGCCCACACAATGACATGTACACACATGTTCACATCAACATTCCCTCATAGGGCTGCCCTGGTGGCGCAGTGGTTGAGAGTCCGCCTGCCGATGCAGGGGACACGGGTTCGTGCCCCGGTCCGGGAGGATCCCACATGCCGCGGAACGGCTGGGCCCGTGATCCATGGCCGCTAAGCCTGCGCGTCCGGAGCCTGTGCTCCGCAACGGGAGAGGCCACAACAGTGAGAGGCCCGCGCACCGCAAAAAACCAAAAACAAACAAACAAAAAAATTCCTCATAATAGTCCCAAACTGGAAACAATCCAGCTGTCCATCAACTGAAGAATGAACTAACAAGATGTGGTCTATCCATACAATGGAACATTATTAAGTAACAAAAGGAATGAACTGCTGATGCATGCTTACAACATGGATAAAACTCAAAAACATCACGCTAAACGTAAGAAGCCAGAAACAAGAAAACTACAAGGAGTATGATTCCATTTATATTAAATGTTCAGGAATGGCAAATTTATGTAACCAAAATCAGATCAGTGGTTGCCTGAGGCTGGGAGAAAGAGTAGGATTAACTGCAAATGGGCACAAGGAAACATTTTGGATTATGGAAATGTTCTAAATTTAGATTCTGGTGATGGCTGCACAATTTTATAAATTTAGTAAAAACCACTGGATAACTTACAATTGGTGAATTTTACAGTATGTAAATTATATCTCAGTAAACTTATTTTTTTTTAATTATGCAGGCTCCTGAGAGTGCGTCTGATGTACTTAGTGAACCTAAGAATCCCCCCTCCTCCGCTTCCTTCCTGAATAATTCAGTCTAGAAACCATTATATAATGATAATGGCTGAGTAGTTGGGGGTTGGGGGGACGGTGCCTGGCATGGGATGTCAGAGACTGACAAGGGTAAGGAGGTTGTCCGCTTGCAGAGAAAAGTGGTGTCAGTTTGGCATAGGGCATTGGAGATCCAGCAAGCTGAGGAGGGCAGGAAGTCAGTGATTACAGGAAGTCAGTGATTACAAAGCCAGACTGTTTTCATATGGGAAGAAATTATCAAGTAAGTACATAGAGGGTAATGGGAGTCAGGTTTCTCACTATCAAAGACAGGAGTTACAAATATGGAAATGGAAAAAACTAGAATGAACTAGAATTGGAAGTAAAGATGTCAATGTTGGCTTACAGTTCTCAATATATAGAGATCAAGAAATTTAGAAAGATATATACATGTTACATGTATACATTCTCTGGGAACAGTGAACCCGAATATCAGCAACCATGCCTACCACCCATATCGTGGCTTTTAAAAGGAACCATGCTCCTTGGAGAAATGACTAATTCAAGGGCTAGGGCAGAGAGGGCACAAAATAAGCCAGCCAGTATCATCTTGGCAGGCCAGAAAGAGGAAGTTCCTAAATAATGATGGAGACATGTCAAAAAAGACAAAGAAGCCAGTATGAAGAGACGCCCCTTGACCAAATATGGTACAATTTGAGCATCAAAATATATAATGACATTAATAGATTATAACCCATTAAATTAAATAAGAGCCCATTGAGTTCATGCTGATATAATAAAATAAGTGAAAAAATGAACAGGGAGAGGAGAAAACTTTTCTTTACAGTGCAGTTTCAACTGATGAATGTAGAAAGGATGCTGGAATTAGAAAAATACTATTTGGCAACTAGCACAGTATAATAACTCAGCCAAGAAATATAAATGGATGCTAAAAACAGTGGGTTAAAATTTGGTGAGAAATGGGGTAGTTACATAATTTCAAGAACCTTCCCACAAAATAGTTTTTTTTTTTTTTTAAATTATTTATTTATTTTTGGCTGTGTTGGGTCTTCGTTTCTGTGTGAGGGCTTTCTCTAGTTGTGGTGAGCGGGGGCCACTCTTCTTCGCGGTGCACGGGCCTCTCACTATCGCGGCCTCTCTTGTTGCAGAGCACAGGCTCCAGACGCGCAGGCTCAGTAGTTGTGGCTCACGGGCCCACTCGCTCCGTGGCATGTGGGATCCTCCCAGACCAGGGCTCGAACCTGTGTCCCCTGCATTGGCAAGCAGATTCTCAACCGCTGTGCCACCAGGGAAGCCCCCCCACAAAATAGTTATTAATTACAAAGGGAAAATGAGTAACTTTACAGCAGAGAAACCTAGCAGACACACCTGAATCAGTGATCAAAGTTAACTTCACAGTAATGAGACAACATGAAAGCCTGTATCACCTAACAGGACTGAAGGAGAAGAAAAAACACCATCCTTTTTCAGGAATAGTAATGTTCCTGCCAAAGATGCTGAAGGGGATCAGAATATGCCTCCCCAAAATATGCTACTTTGGAAAAAGGATTATTTTAAGCTGAAGATAAGTGAAAACAGATACAGGAAGAATTCTCTGCCCTCCCCTTATCTGCCTAAAATCCAGCAAATTTTCCTCTGAGGAAGGTGTCCCTTTTACCAGGTAGAGAAGAGCTATGATGCATTTGCATAAACAGACCTTACCTTCCATTAGTTCCCCCATATATTTCCTAGTTACTTCCCCACGATTCATCATCCCTTGAAGCTCAAACCTTTCCTTTGTTAAAAGAGTATACAAGCTTCGGAGTCTAACCACTTCTTTGAGTTTAATTTCTTTTCTGTGAAATCCCATGCATGTAAATATTAATAAAAATTGTATGCCTTTTCTCCTGTTGATCCGTCTTTTGTCACAGGCCCCCAGGCACCGAATTAAGAGGGTAGAGTAAAAGTTTTTCCTCCCTAGCAATGCCCAAATTAAGGGACATTCTATCAAATAACTGGCCTGTAATTTTCAAAAGTGTCAAGGTCATAAAAGTTGAGAAAAGACCACAGAATTGTTCCAAATTGAAGGAGACAAAAAGAAATAATAAAATTATAACACACGAGCCTGGAAAAAATATAAAAGACATTACTAGGACACTTGGTAAAACATGAATTAAGTCTGTGAATTAGGTGATGGTATTTATCAACGCTAATTTCCTGATTTTAATGGTTGTATTGTAATCATGAAAAAATCTCTGTGGTAAGCACACTCTGAAGTATTCTGGGGTGATGGGATAGCATGTCAGGAACTGATTGTCAAATGGGTTAGGGCAAGGGTTGGCAAACTCTTTCTGAAAAGGGCCAGATAATAAATATTTTAGGCTTTGAGGGCCATATGTGGTCTCTGTCACATAGTCCTTTAAAAAAACAAATCCCTTCAATGGTAAAATCCATTCTCAGCTCATGCATGGGCTACACAAACATGGGTGGCAGAATGCATTTGGCCCATGGTGTTTGCTGACCACTGGTTTGGGGGCTGGAGGGTTCTTTGAACTATCCTTGCAATTCTGAAATTATTTTTTTAAAAATATATCTGCTAACGTCCAGAGCAATCGCCTGAAAAGTTCTGGGAATGGTTGTAATGGAGATGAATAAGGCCGAAAGCTTTCTGTATCAAAAGCATTCTCTCTTTCTCCACCACATGCTGGGAACTTTCCTACTGCCAACTTGGACCTATACTCCTGCTCAGAGGGACTAGTATACAGCTGAATGGAAAAATGGGTGCATCCACTTCAATTTCCTAGAAAAGGAAAATTACTTCCCTCCGCATAAGGTTGGGAAATAAATTATCATCCTTAAGGAACATTTTAGCATGACTTTTTTTAGTTAGCTACTCTGAGAAACGATTTCTCACCCATCAGATTGGCAAAAATTCAAAAGCTTGATGATACATTCTGTTGACAAGGCACAGAGCAAATAGACATTCTCTTACACTGCTGATGGAAATACAAAATGATATAACCACTATGAAGTGAAACTGGTCAATAGCTAATAAAACTACATATGCATTTATTCTTCGACTCAGCATCCCCAATTCTAGGAGTTTATCCGGAAGAGACACCATGAAAATTAACTCTTCTACGCCAAGGATCACTGAAAATTATTTGTGTCTCTCTTTCTCTAGTGTACTAGTTCCTCAACAGAAGGACTCTAAGCCTCAACCTATCCTATCTATCAAGACTGGGAAAGGGACTGACCCTAGTCCCTGAGGCAGTCAGGATAAGCAGTGGCCCCTCCTCCTGTAGCATCCAGAGGCATGAAAGAGAAGCTGCTACAAGTGGCCCTCCTAAAGAAACTTAACAAATAACATTTATCTTCTGCAGCTGCCTGGCTCCTGGGTTCCTGCTACCTGGATCAGTTTTTACCTCTCAGAGCACCTACATAACGAGAGTCTGTATGACAAGGTGCCTGTCCCAGGATGACTACTAGGAGCCAAAAGAGGAAGCCGAGGTTTTGCTCAGCTGAGCATTCAGTCAGCAGCTACTAAAATGGCAAGCCCCAAGGGCCTTCACACAGACGAAAATCTCCAGTTGTACTTCTCTGGCTAAACAATCTTCACTACAAAGCAGCAGTTATAAAACACCTACCAAGAAACTGGTGACACTCAGGTGTCAGGTTGAAGGCCCAGGAAAGAGTCTAATTAAGTTGACTCAAGAGTAAGGGTACCCAGGGACTTCCCTGCCAGTCCAGTGGTTAAGACTCTGCATTTCCACTGCAGGGGGCATGGGTTCGATCCCTGGTCGGGTAACAGATCCCACATGCCATGCAGCAAGGCCAAAAAAAAAAAAAAGAGTAAGGGTACCTAATAGGATCACAGATGTAGAAAACAATCTTATAGTTACCGGGGGTAAAGAGAAGGGAGGGATAAATTGGGAGACTGGGATTGACATATACACATTGCTATATATAAAATAGATAATAAGGACCTACTGTATAGCACAGGGAACTCTACTCAGTGCTCTGTAATGACTTTTATAGGAAAAGAATCTAAAAAAGAGTGGATATATGTACATGTATAATCGATTCACTTAGCTGTAGAGCAGAAACTAACACAACATTGTAAATCAACTATACTCCAATAAAAATTAAAAAAAAAAAAAGAGTAGGGTACCTAACTGTACCCTAGGGTAACACATAACAAGGGGGAAATTCCTTTCGTGTAAGTATTGTAGCTAATAAATGGAAAAGGAATGGGACTATCACCTTTTTTGCAAACTCCTAATAAAATAAAGGATCTAGGTAATAATTATCAATGGCCACTACTATCAAAACAAGGAAGAAACCTGACATTACCTGCCTCCTAATAGCTGTACACTGCATCAACTACTGTATTAAGTATGTTTCCCCAGGCCCCCAAATCAAACCAGAATCAGTTCAAGCCCCCAGGTTTACAGGAAATATAGAGGTCATAAGAACATGTTAAATACCTTTCAGGGATGCAATCAGCAAAATACAGAATGTGGGAAAGTATACAAGGAAAAACAACTCAGTTACTTCAACAAATGAAACACAAGGAAGGAAAAAAAAAAAAGAGAATGGGATACCTAGATTGAAAGAAACTTTTAAAAGTAGAATGACCAGGGACTTCCCTAGTGGCGCAGTAGTTGGGAGTCTGCCTGCCAATGCAGGGAACACGGGTTTGATGCCTGGTCTGGGACGATCCCACATGCCGCGGAGCAACTGAGCCCATGCGCCACAACTACCAAGCCTGCGCTCTAGAGCCCACAAGCCACAACTACTAAGCCTGTATGCCACAACTGTTGAAGCCCAGGCGCCTAGAGCCCGTGCTCCACAACAAGAGAAGCCACCACAATGAGAAGCCTGTGCACCACAACAAAGAGCAGTCCTCGCTCGCCCCAACTAGAGAAAGCCCACACGCAGCAATGAAGACCCAGTGCAGCCAAAAAAAAAAAAAAAAAGTAGAGTGACCTTGGACTTCCCTGGTGGTGCAGTGGTTAAGAATCCACCTGCCAATGCAGGGGACATGGGTTCAAACCCAAAACAGACAAAAATAAAATAAATAAATTTATTTTAAAAAAAAAAAGTAGGGCTTCCCTGGTGGCGCAGTGGTTGAGAGTCCGCCTGCCGATGAAGGGGACACGGGTTCCTGCCCCGGTCCGGGAAGATCCCACATGCCGTGGAGCGGCTGGGCCCGTGAGCCATGGCCTCTGAGCCTGCGCGTCCAGAGCCCGTGCTCCGCAACGGGAGAGGCCCGCGTACCGCAAAAAAAAAAAAAAAAAAAGTAGAGTGACCAGACATCCCAATTTGTCCATGACAACCCAGGTTTATGCCTCTTGTCCCAGTATAACTGTTAATAGAGTCCTCTTTCATTATTAAAAGTTTCCTAGTTTAGATAATAAATTATATGGTCACCCTACCTAAGAGATACAGTAATCAAATGAACTGTGTTGGCATATTTGGATATTGAGTTTTAAAAAACCGTCATAAAACATTTGAATACTGGATATTTGATGATATTGATCAATTATTATTAATTGTCTTAGGTGTGATAATGGTAATATGCTTATGCTTTTACTGAAATATTTACAGATGAAATGACATGGGATTTGCTTTAAAATAATTGAGTGAGGGGGGAATAGGTGGGATGTAGATGAGATAATATTGACCATGGGTTGATAACATAGATACTGGAGATGTAGGACTACTCTCTCTACTTTGGAATATTATGGAGATTTTCCATAATACAACGTCTAAAAAAGAGAGTAAGTTTTCTAGAAAACAAAATTTTCCTACTTCCAGAAACAGAAATACCCTAGAAACCTTCAGCTTCCTGCTCTTAATCCAAGAACAAGCCTTTGACATCTTGCCCAATACAACTATATGTTTATTCATAGTCACTGAAGCCAGGATCTATGAATAATTCTCTCCCATATAAAGTTTCCTGAGGTTAAATCACAGCTAGCATTCTTCATTACTTTACCTTTCCATTAAAAAAAGAAAAAGTACTTTCCCTTCCCTAACAGGAGAATCACATCTGAATATACTCTCAAGCTGTTCTTTCCCTTACATGGTGGAGGGGTGGTGTGGGGGGTGGGAAGGGGGTGGGAGGGGGGAAACACCTTGAAACCTGTTTTGAGGACTTTTCCCACTGCCAAAATATGGCCCAAAAAAGAATGTAATTCAGTGTTTCTTGTTTTAGTCCATGTCCTGGTGTGCCCCAACAGGCCAGTTTTAGCTGCAATAATTAGTGAGCCTGCGCAAGAGGGCAGGAGAGCACCCAGCTGCCACTGCCTTATCTTAACCAATGACAAAGCTTCCATGGGCAGGACATAATGATAAGTGATACCTAGAGCTACTCAAGGGAAAATTAGAATATGAGAAAACTAGTGGAAGCCAAAGGAAAATTAATGGAAGCAACATGAAGTGTGAGGATCAGCAACATGTGAATTTTCTAACAAAAATAGCAAAATAACTGCTATAGCAACTATAATTGTTATCCCGAACAATTTTACATGTGTTGACTCATCTAATCCTGACAGCAACACCTGACGTGCTATCACTATCCCCAGTTTAATAATGTAGAAAACTGAGAAAGAAAGAAGTGAAGTGATTTGCCTACAACAGGGCCAGGATAAGAACAAGTTCTGGAGATGTTCCTCTTTTAGAGTTACTTTGAAAAGCAGTTTAAAAAAGACAGATAAGACAAGCAGGTGTTGGTAAAATGAAAATAGTGCTTTCTCTTTGGTAGGAAACAATCTTGACACTACCAAAAAAGGGTTTCAAAGGCTGCCTAGTTTTGGAGGAGGCCCAAAGGAACACCTGTCCTTTGCCATAAAAGTCTACAGAAAGCTTCTCACACATGTGACACAGGAGACAGAGAGCTGAATTAGTCCCAGCTGCAAATTTCAGTAGTGAACTTCTTGCTGCTGAAGATATTCAACCAAAGAATAGCTTTTCCACTAGAGACTATATGAAAAGAATTCCTACGCAGTAGGCAGCAGGCTACAGCTAGAACCCTTCCAATACAAAGTTCACTCTAATGAGGATTTCTTGCTGCACTTTAGGGCCAACAAAGACGATGGCAATTTAAAACTGAACCAAAACCTAAGCCATTCTATGTTCCAGGAAGTTGCCAAGACCAAACTTCTATCCCCAGGAGGTCTACAGCGCCAATGAATGGCCAAAGACACAACTGCCTCCTCTCTCTAGGGGCATGAATTATGCCAAGGACCATATCTAGTACTCCTTCAAATAGGGTTATATCAACAATGCAATACCCATGTCTCAGCACCAATCGGCAGGCTAGAATCATATTCTTAGAAGATGTACAAGTTGACTAAATGTTCAAGGTTAATTAATTCAACCCAAATCACAATCATATTTATTATGCCTCTTAAGGTTGATCATACCCATCCAGGACACTTGAGAGCTAGCATCAAGGCCTGTCTATAACAGACCCATCCCTTCTCATCAAGGAAAAAACGGAAATGTAGTATAAGAGTTAAAGTGGGCATCATTTTAAAACCATGTGATTTTTTGGTACGCGGGCCTCTCACTGTTGTGGCCTCTCCCGTTGCAACCATGTCTTGATTGTCCTTCAAATTACTATGGACAACAATTCGTAAGGTCCTAAGTCATCACTAAGATGCAGTCAATAAAAGGGTTAAGATTCTGAGCAGGGCCAGTTCTAATTACTATTTCTAGCCCTTTCGGGCAATGCAACTAACAGCTGTGTTAGTTTGCTAGGGCTGCCACATCAAACTACCACAGACTGGGTGGCTTAAGCAAGAGACATTTATTTCCTACCAGTTCTGGAGACTAGAAGGTGTCAGCAGGGTTGCTTTCTTCTGAGGCCTCACTCCTTGGCTTATAAATGTCTGTCTTCTCCCTCTGTGTCTGTGTCCTACCTAATCCACTCTTCTTATAAGTACACCAGTCATATGACAGCCTACCCTAATGACCATATTTAACCTTAATTACCTGTGTGAAGACCCCATCTCCAAATACAGTCACATTCTAGGGACTGGGGGTTAAAGCTTCAACATATGAATTTTAGGGGGACACAATTCAGCCCATAAAAATAGTTATACTCCATGGAAATAAAAGACATCCCAATATGGCCACTGTATGGTGGCAGTATGTAGATCCTAGTACCCTCTTTCCTGGGTCATCTATTTTTTTTAAATTTTATTTATTTTTATTTATTTATTTTTGGCTGCTTTGGTTCTTCATTGCTGCGTGCAGGCTTTCTCTAGTTGCGGTGAGCGGGGGCTACTCTTCGTTGCAGTGCACGGGCTTCCCATTGCAGTGGCTTCTATTGTTGCAGAGCATGGGCTCTAGGCACACGGGCTTCAGTAGTTGTGGCATGGGGGCTCTAGAGTGCAGGCTCAGTAGTTATGGCACACGGGCTTAGCTGCTCTGCGGCATGTGGGATCTTCCCGGGCCAGAGCTCGAACCCGTGTCCCCTGCATTGACAGGCAGATTCTTAACCACTGTGCCACCAGGGAAGCCCCATCCATTTTTAAATAGAGGTCAAATTCACTGCCAGTAGCTCTAGAATTTTCTTCACTTATTCACATTGTTTACTGGAATCATTTTTCTCTTCTTTTGACCTGTATTTGTTCAATTGCTAAATAACAGCATGTTCATTAGGCACATGTATGTGGTAAGGATTTTGTAGAATTTAGGTTCATCACTGTGTTCATTAAAAACTGATTCTGTCCTAGATTCTGAATGTGAATTCAGAGAACAAAACTAAATTAGTGGATGATAGCAATGAGCATGGATAAAAGAAAAAATGGAATGACATAAGCCTAAAAGAGGAACAGAGGTTTTTCAAAGAAGGTAGTAAAGGTAATGGCCAACCTCTTAAAGTCAGATCACCCCAGGGCTCAATCCATTGACATTTCCTCCTTCTCTACTCACTGGATGATCTCACAAACCTAATGATTCATTTCACGTATACGCTGACAATTCCTAATTACAGCTCTTTAGCCCAGACCTCACATATCTCTAACTGAATGTCTAATTAGCTATCTCTTGCAGTTTCCCAGTCTCAGTTCATGGTAACCCCAATTTTCTAGCTGTTCAGCCCCAAATCTTCAATTATCCTTAACTCATCTTCTTCTCAAATTCTGCATCTAATCCATCAAGAAATCCTATCAATTCTACCTCCAAAATACATCCGCAAATCCGACCACTTCTTACCACCTGCACCATCGTGGGTTCAAACCACTGTCTCTCACCTAGAATGTAACAGTAGCCTTCTAACTATAACCATAGTGATTCTTTTCATCTAAGTCAGATCATGACATTCTTCTGCTTTAAACCCGTCAATAGTTTCTCATCTCACTGAGCATAAAAATAAGAATCCTTATAATGGCTTTAAAGCTCTACTATATCTGGCTCCCCACTACATCTCAGACCTCATTTCTCACCTCTCACCACCTCTCATTCCACAGGAGCTTCACTGGACTCTGCTGCACAAAGAACACACAAAGCAAGCTCTTAGGTCAGGTCTTAGGCACTTACTGTTGCCTCTGTCTGAAACACTCTTCTTTCAGATATCACTATTCTGGCTCCGTGACTTCTTTCAGGTCTTTACTCAAATGTCAACTTATCACTGAGGACCTCCCTGGCCATCTTATATGAAATGTCAACCCCTGGGCCCCACATTTCTTATTGCCCTTAGCCTACTCTATTTTCTCAGTATCATTTATGTCCATCTGTTAAATATTTACTCACTAATTTGTTTGCCTCCCTCCACTAAAATCTAAGCTCCCTGAGGACAGAGACTTTACCTCTTTGTGGTCATGGTTTGTTCCTTCAGTGCCCAGCACATAGTATGTACTCAAATAACATTGAACATAAGGAAGACAGGAAGAAATGTGGAGGGGGTTATTTTCAGCAACCTGAACAAATCCCCTAACCTGTTTTGGAATCAAATTTTCCTTTTGTGTAAAATGTGGGTTTGGACTATTTAACCCTCAGAGAGCTCTAGCATCCTGTCATGCTATGCTTCTCCTATGGGGTGGTTACAGGACTGTCCATCAGTTAAGATGGACACGCAATTATTCAACTACTGATATGCCACACTACTTTCTCCCTAATTTTGAATGCAACAGAGATCTGTGAAATTCCTTTCACAGAGGGCCATAACTTTCATTCCATTTCTCCCCATTATTAATGAGAAAGGTCTAGGTTTTACCTATCAGGCCAGAAGCAATCACCAAGGCCCACGTTTATCACAGCAGGTTTCTTACCTCCACTGCAGTGAGCGGCTGGAACTGGGACTGCCGGGACTGCTGTGGGCTTGTGTGTTCAGGAAAAAGGCAAGAGGAGAAGTAGCCAGAGCACAATCAGCACTAAATGGGACTTGAGTGAGGGATAGGGTTGGAGCCGATGTGGGTGAAAGTATGAGCCGGTTTACTTCAGATCCTCGACAAAGAGCAGAGATTCTGACAAGGTACCACAGTAGAAGACAGAGTCAGTGATAATTTCTCAGCCAAAAAGAAACATTCAAGGTGGGTTAGCTTAGTCAAGAGGATCAAGAAAAGTAAGTGGTCAAAAATCATTCTCAAATATCATACCCAGTACCAATGCTGGCACAGAATGACCACTGAGTCTAAAACTTAATCCACAAAATTAAAACCAAAAATTTAAGCTTTGGATAGTCAAAGTATTTAGATTGGCTTCTGGGAAAATATTGTAAATTTACTATAACTCATCAATTAGCAAGCAGTAGATAATATTTTGTGTTCAATGACTAAAATTTCCTAGAAAAATTTGTATGTCAATAAAAGTAAAACATTCTTAATAGTTTTTAAGTTGTTAGATTACATTTACAATAATACCAAGTTACTTAGCTAACTTTTGCCTAAGGAGTACACCAAATAACGTTACTTTACTCTGTATAATAAATTTTGCTTCTATTTAAAATTTCGTTTTGCAGGTTACTTCTTCCCCCTAAAAACAATCTAACCATCTTGATGTGTTAAGTCCTAAAGAAGACTATTAAGTGAGATCATTAGACTGAAAACTGACAGATGGTAAATATGAATTTCTATTTTGTTGACCATTTATAGACTTGTCACAGATGATGAAAAAGAACTGACAGATGCACAGCATTTAATTTGCTATAGTAGTGGCATAGCTTTCTATACAAATACCACATTTAACTAGAATATTTTATTTCCAAGATAGGAAAAAAATTAAGTATCATATAAGCACCTGTTTTAAAATGATATTAGTTTCCTGTATTGTTATTGCTGCCTGTTTGGATTTGGTGACATTCTGCTTGTGTTTAATTACATATATTCAAAGGAAATCTTCACCTTCCTATGTACTATCCCTCTAGCTGGCTTCAGTATATTTCTCAGATGAGTATTTAATATGAGGATATAGTAGGATAGGAAAGTGGATGGCAGACAACTATTTAAAATTACAGCCATATCCAAATTTCCACAAATTCAACATATTTTTTAAATTACAAGCAAAATATTAATTTTTAATTAATTAATAAAATATTAATATTTTTGATTAATTTTTCACTTTCAAAAAGAATTTTCACTTTGCTAAAGAGCTCTAAATAACACCTAAAGAATTTAAAAAATCAGCTCCCTAGTACAGGTGACCCTTGAACAATGCAGGGGTTAGGGGTGCCAACTCCCCTCGCAGTTGGAAATCCGCCTACTTCACAGTCGGCACTCCATATCTGAGGTTCTGCATCTGCAGGTTCAACCAACTGTGGATCGTGTAGTACCCTAGGACATACTTATTGAAAAAAATCTGTGGTATAAGTGTGTTGTTCAAGGGTCAACAGTATATATAAGCTAGAGCTAATCAGAACATACAGCAAGACACTTTTCTTGTTAACCTGAATAATACTGCTTTTACAAAATTCTGGAGTCTTAAATCTTATCACATAAGACGAGGCTTAGACATTTGATGAATATATAATAAGGATTATAAAAAATCTATGAAAACCAAATCTCATTCTTTTTTTGCTCTTAATTACCACTCTGCAAACTGGTTAGACTCTGGGCCTAGAGTCTAAAAAGGATTGTTTGGAAAAGGAAAGGTGATTGATAAACTACTTCCTAGATCCTAAGGGAGAGTTTTCCTAATCCAAATTCAAAGTCACTAAAACAGATACAATGATTACAATTACCAGTATACTAATGTTCGGTGAGCATGATTTTTAACCCCTTATGTTTTCTTAAACTACCAACTTAATTGAAATTTTTCCAATTTTGCTCACAAGTTATCTTTACTTTAAATGACACTTTAGTTGATGAAGCTTCTCTATTGTGGTCTTTCACTTCACAGTTTTAATGTGGGGCTAAACCATTTTTTTAAAGTGTGCCAATCCTTCCAATTATATACTCCAAATAAGCTTGATTTCCCAATGTCTGGTAGAATCATCAGTTCAATCAATGAGCATCCACTAGCACGGAAGGGCAAGGACCCAAAGGAAGCCCACTGATGAAGTCTGCCTACTTGAGTAGCTATGCTGTCTCCACGTAACCACTACCCTTCAGGGGAAGAAAATCTGAAGTGCTCTCCCTCTGCCCTGTGAGTTACAGCAAAGGCAGTTCAAGACAGATCGCTGAGGTGGCATGGATTCTAGGGCCTTCTTTCCCTGGTTCCCTAATTTGCTGATCAATTCACTCAGTACTTCTTCATTAAATAAGCCTGAGCAGCTCTTGTGAAAGCTACCCTGAAGTGGAAGTCTTCTTCCATTCCCCAGCTTCAAAATCCTTACCTAAGTATTATTTCTATATTGGTCAACATAGAAATAAAATTCAGGTCATACCCTAAAAGACTCAGGCTTGGATCTGCAAGGGTAGAGATCTGAGATCCTGAGCTGACAGGCCAAGGGCAGAAATACAATACCCTCTCTAGTCAAAGGCAGAGATACTTTCATTTCCATTTGTTTCTCACATTCATGGGGCTTTGACACTAACTTTACATACATATTTGCTTGCAAGACAGGAAAAAAGGATCTTCACTGTTAACCCAGCTTCCCAAGTACCTAAGAATCACTAAAAGACATCTAACTCAGTTTTCAGAATTAGAAAACCCCATATGCCTCTGCCAGGGATCACTGTTTTGACCTTGAATCTATTAAGCCAGCTCAGCCCTCTTCCTGACAGGCATCTCCAAACCAGAGTCTCTTCCAAGCAAATGAAGGCGTGTTAGTCGGCATTAGTTCTTTTCCTGACACCTGCCAGTTTCCACTCAGAGACCCCAGCCTCCTTACTGAATCCGCAGGCATGGTGCTCCCAGTCTCTCTCTCCTCCGTTTCATGATTTTCCTGGCTACTCAAGCTTTTGCCCTCTCACACTTGGAATCTTGGCAGGAAGTTCTCTCACACAAGGGGTATGCAGTCATAAACCAAAAGAAACTTACAAAGGCTTCCCAAATATAAGAGAAAAATTAAAGCACTTTTCTTCAAAAACATGATTTTCAGAACCCCCCCTTAAAAAGACCTAAGACCACAAAAGGCAGCAGTGAGGCAGAGTGAGGAGTCCCAGATCCCAAATGAATCAGCTGTCCTCTGATCTGCCTGACATCATTCACACTCAGCCTGCAACAAATCAGAGCCCCAGGGAGCACCTTGTTCCTCCTCAGTGACAAGCATCAAATCCCCTCCCCCACAAATCAGCTGCAACCTCCAACCCTGAGACCTGGCAACAATAAAGGCTCTGGCAGAAACTGCACATACCAACTTGAAAACTCACACTGTGACAGAAATACTATTAACTCAGGAGGCGTGGGCCAGACTATAACAGCTGTTGCAGCGGGCAGGGGAATGGAACAAAGCATATTAAGGATCCCAAATCAGTAAATAATGAGCTAAGAATATGTGGGCATTTCTGCAACATTATTCATTCTCAAACCCAGGCCTGATGGAGGATGACAGAGTTGTAATGTTGGGGCTCAAGGCATAGTTATTATTCAAATTCAGAATCTGACCAATTTAAGTAAACTCTGTACTCCTTCTTTAGACTAAGTCCAGCATCATTTTAAATTCAACTTCTATTACTCTCCAATTACTTAAATAACCTTGTGGTAAAAAGAAAAAAAAAAGCCATAAGGAAAGTTAAGAAAAATAAGCCTAGAAACTATTTAGTTTAATTTCATCAGAAACTATTAATGAAATAATTTATATGGCAGATGTTATACAAGGTAAGGTGAGGTAAGCTGCAAAAGAACTGTAAAAAGGGTAAACCACTGAACCTTTGCATGTTTGATTTGCCCATCTGTAGAATGAAAATTACTAAGGTACCTAAGAGGTATGTTGTGGTAAAGATTAATATATGTAAAACAGAAAACTGCCTAGCACAGAGGAAGTGCTACAGAACTGTTAGCTATTATTGTAGCTCTTACCCTCCCAGGAGGGCAAGCTCCCAATCTAAAGGAGAAGATAAGTGCAAACGCATAAGAAACCATCTGACAAAAAGCAGCCTGGCCAATTGATCAAGTAAACTACTGAGCTAAATACTGACAGCTAAGGGAGCTGAGATTAAGCAAAAAGTCTTGGTCCCCTGCTTCGGAGCACCTGCCAACTCTGATGGGCTCCTCTCATTCACCTGGATGACAAACAAAGTATGTCAAACTGGTTTTCTAGGGTAACATTCAAAGGATTAATTCATACTCCAACCAGTGCTTTTTTAACTGCAGGTCACAACTCTTTAGTGAGTCATGAGATCAATTTAGGAAGTCAGGACCAATATTTTCTTAAAAGGGAAACAGAATGAAATAGAATAGAAAAGAAAATATTGAAGTGCTTCACACAGATTAAGGATAAGAATTATTTAGTGAAATTTGTGTGTTTGTGACAACTGTTATTGAAATATGTATAATATACAAGTGTAAACATGTGTCATGGTTTACAGTGTAAAAATCTATTTACTTCTGAGGGTCATAGTCTAAAAAGTTTGAAAGCCACTGCTCTAATGACCCAAGCAAACCCACCCCACCTGGCAGCTACAGACACTCACTTTCCCTCTCCATGTACCAGCCCAGTCATTTGGCTCTCACAGCTCCTTTCCAGAATCCCCTGTTCTCTATAACAAAAATGGAAACACTCTCTCAGAAATCTAGCACCTCTGAACAAGTACTGGGTCCCACTTTGGGAAAGTCTCGTGATGATATGAGGGTCAGTCACAGAAGCCCACACTCCCACATCTAACAGACTAGCTGCGATCTATCTCCATCCCAAGCCGAGGCCATGCAGTTAAGGCCACGGTCCTGAGTTTCTACTCAATATTCTCCACTCGCCAATACCCAACCCCAGGCTACTTAATAATAATAGTAGTAGTAATAATAATAACAACAATAATGGAATAACAGCACATATATCATAGGGCTGTGATGAGGACCATTTGGTTATTATGCGTGGAGTGCTTAGAATAGAATCTAGTAAACAGTAATTACTTACAAATGTTGGTTGCTTTATGTCGTTATTATTAACATCACTTTTCATCCAAGAAATGCAAGTTAAAACCACAATGCATAACACTATCCACCCACTTAGATTGGCCTTAAAATTTGAAGTCTTACTATAACAATTGTTAGTATAGATGTGGGCCAACTAGAGCTCTCACTATCACTGGTAGGAGTATAAAATGGTACAACCATCCCAGAAAATTATGTGGTGGTTTTTACAAACCTAAACATACAGTTATCATTTATCATTTGACAAGGATGGAGGAAGGGCAAAAAAAAAAAAAAAAGAAAGAAAGAAATCTAAGTTTGGCTATTTGGCTCTTCCACTTTTTAAAAGATTAAAAATATTTTAGCCAAAAGAAATTCCACATAGCAGATACAATGAAAGCAACACTGCAATAAAATATAAGGAGATTAAAGCAAAAAAGTGGAAAAAGTAAGTTTGCACGATGTATTTATTTTCTGTTGCATAACCAATTACCACAAACAGCCACTTAAGACAACACACATTTATTATTTCACAGTTTCTGTCAGTCAAGAATTCAAGCACAGCTTATCTAGGTCCTCTGCTTAGGGTCTCACAAGGCTGCAATCATGTGTCACCCAGGTTGCATTCTTATATGGCAGACTGGCTAGGGAAGAATCCCATTTCTAAGCTCAATCAGGCAGTTAGCTGAATTAATTTCCTTGTGGCTATGGGACTGAGGGCCTTAGCTTATTGCTGGATATCAAGTGAAAGCCAACCTCAGCTCCTACAGGCTACCGTAGTTCCTTGTCACAAGGGCTTTCCCAGCATAGCCGCCTACTTCACCAAGCCAGTACAGACTGTTTCTATGGTAAGTCTACTAACTAGACAAAGTCTTATATACCATAATATAGCCACATGAATGACATCTTGTCACTCTTACTATGTTTCATTGGTTAGAAGCAAGTCACAGGTACTGCCACACTCAAAGGGAGTAGGATTACACAAAAAAATGAACTCCAGGAGGAGGAGACTACGGGGGCTACTTTAGAGTACGTTCATCATGCGTGACTATGAAGAAGATTCACCAAAAAATAACCCCAAACTGATTTCTATAGACTACTTTATTAGCACCACCACAGATCAAGGTTTAGTCTGCTATTTTTGGTTTTCTTTATAATATCCCAGCACTGAAAACATTAAAGGAGATCTTTTTTTTTTAATATTTATTTATTTGGTTGCGCCGGGACTTAGTTGCAGCATGCAGGATCTCTAGTTGAGGCATGCGGGATCTAGTTCCCCGACCAGGGATCGAACCCGGGTCCCCTGCATTGGGAGTACGGAGTCTTAACCACTGGACCACCAGGGAAGTCCCAAAGGAGATCTTAAGACATGTCATACGGCTGCCTAGCTACTGCTTTAAGAGATGGTGAAACTGCAACATAAGTGGCAACAATTTATAAGGTGATATTAAAATATTGTTTAATATCTTGTGACAACAATAATTTACCATGAGACTCCATTACAAAGTCTGATGTGTGAAGTTCGTGGTTCATTTCTAAATCCATGTATTGCTTTTAAGAAATCTTTTTTGCCAATTCCAATTTCTACTGCTACAGCAGAACAAATAACCTCTAATTTAAAGAAAAAAAATCTAAGAAACAAAATGACTCAAGAAAGTCTATTAAGCTGGTATTGTCAAAATAACACAATTAAAAATTTTTAATATATTTAACCTAGTATATTCAAAATATCACTCCAATATGTAAACAATATAATTCTTAACAACACACTTTACACTCTCTTTTCCCAGTCTTTGTGATATAATTGACATAAAAACAAAACAATTTATAAGAAGATCTTAATTACAATATAGTGGCTTTGCTAATAAAGTCAAGGAAAAGTATGGACATTTTTATAACATGAATTGTTTGCCTTTACTGCTCAAACAGATGAACACCTAGATGGGTGCAGTATTAATTCAATTATCATCTTTAATATTTTGCCAACTTTCAATCATATAAAATTGATAATGGAAAAATTCATAATTGGTTGTAATATCTGTCTGTTTCCCTCCTTAATGATGAGGCTGTCTTTCTCTAACCTTTAAATGTTTTCATTTTATATCTGGATGAGAGCCATGATTTTATCTTTTTTGGAAAATTACCTGTTAAACAGTGTTGGAAGTCTTCCACCAAAATGTCCAATGGATTCACCTCACAGAGCCACGTGAAAGAAGTGCACCTCATGTGGACTGCCCAGGCATTTCTTTTCTCGAATTTGAGAGGTAAATCTGAAGTGGCGATCTGAAGTTGGCCTAGTCTCTCCTTTTCTAATTTTAATTTTCCTCTATATAATTCAGTTTTGTTTTAGGTTTGTTTATGGCTGATAAGTTACTCCCACGGTGGTAGTAGCAATGACTGGGATACTGTTTTTATGGTCTGACCACTCCTGGCTATACACCCAAGAGAAATGAAAACATATGTCCATAAAAAGACTTGTATATGGGGCTTTCCTGGTGGCGCAGTGGTTGAGAGTCCGCCTGCCGATGCAGGGGACATGGGTTCGTGCCCCGGTCCGGGAAGATCCCACATGCCGCGGAGCGGCTGGGTCCTTGAGCCATGGCCGCTGAGCCTGTGCCTCCGGAGCCTGTGCTCCGCAACAGGAGAGGCCATAACAGTGAGAGGCCCGCGTACCACAAAAAAAAAAAAAAAAAAAAAAGACTTGTATATGAATATCATAGCACTTTTATTCACGATATCTAAAAACTGTAAATGAAAACAAGCAGGACCCTGTAGGGCCCTCTGGGTGACAGACCTCTCCATGTCCCCTGTTTCTTGTTTGTAGAAAAAGGCTTTAGTCTTCTAGGCCTTCCCTGAGTTCCAAAGAGCAGACTTAAGCAGTTACTAATTAGGGAAGTAAGGGAATGCAGAAACAAAGGAAAAGCAGTCAAGTAAGAAAAGTAATAATAGCTTAAACAATAGTTCAGCAATAAAACAGAGTCCTAGCTCCTTCTTAAGGGATATACATAACAATCCAATGCATATCTTTGAGTTGCAGGAACTAAGACCTCCCCACCCAAGTGGAGGATGGTGACTACATGCTGAGCACAAGCAGGTAGACCCCAGACTGCTCAGAACCAGAAGGTTGAAGATTAAGATTAACAAAACATCACCCTGTTACCTCACCACCAACAGCCAATCAGAAGACAGTCCATGAGCTGACCATGCACCCTGCAATCCCACCCCTAATGTTGCCTTAAAAGTCCTTTCCTGAAAGCCATCATGGAGTTTGTGTTTTTAGAACATGAGCTGCCCATTCTCTTTGCTTGGTGCCCTGCAATAAATGCTGTACTTTCCTTCACCACAACCCAGTCAGTGTCAGTAGACTGGCTTTGCTGTGTGGTGGGCAAGCATACCCAAGTTCAAGTCAGTAACAGAAATAACCCAAATATCCATCAAACAAAGAGTGGTCTATTCACACAAGGTATACTAAGTATTAAAATGAACAGGAACACCGAAGCCAAATATAAAAGAGTAGATACTGTAAGATATTCACTTATATGAAATCCTGCCACAAGCAAAACTCATCTAGAGTGCCAAAAAGCAGATGAGTGATTGCCTGGGACCAAGAGGTGAAAGAAGAATTGACTGCAAAACTACACAGGCAATATTTGGGGTAATAAAACTGTTCTGTATCCTGGTTGTGGTGGTAATTGCATGGTGTATATGAAACAGGAGGAAAATGGGCAGGGCACAACCTCTAAAAGCATGACATAGCCCTTAAGGACATGACAAAAACTGGTTAGAACCGATTAGGTCCAAGATGGCAGAAGATTCGACTTCTCGTAGATCTTGTGCTTCATTATACGCTCATAATACATTATGGGCATCATAATACCTTAGCATATGCTAAATGACACATCCGCCAGAGCCATGACAGTTTCAAGGCAGACCATAAAAGGCCAAAAAGTGGGCGGTGGCCCAATTCCTATAAATCTCTGTCCCTTTCCCAAAATGGTTGGAATAATCCTCCCTCTTGTTAGCCTATGAAATTACCCAGTCCATAAAAACTAACCACCCCATATATCAGGGCCTCTGAGATGGCCCACACTCTGTCTGTGGAGTGTGTTTCTCCCATGGCTGCTCTCACTTTCCAAGACAGCCCCATGCCCTGGGGCTACCCTTACCTTTTGAGACAGATGGCATTCTGTCTATGGAATGTGTTATCTCTCTAAATAAATCCATTTCTTACCTATCACTTTGTCTCTCATTGAATTCTTTCTGCAACAAGACATACAGAACCTGAGTTCCATTAAGTCCTGAGACCACGTATGTGATCTCAATTAAAAGACAGTGGGTTCAAGTCCCAACCTGGGTTCTGGCCAGGTTCGAGTCCTGCCCCATGGGTTCAAGTCCCGGTCTGGGTTCTGGCTAGGTTCGAGTCCCAATCTGAGTTGTGCAGTTTCATATATATTTCTCAAAATTCATCAAGCAAAACTTTTTGGTGACCCCCAAAGAGCTTATTTCTATGGGTAATAACTATCAATAATAACTGTGCTACAAATGGAAACTGAAAGGTTTTGTATGTGTGTGTTTGGCTTAAACAACAGACATTTATTTCTCACGGTCTGGAGGCTGGGAAGTCCAAGATCAAGGTGCTAGCAGATTTGGTTCCTTGTAGGGCCCACTTCCTGGGTTGTAGCCAGCAGTCATCTTCTCACTGTGTCCTCATGGCAGAGAGAGAGAGGGGAAGGCAGAGGAGGGGGGAGGGAGAGGAAGGGGAGAGCCACAGGTACTTTCTGGTCTCTCTCCCTCTTCTTAAAAGGACACTAATCCCATCATGGGTACCCTACCCTCAGGACTTCATCTAAATCTAATTACCTCTCAGACATTTAAAAATGTTTATCTATTGATTCATTTGAAGAGAGCAATGATAAACACATTACATGTTAATATCATCTTAGTATTACTATAAAATTAAATCTGATCTGACAACACCCTAAGAACTGTCCTCAAGTAAAGTGTAAATATGTTCCAGAATATGAAGCAGAATAATAAAGAACAAAAGTTGGGAAGTGATTTTTGTTTGCCATGGTTTATAATACCATGCCGTGAGTCTGAAAAGCTATGAACTGGTTAAAATCTTAGCCAAGTCTGCTCAACTTTGATGGGCCAGTTTCCCTTGTTTATTGTTTATTGCCTTCACCTACCTTATTAAAGTGTATTCTTTTTTTCTATGTAAAATGCCCAGATAGCAAATATTTTGTGTCTTAATAGAATAACTTTATTGGCTTTATTCTGACTTATTATGTCCTTAGTTATTTAAGAAAACACGCAAAAGAAGGTTCCTCATGAAAAAGCTGAGGTTATTCAAAATTGTGTTACCTTCTATGTTTATTTTTAAATATTTTATTGTCACCTTGGTTAAGTAACCAGCTTTGTTTTTCAAACACCAAACTCTTATCTTTGTGTTTTCATTGACAACTCTTTGCAGTTTAGCCTTCCCCAAATCACTTCCTAAATATAAGAAACAGTAAAATAAAACTTTCAGTATATTCTTACCACCTAAAAATATCTTTGAGATATCCCAGAACATTCCTGCAAAAATCACAAAGTGTTCTTTCACATTTTTAGAGAGATGCCAGAGATAATTTGGTTTGATGTTTTACTATTGATGAGTTTCATGGGAAAAGTTGTCAAATCAGAAAAGATGCTCAGCCTTCCCTAGTTGAAATATGTACAGCTAAAATGCTATGAATATAAATATTCTAGAAACTGTATAATTATGGGAAGTTCCTAGAGATTTGTCAATGCCCTTGCTATCCCACAACGTGTTTCTGTTTTATGAGTCCTCATGGTGTTTTGCCAGATTTTAGGAAATAATAGTTTAGTGTTTTCAGTCTTAATTTCAGTTATCATTTAAAATGCTTACTTGGTAGAAGCCTTACTTTTAAAATCTAAATCTAGCAACTTCTAGGTCAATGGAATTTTATAAAAATATATTGATAAATGTCCAGCATTTACTGCAGACTTACTAAATCTTTTTACTTGATATCCTTAGTTTGGCCTTGGTATGTTCTCTGCCATAAGATTATTATGTTATATATCAAGAATTTTTCCTCTGTAGAAGTTATGTTCATCCATATTTTTTTGAATTGGTTTTATTCTTTCTGTTCTGCATGCTACAGAAACAACTTAATTCCCTGTTAGTTGCATTATTCTTGTTATAAACTCTCATCAGACCTTTCACATTTAAAAATTGTCCATAATAAACTGACCACAGCTCTTTTAAGTCTCTGTCATTTATGAAGAGATTTTGTTTTACACTGATGCTAGCATGAAGGCTCCATAATCAACTAGAAGCCAAAATCTGTGTTTTCAACAAAGAATTGTCTGAGTCCCACGGAAAAGGACTGTAGCAGGTATTTCAAACTATTTGACACTTCAAAGAATAGACTCTTGGGTACAGGCTTCTGATGCTATCACTTGGACAACTGGAAAACTTTCAGACCGTTCCAGTGGACTGAGTCAGAATTTCCAGAGCTCTTTTTAGTCAAGAAGCAGACTACCAACCTAAGATCCAGTGAAATGAAAATTAATTACACTAAGACTGAATGAACTAATGAGGGATGACTGTAGTTTGTTTGGAATACTGTCTTAAAGTCTATTTTCTGGATATATAAGGAAGCCTACTCTTTCTTCTTAAGCTATCTAAATCCTTAATAATTTGCTTTTGTAAAAGAAAACATTTCTAAATCATATCTGATTCTCACTGACTATCCCCAATGGGACTTGAGAAAGTCTTACTAAATTTCCTTATTGAATCCCCTTAAAATAAAATTGTAAAAAATGGTTCTGCAACCAGAAGTTTGTCAAGATGTCATATTTGAGAATGCTACTTATTTAATCAGGTATAACAAACCACTTTAAAAGAACTAAGTTTGACTTTTTGGAGTCAATAAATACAAAACCGTCCCAGGAAAACTGGCCTGGTACCTGGCTTTATAGGGTCCAGCAGATCACCTCCTGGCAGACCCAAGACCCTTAGGACATTTTTAAGGACCCTGAAAACAGAAGAATCCACCCAAATTTACAGGTACTACAGATGAAATCTGATAAAGAGTTTCTTTTTTAAAATTAATTAATTTATTTATTTTATTTTTGGCTGTGTTGGGTCTTCATTGCTGCATGTGGGCTTTCTCTAGTTGCGGCGAGTGGGAGCTACTCTTCGTTGCAGTGTGCAGGCTTCTCAATACAGTAGCTTCTCTTGTTGCAGAGCAGGGGCTCTAGGCACACGGGCTTCAACAGTTGTGGCACACGGGCTCAGTAGTTGTGGCTTGCGGGCTCTAGAGCACAGGCTCAGTAGTTGCGGCGCACGGGCTTTGTTGCTCCGCAGCATGTGGGACCTTCCTGGACCAGGGCTCAAACCCGTGTCCCCTGTGTTGGCAGATGGATTCTTAACCACTGCACCACCAGGAAAGTTCCTACCTTCGGTTTTATAAATGCTAAGGATGAGCTGTCTCTGAGATATCCAAGTACATTATAGTGAATTGGTAGTTGCAAGGTCAAGACATAAACGTGCATATGATCAGCATAATGATAGCTATTTTCAACATAACGGTAACAAAACAGGTTCTCACGAATTCTCCATTTTCAGGTCTGTGTCCACATACTTACGGCTCACTGACAAACCATGCCCATTGTTTAACAACAAAATGGTTCCTATTGGGAAATTAGTAATAACTGTTGCTCACCCCTGCCAATCTCTGCCAATCCCTGCCTTCCCACTGGAGAGGTAGAGAACCTATGTAAGATCATTTCCTGTATAAGCCCAATTTTTAAAAAAGACTGCTAAACGTAACACAAAGCTATTACTCTGGTCTTCAAAGTCCTTACAGGTACCAAAATTTCCTGATTTGCAAAGTCCACACAGAAACTAAAGCCTTATATCAGGCACCACTGACACCACACAAAGGATTTACTATGTGTAGCAGGTGGTATCTCTTTTTAGCACATTCTCCAGAAGCATTCATCTAGGCGAATACCATCAAGTTGCATCAGAGTGGGAAAGTACATGACACTGTTTCACATGTCAGTTTCACAGTGGTAAAGCTTGATACAGCAAATCCTTGAGCCCCAGGAACTCCTCCCTGCACACTGCCTATCATTGCAGACACCTGGCATTTACTTTCATCCAATATCTGATGTCCTAGCCCACTGAACAAATGAGTAAGCCAGCACTGCAAAAAGGTAACTATCCTAAAGGACTCTTAAGTTTAATAAAGGCCACCAATAGCAACACACACACACACACACACACACACACACACACACACACAGCATGACAGGTGCTGTAGCTACTTCTTCACTCCTACAGTCCATTCTTTACCTCTACTGACTGTTCACAGCCTCAAAGAAATAAAGACATTTCAAGAAATATGAGGCCAATTACCTTGAGTTGCAATAGGTATTAGAAAAGCTTAACTTTCTGGGTAACTAGAGACATAAACACTATTTACATTGAGCTCCTAAGTGTAGGGTCTAGGTATTGGTGCTGAAATTCACAAACAAATAAACAAAAAATCCTATGTGAAAGGAATTGCCAAGAGGAGGTCCCCTCCACAGAGCCAGGCGAGGGAAGTCATTCAGAGCTGTTTCAATTGAGAAAAAGCAAAATACAATATTCCTATGGCTTGGGTAAACAAATATAAATAGCTTTAGAACTTCATTTTCTTTCAAATTTTTTTCCACAGATATATACACTGTCAACAAACTTATCAGCTCCTCTAGGTCTGGTATTCTAGACTAGATTTTTTAATGCATTAAAAAATACCCAGATGAGTTTAAATATGAAATAGCTTTCTAAAAATGAAAACAATTTAATTTCGGGAAGCTACATCTAAAATAAATGGTATGAGCCAGGCCAAAAGAACTTTCATAACCAATCTTGCCCCAACAAAGCCCTTATCGTTGCAGGCCTGGATGTTCTCATTCCCCATATTGGAATTTAGTTGCTTTCTTCTCTAATGTGACCAAAGCCAACCATGAATATCCTGTGGCTCTTCTAAGGCACGCTATTGTTCTTTTAACTTGGTTTAGGATCTTAACTAATTTGTTTTTCTGAAGCATTTACAGTTTCTAACAGGTAATTATGGACTGCTAATAATAAGAATAATAAAAAACAACTACCATTTTTTCCAAGTCTGCTAGTAATAGGCATTGCACTAAATGCTTTAACAATAACAAATAGTTGAGCGCTTAATTGAAGGCACTATGCCATACACTTTACATGCATAATCTTTTACAAATAAAGTGAGGTACCTGAGGCGACTGTGGACAAACTGTCAACACTCCTGTCTAAGGCCAATACCCCCACATGTACCTAGATGGTCTCCATTTTTGCTTACTCAAGAATATTCCAGCAGTTGTTCTCTCCTCTCCTGCATCAACTTCTCCTTCACTACTGGATAATTTCATTGACATACAAATAAGATGTAATATCTCCTATTTATGTTTTAAAAAGAGGGAGGGACTTCTTTGGTGGCGCAGTGGTTAAGAATCCGCCCGCCTGCCAATGCAGGGGACACAGGTTCGATCCCTGGTCCGGGAAGATCCCACATGCCATGAAGCAACTAAGCCCGTGTCCCACAACTAATGAGCCTGCGCACTAGAGCCCGAGAACCACAACTACTGAAGCCCACAAGCCACAACTACTGAGTCTGCAAGCCACAACTACTGAAGCCCGCATGCGTAGAGCCCATGCTCTGCAACAAGAGAAGCCACCGCAATGAGAAGCCCACACGCAGCAACGAAGACCCAACGCAGCCAAAAATAAATAAAATAAAATAAATAAATTTATAAAATAGAGGGAAAAAATACTCAACTCTATAACCTTTCCAGGTGTCACCTGATTTCTAAAATCCTCTTTTCAGCAAATCACTTTGAAACAATAGTATAGACTCACTACCTTCTCTCCAAATTATCAGAAGAGCAACATGAGTAATTCATTGAAACTCTATATACCCTTCACTTACCATTAACAACTGTTAACATTTTGTTACATGTGCTTTTTTCTCTCCATTCTCTTTCCCTCTCATTCTCTCCCTCTCTTGCTCTAACACACACACACACACACACACACATACACACTTATTTTTTGTTAACTGAACCATTTGAAAGTCAGTTGTAAACATCATAATACCTCCTCTCAAATACTTCCACAATTAATGTTCTTGGTCTAAGAATAAGGAACAACCACCACACAATTTTCACACTAAGGAAATTTAACACTGGCACATTTTCACCTAACGGAAGTCCACATTCAAATTTCCTCAACTGTCCCAATAATGTCCTTCAACTATTTTTTAAAATCCAGGATCCAACCAAAAATTAATCAAGAATTACATTTATTCACCAAGTCTCTTTTCTCCAATACTCTAGAGCATATCCTTAGTGTTTGCTTGTTTGTGGTCTTTTACAACTTCAACATTTTTGAAGAGTTCAGGCCAGTACTTCTACAGATTATCCCCTCAATTTGAACTTCCCTGACTGTTTCCTCATTCATTAGATTGAGGTTAAATATTTTTTAACACAAATAACACATAGGTAATACTGCCTCCTATTCTGTCTTGAGCCCATTCAAATCAAGCTTTGGACCCATCTCTGATTAATGTCACTTGCCAATGTCACCAATTTGGTCTTCCCTATTACTAACCCAAAGATCAATTCTTAGCTGGTCATCTTACATAGCCTTGACACACTTTCTTCTTGTGTCTTTGGAAACACCGAACACTTTCTCTTGGTTTTGTTGCAACCTCACTCAGACGGTCCTTCTCAGTCTTCTTTACTAATGGATTCTCCTTATCTCTTAAGTAAACATGAAGTGCCCCAGGGCTCAGTCCTTAGATAACTTTTCTATCTAGATTCACTCACTCACCAGGTCAGTGCTTCTCAAACTGGCTGTGGTGACAGGCCAAGTGAAATTTCCATCCATTCACAAACCATTGCAAAATACAATAAATATGAAATAACAGAAAAATGATCAAATGCCTGAAGGTCACAACAATGTCAAATTGCTTACTCTAAATTTCTGTACTTATTAACTCCTGGCAAACTGGTAACAAACAGTTCATGGATCATCACCAGTCAGCTGACCACACTTAAGTAGCATTTCGTAGTTTATCTCAGCCAATCACATAGCTTAAATATCATCTATATGCTGTCAATCCCTAAATGTATATCTCCAGATCATATCACACCCTTGATCCCAGGATTCATATATGCAATTGCTTTATCAACACTCCTTCTTGGATGTCAAGCAAGCACCAAAGTTCTGATTCCTCCAACAACCCTTATCCTGCCCCTCCCAAGAGCAAAAATAACAACAACAACAAAAAAAAACCCTGCTCCACTCACAATATTCTCTACTTGCTCAGTAAATGGCAACCATATCCATCTACCTACTCAGCCCTAAAACCTTACCATCACCCTCAATTCCTCTCTTTCTCTCATATACCAAAATTAATAACTATCAACAAATACTGTCAGCTCTCTTTTCAAAATACATCCAGAATCCAATCACTTCTCACCACCTAAGCTGCTACCACCCTGTCTAAGCAATCATCACCTTGACTGAATTTTGTAATTGTTTCCTCACTTACTTTGCAGCTTTCACTCCTACTCTCCCTACAGTCTGAGCAACCAGTGACCTTGCTAAAACCTAAGACAAGAAAAGTTCTTTCAACAAATGGTGCTGGGACAACAGCTATGCACATTCAAAGGAATGAAATCGGACCCTTACCGATACCACATATAAAAAATATACTACATATAAAAATAATACCACATATAAAAATTAACTAATAAGGAATCAAAGACCTAAAGTAAGAGCTAAAACCATAAAACCCTTAAAAGGAAACAGAAGTAAATCATCATAACCTCATTCTAACTGTTTTCTTAGATTCTGTATTTGTCTATTTGGCATCCATTAATTGCTAGCCAAACTAACGGCCAAACTTATTCATATCTCCTCTGTAATTTTGCAAATAGTGTTGCAAAATTACTATTACAAACTCTCCAATCAATCCTGAGTCCACATTCCCAACCACCTCCTTTATCAAACTCGCAGACATCAAGCCATTATTTCATCTGCCCTATATCACTCAGGGCCAAGTACCAAACAACTAAAGACCAGACCTCTAGCCCTGAACCCGCCAACATTATTCAAAGTAGCCAGTCCTATACTGTTTACCCTGCCCTGCTTTGCCTTTCCTGTGGAAACCCCAATAAAGGCTCTCTGGCTTCCCCTTGCAACTTTCTGCCTCCTGACCAAACCTGGTGCTTTCCCCACATGGCCCTGCATGGCATGGCATGCCCCTTCTCTTGAGGAAACTATAATAAATTCTTCTTTCAATAGCACTAGCCACTTTGTGTCATCAATCAGTTACCTTCATAAATTAAAGCACAGGAACAAATCAGATCTTAAATTAGGCAATGGTTTCTTAGATATGATATGATATCAAAAGCCCAACCAATGAAAAAGCAGGTAAACTGGACTTCATCAAAATTACAAACTTTTGTGCATCAATGGTCACTATCAAGAAAGTAAAACAACAACCCACAGAATAGAAAATATTTGCAAACCAAGTGTCTGATAAGGGTCTAGTATACAGGATATATAAAGTACTCTTACAGGGACTTCCCTGGTGGTCCAGTTGTTAAGAATCCGTGCTTCCACTGCAGGGGGTGCGGGTTCGATTTCTGGTGGGGGAACTAAGATCCCATACGCCACATGGCGTGGCCATAAATAAATAAATAAATAAATAAAGTACTCTTACAATTAAACAATAAAAAGACAACTCACATTTTAAAATGGGCAAAGGATTTGAATAAACATTTCTCCAAAGAAGATATGCAAAGAGCCAACAAGTACACAAAAAGATGCTCAACATCATTGGTCATTAGGGAAATGCAAATCAAAACCACAATGAGAAACAAATTCAGCAAAGCTGGAGAATACAAAACCAACCAGTAAAAATCAGTTGCATCTACACACTAACAATGAACAATCTAAAAAAGAATTTAAGAAATAATTCCATTTATAATAGCATCACAAATAATAAAATATTTAGGAATAAATTTAACTAAGGAAGTGAAAACCTGTACACTGAAAACTACAAAACATTTCTGAAAGAAATTAAATAGAAAAACATCCCATGCTCATGGATTGGAAGACTTAATATTGTCAAGTTTGACAATATCACCCAAATCAATCTACAAATTCCATGCAATCCATATCAAAATCCCAACAATTTTTTTTAGAGCAGAAATAGAGAAACTCATCCTAACATTCATATGGAATCACAAGGAACCCTGAATAGCCAAAACAATCTTGAAGAACAAAGTTGGTTCTTGATTTCACACTTCTTGACTTCAAAACTTATTACAAAGCTACAGTAATTAAAACAGTGGGGTACTAGCACAGGACAGAAATACACACCACAGAATAGAATAGAGAGCCCCCAAATAAATCTTCACATGTATGGTCAAAAACTTGACAAGGGTGCCAAGACCATTCAATGGGTTAAGGACAGTCTTTTCAACAAATGGTCCTGAGAATACTAGATACTCATATGCAAAACAATGAGTTAGATACTTACTTTACATCATAAAGAAAAATTAACTCAAAAGTGATCAAAGGCCTAATTATGAGAGCTAAAACTCTTAGAAGAAAACACACGGAGGAAATCTTTATGACACTGGATCTGGCAATGATTTCTTGGATATGACACCAAAAGCTCAAGCAACAAAAGATAAAATAGATAAATTGAACTTCATCAAAATTAAAAACTTCTGTGCATCAAGGACACTATCAAGAAAGTGAAAACACAATCCAAAAAATGGAAGAAAATATATACAAATCATATACTTGATAAGAGCTGAATATCTAGAATATAGAGAGAATTCTTACAACTCAACAACAAAAATAAACAGACCAATTAAAAAATGGACAAAGAACCTGATTTCTCCAGAGAAGGTTTACAAATGAACAATAATCATACGAAAAGATGCTCAACATCACTAGTAATTAGGAAAATGCAAAATAAAACCACAATGAGACACCACTTCATACATATTAAGATGGCTATTTTTTTAATTAATATATAATTGATTTACAATATTGTGTTAGTTTCAGCATAGTGATTCAGTATTTTTGCAGATTATACTCCATTATGTGTTATTACAAGATAATAGGAATAATTCCCTGTGTTATACAGTAAATTCTCATTGCTTATCTGTTTTATATATAGTAGTTTGTACCTGTTAATCCCGTACCCCTAATTTGTTCCTCCCCACTTCCCTCTCCCCTGTGGTAACCACAAGTTTGTTTTCTATGCCTGTGAATCTGTTTCTGTTTTGTATATACAATCATTTGTATTATTTTTAGATTTCACATATAAGGGATATCATATAGTATTTGTCTTTCTCCTGTCTATCTTATTTCACTAAGCATAATATTCTCTAGGTCTATCCATGTTGATGCATATGGAAGAATTTCATTCTTTTTATGGCTGAGTAATATTCCATTATGCACACATACATATATGTATTTCTATATATAACATCTTCTTTATCCATTCATCTGTTGATGGACACTTGGGTTGCTTCCATATCTTAGCTATTGCAAATAGTGTTGCAATGAACATTGGGGTGCATGTATATTTTCTAATAAGTGTTGCCATTTTTTCCAGATATACACCCAGGAGTGGAATTGCTGGATCATATGGTAGTTCTATTTTTAGTGTTGGGGGGGACTCTCCATACTGTTTCCCACAGTGGCTGCACCAATTTACATTCCTACCAACAGTGTACGAGGGTTCCCATTTCTCCACATCCTCTCCAACACTTGCTATCTGTAGACTTTTTGATGACAGCCATTCTGACAGGTGTGAGGTGATATCTCACTGTGGTTTTGATTTGCATTTCTCTAATAATTAGTGGTATTGAGCATCTTTTCATGTGAAGATGGCTATTCTTTTAAAAATGGAAAATAACAAGTGTTAGCTAGGATGCAGAGAAACTGGAACCCTGGTGTATTCTGGTGTATTGTTGGTAGGAGTAAGAAATGGTGCAGCTGCTATGGAAAGCAGTATGGTGGTTCCTCAAAAAGCTAAAGAACTGTCATATGATCCAACAATTCCACTTCTAGGTATCTACCCAAAATAACTGAAAGCAAGGACTCAAATAGGTACTTGTACATCCATGTTCAGAGCAGCATTACTCACAATGTCCATTGATGGATAATGGATAAACAAAATATGGTACATACATACAGTGGAATATTATTTAGCCTTGAAAAGGAATGAAGTACTGACATGTGCTAAAACATGGATGAATCTTGAAAAAGTTATGCTGAGTGAAAAAAACCAGACACAAGAAGCCACATTTTATATAATTCCATTTATATGTAATGTTCAGAACAGGCAAATCTATTGAGACAGATGTAGATTAGGGGGACTTCCCTGGCAGTCCAGTGGTTAAGACTTCACCTTCCAATGCAGGGGGTGAGGGTTCGATCCCTGGTTGGGGAGCTAAGATCTCACATGCCTCCCGGCCAAAAAAACAAAACATAAAACAGAAGCAATGTTGTAACAGATTCAATAAAGACTTTAAAAATGGTCCACATCAAAAAAAAAAAAAAAAAAGACAGATGTAGATTAGTGGTTACCAGGGGCTAGAGGGAGTGTAGAATAGGGGAGTGACTGCAAAGGAGTAGGGGGTTTCTTTTTGGGTGATGAAAATGTTCTAATTGAAAGTAGTAATGATAGTTAAGACCTTGTGAATATGTTAAAAAACAGTGAATTGTGTATTCTTAAATGGTGATTATACAGTATGTGAATCATATTTCAGTAAAATAAATTGCCCTTCCCCCAAAACTCTGACAGAGCACATCATTTCTCTGCTTAAAACTACCCACTGACTTTCTGTCCCAATTAGTATAAAATGCAAAGTCCTTTCTGTGGCCCACAAGGCATTACAAAATCCAGCTCCTGCCTCATGTTCTTCTACACCCTCCCACCCCAACACCATTGTTCACTTAGCAACAGCCACTCCAGCCTCCTTTCTATTTGCCAAGCATGTTCCCACCTCAGGACCTTGGCACATGCTGGATCCCTACCTGGGATGCTCTTGCCCAGTACATACATCAACATCACTCATTCCAGACTCCTGTTCTCTACTCAAACATCATCTTAATGAGAAAATTCCTAGAAAACATGATTTAGAATTTCAACCCCTGGGCTTCTCTGGTGGCACAGTGGTTAAGAATCCGCCTGCCAATGCAGGGGACACGGGTTGGAGCCCTGGTCCAGGAAGATCTCACATGCCGCGGAGCAACTAAGCCCGTGCACCACAACTACTGAGCCTGCACTCTAGAGCCTGCGAGCCACAACTACTGAGCCCGCGTGCCACAACTACTGAAGCCTGCGTGCCTAGAGCCCGTGCTCCACCACAAGAGAAGCCACTGCAATGAGAAGCCCATGCACTGCAATAAAGAGTAGCCACCGCTCGCCACAACTATAGAAAGCCCGCGAGCAGCAACAAAGATAAATAAATTAATCAACGCAGCCAAAAATAAATTAATTAGTTAAAAACAAAAAATTTCAACCCCTGCCCCACAGAAACACATACCCTCATATCTCTTTATCTGGTTTTATTTTTCTTCATAGCACTCAATATCATGACATATCATACATGCTTTTGTCTGTCCGTCTCTCTGTCTGCTAAAACCTACTGTATCTCCAGTATTTCGAACAGTGCCTGCACATAAGAACTGAATAAATACAGTATGATAGATGCATGGATGGATGGATGAATTTGAACAAATGAATGAATAAATGGAAGCAAAAAGACAAACAGAAATGTAGTAACTTGTTTTATGAAAAAATACGTAGTAAATGGTAGGGCAGAGACTCAACCTAGGTCTGCCTGACTCTCAAGCCCAGGCTCTTTACTTCTATGCTATAATTCCATTTACTAATTTGGAGACATTGGAGGAATTACTTGTTGGGTGGAAGTGCATTTTGTATAATGACAAGATATCACATACATCTCGAAATCCATTTTTTAGTTCCTGTCCATTTTCATGCAACTACCAAATTACATGCAAAAGCATAACAACTGACAGCCTCCAAAATGACTGAACTTCGTTTATTTTATATTGCTCAGCTATTTTAACATTATGCTAATTAAATGAATCTGACTCCCTCTCTAAAGACAAGAACACCAAACCAGTTGCAAACTCCAAATCTCTCTGCACCCATAATGTATACTAGTGAGAACATGCCAAAGGAAATGGGCCTTTATACCTGGTGGGCATACAGTAGGTTCTGCTCTTGCAAGAGCCATTCTGGGGCAGAAGCAAACAGGGATCTAAGTACAATACCCCTCTCCTTCTGACCAAGACTCAGAGGACAATTATAATAACTTTTAACTTTCCAGACTAGGCTACAAGGACAAGAAATAATGGGCTAAGTGGTAAGTCACTCGTTTTATTAACATCAGTTTCTCCACACTTACTACAAATGTTTAAGTATTGATTAAACTTATTCAAAACACCTTACGCTTTGTGGTTCTTAATTTCCTGTCTTCTCTACTTCAGATGCTAAGCCATGTTCTGCCTCCTACTGCATACTCCCTGCGAAGACTTGCCCAGCTCTCTGAAGAAGAGGTACCATGGAGTTTCAATTATTTGGGGAGATGACTAAGCACAGAGATCAGGTAAGCCCAGGTAAGCCAGCCCCCTCATTTTACAAGTGAGGCATTTCAAGCCCAGAAGTGATAGTTCCTGTTGAAACCACATATAACTTGTTAGTGGCAAAGCCTAGGTTAGTATCTATGTTTCCAAGATTCCTTCCAGAATAAAACTCTTTCTACTCTAATACTAAAGATAAAAAATATATATTTTTCAGGTTTACTTAACTCTAAGTTTTCAAAATAGAGGAATGTGTCTAATTGAATCTTATAACCTCAGAACTTAGATCAGTGCCCAACACACAGTAGGTATTAGTATGTATTTACTGAGTGATCAATTGTTTAAATGGGAGTTACTTTATTAAAAAGTATTTCTGGCGCATTCCCTGGAGGTCCAGTGGTTAAGGACTGGGTGCTTTCACTGCTTGGGGCCGGGGTTCAATCCCTGGTCGGGGAAATAAGATCCCGCAAGCCACGCAGTGCAGCCAAAAAAAAAAAGTACTTCTGATCTTTATTAATTAAATATTTAAAGGCAGTTAGAATACGCCTAACTTTAACTACAATAAATAACCAAGAAATTCCTCTAGTTTAAAACTAAATTGGTCCTGGGACTTTCCTGGTGGTCCAGTAGTTAAGAATCCGCCTTCCAATGTAGGAGACACAGGATCGATCCCTGGCTGGGGAACTAAGACCCCACATGCCGCGAGGCAACTAAGCCCACACACTCTAGAGCCTGCACCGCAACTAAGACCCGACGCAGCCAAATAAATAAAGATTAAAATTTATAAAAAAGAAAAAATTCAATCAATAATAAAAAAAACTAAATTGATCCAAAAATTCCTCCAGTTTCAAATAAAAATCATTTTCACAGGATATCCTTCCTTCTCAGCAAACTCTATTCATTAGAGGCACACATTCCTAGAAGAAGCTACCTGCCTCAGGACTTAATTCATTTCACCTAACCTTAAGCAAAGGCAAATCTCAGAGAACTTCCAAATAAAGGGAACCAAAAGAAAAAAAAAAAATGACAGAAATAATAGGAAAGTGATCAAGTACAAATATTTGCTGAACGTGATGCTGAAAAGCCACTCTCCTTCAGTTATGTATACCTACTCAGTGTATCATTCCATTAAGAGTCCTGGTAGCGCCCTTGCCCAATTTTTAGAAGACTCAGGACACTTGAGAACCTAGAATTGAGATCCACTGCTAGAAATTAATTTAAAGACAGAAATGTGACTCTTAAATAATGAAATATATCCAAATGTAACCTAATATATTTACAAGAATTCTGAAACTAACACACCTTAGACTAAAACTAAAAAATGAAGCACTACCACATGTATTAAGTGATCTTTCTAATACCTATATATATATAAAACAGGTATCATCATGGTTTATCATTTTATAGATAAGGCAACTGAGGAGATGAAGCAATTCCTCTACATTACAAAGCCAATTAAGTGACATAGCCAAGACTGAACCCTAAGAGTTTGCTGACTCGTAACTCCAGTCTCTTTATATCAAAGCACAGTGAGAAAGCAGCCAAAAGGACTTTACAAGAATCTCAGAGGACAATTTAATCATTGGAGCATTTTACAAAACAAAATCCCAGGATGACAGTAACAGAAACACCATGCGTTTCACACATTTTTAAATGCATATGATACATACATAAAGTATACTTAATAAATAAATAGGAATACTGTCGTCCTCTCTGTAGCCATGTCTCATACATGTCTGTGAGAGACTTTTCAAAGCCATCGTTTTAACACAGCCCTATTCCTTTCGTGTTTCCCAAATCTGGCTCCTTAGCAAAATCACAGTGGCTGTGCTCGCAGGTGCAAAAGTACAGGCTCCCAGGCCCCGACGTGGAGATTTTAAACAAGCTCAGAATCTGCATTTTAACTGCTTCTATTATTTAAATGTTTGTTTTTAATCTGAAAAATAAGCATTCTAGATGATTCTGATTAGCCAAATATGCAGTACTACCCCAACAGAAGTCTTAGAGAAAAAGCAAGCCAAGAAAACCTATGAAATTGAAATCCAGAGACAAAGATTTTTTTTTTTTTTGCAGTACGTGGGCCTCTTACTGTCGTGGCCTCTCCCATTGCGGAGCACAGGCTCCGGACACGCAGGCTCATCAGCCATGGCTCACGGGCCCAGCCACTCCACGGCATGTGGGATATTCCCGGACCGGGGCATGAGCCCATGTCCCCTGCACTGGCAGGTGGACTCTCAACCACTGCACCACCAGGGAAGCCCCAGAGACAAAGATTATTAACGAATTTCCCCAGCCCTGAAGCCAGAAGAGAACAAAAAGGTAAACGACAGCCCTATTCCAACCGTGAACCCAAACGTAGCTTTTTTTGCCCCAACTTGTTGACCTCTCCCTAGTACCATGCTATGGGACAGATGTAGATGCTAAGAGTTTCAATTTTAACATTCTAAAAAAGCTTGACTCTACTAAAACTCAGTAAAGCCCAAAACACAAGCATAAGACTGTGATGGGTATTTAAGTGGCAGCTTTCCCCCAGACCCTAGGCAAAAACTGACACAGAGAAGAGGATCTGGGGTGGGGACTGATGAGGGAGAGGGGAGGAGCTGACCTAGTGAAAGAAGTTGGCTGGCCCACTGGTTTCACTGGCCCAGACAGGAGTCCACAGAAAAAAACACTCATGAATGAGAGTCCTCTGAGTGATACTGAGAACAGTCCCCAGGAGGGATTCCTAAGCAGGATATCATAATCATAATCATAATCATCATCTACTTACAAGCTGCCTCTTCTTGGAAGGCTCAACTCCTTCTGAAAAGCAAAACACAAACATAAGTTAGAGAGAAATAAGGACCCATCTGAGTCCTACAGGTCTGTACTAAATGTCCTAGAAGATTTATAGCATCATATTAATAATGGCAAAAACTCAATATTTCTAAATAATAACCTTTTTCTTTGTCTCTCAAATTTTAGTGAAATAATAAGCAGTCTGGTTAACTATCTATCATCTCATTCTTCCTTCCCAAAACGAATGTCTCACGGAATACTTGTAGCACTTTCACCACTAGATGGAACCAACTGGCCAATGAAGATTCCAGGTATTCACTGGGCCAGCCATCAATGGCTGATGAATTGTAAAGGACTCATATCATTAGAGTCAGTGATATGAAAGGAATGAAATGGAATATTTTCTTTAATTATAAAATATTTTTGACAAATAAATAATAATTTATTATTATTATAATAAATTATTTATTATAATAAATAATTTATTATTATGATAATAATATCACAAAGAGATGACTATACACACCACTGACATGAGAAATAACCCTTGCAATAGCAGATGGGCCCCTGTGACTTGCTTTCTAAATTTATCAAGTCCCACCTCCCACTAGTCTCCACTTAACAACTATTCTTAATTTTTTGTTTATCTTTTCCATAAGTGTCTTTATTTTTATTACATATATCCGTAAATTATTAGTATTGTTTTACATATTTTTAAATTATATACTTAAAACACTGTATATATTCATCTGCTGACATCAATCTACATTATAATTAGGAGATTCACCCATATGAATATATTTCACTTTAGTTCATATATCTATAGTACAGTAGTCCAGTCTATAGATTTTTACAGTACTTATTTATCCATTCTCCAGTAAATGGAAATTTAATTTTCTTCCCATGTTTTTCTTCTCCATCAAAACAATGCTCCTATAAACATGCTGTAGTACTTGCTTCCTCATGCACATGTATAAAAAGTTTCTTGGAAGTATACACTTAGATGTGGCATGAACTAAGTCAGAAACTGCATCAGAAATTGCTCCCAAAATGACTGTACCAATTTACCTTTCCCCTCCAACATTTCCTAAGAGTTCTCCTTTCCAGACTTGTCTCCCAAACTCCTGACACTTATAATCAATTGCCTTCTCAACACTTCAAATCCAAAGTGTCCAAAACTGAATGTGTTCTCTCCACCAAAACGGACTCCAACCATAGCCTTTCCCCATCTCAGATGACGGTAATTCTATTCTTCCTGTTGTTCAGACCAAAACCCTGGACATCTGGACTCTTGTTTTTAACACACCCCACATCCCATCCAACAGGAATTCTTAATGGCTTTAAATTTAAAATACAGCCAGAATACAACCATTTTCCACTATCTCCAAAGACTTACATGCTTACAATCTCTTAACCAAAAACCTTGGATTTAGTCATGTTTTAGAAATCAGAATTGGGGGTGGGTAATTAAAGTAATAGTAATATATATATATATATATATATAGTAATATATATATATATACACACACACACACACACACATATATATAATATATAACACCCTCAACAAAGACTAGGTCACCAACAAAATACATCAAAAACATTAAGATTTCTCCAGTAAAGTGTATGACAGCCACAATAAATGTGATAAACACTCTAGTCTCAGTTCAGTTTTGTCACCAGAAGAGTTCAAATTAGGTCAGGTTTTACTGCTACGTGAGTTACAGAATCTCTTGGGTTTTGCTATTATGATCCAAGCCACCATGGTCTCTCCCCAGCCTCACAACTGTCTCCAACTGGTATCCCATTCCTGCTTCTATCCTTAACCCACATGGTCTATTCTTAACAGAGTGATCCTTTTAAAGGTCAGTAAGATCACAACACTCCTACTCAAAATCCTGGAATGGCTCCCCATTTCATTCAAGAATAAAAGTCAAGACCTAAATGGGTGACCCACCACCCTTCCCCAGTATCTCTCTGACCTCCTCTCTCCCATGCACACTTGCACATTTTGATCCAGCCACACTGGACTTTACTGTTTGTCAAACACATTCGGTATTCTTCTGCCTTAAAGCCTTGTGCTAATCTGTGCACTCTGCCTAGAATGCTCCTCTTCCCCAAATATTTCCTTGGCTAACCCCTACAGCTTTCAAATCTCTTGGCTCAATTTTCACCTGAGTTCTTAATGAAACCTACTACCCTGATAGCTCTATATAACATTACAACATATTTTCCACCCCATCACACTCTTACTCCACTCTGCTTTTATAACCAATACACTTTCCATACACTTACCACTTCTAACGTACTACGTAATTTACTTGTTTATAATGTTTATTGTTCATTTTCTGTCTTTCCCCACTAAAATCTAAGCTCCATGAGTGCTGGGATCTTAGTCTGTTTTATTTAGTAATGTACCTCAACAACTTAGAACAGTGACTGGCAAGTAGTAGATGCTCAAAAATTTGTTGAACAAATGATTTCACATACTCGCCAATACCTGGCATTTATTAAACTGTTTAATTTTTGTCAATCTAATGGCTGTGATCATATCACAGTATGGGTTTAATTGCCATTTCCCATAATTACTAGTGAAGCTAAACAGTGTTTTATATGTTTATTGGCCATTAGGGTTTCCTCAACTGTGAATTGCCTATTTACAATCGTCCCTCGGTATCAGCGGGGGATTGGTTTCAGAACTCCTGGCAGATACTAATACCTGCAGATGTTCAAGTCCCTTAGATAAAACAGCACCATACAGTACAGTTGGCCCTCCATATCTGCAGCTGGGGAGCCTGCCAAGACACAGGGTCAAGTGTATATCCCTGGCCTATTTTTCTATTAGGTTTTCTATCTTTTTTCTTATTGAGTATAGGTATTTACCTAATATATTCTGGATACTAATTATTTGTGGATTATATTCACTGAAAATGTTCTCTCAGTCTTTTTACTTTTTTTTAATGGAGCCACCAAAGAATTTAATTTTTATATCATCAAATCTATTATTCTCCTTTATTATTATCTCCTCTATTTTTACATATAAGAAATACATCCCTAAGACTCCTCGCTCCCAATGCAGAGAACCCAGGTTCAATCCCTGGTCGGGGAACTAGATCCCGCACACATGCCGCAACTAAGAGCTCGCATGCCTCAACTAAGACCCAGAGCAGCCTAAATAAATATTAAGAAATACATCCCTGACACACAGAGACATGAATACATTTACTTATATTTTCTTCTAAAAGATTATAGGTTTACTTTTCACACTAAGTTTGTGAATATACCTGGAACTTATTTTTGCATATGGTGGGAGATAGGAATCCCATTATATTTTTTTCTATAGGAGTGATCAATTAGCCCAAGCCATTTATTAAATGATATGCAATGTCAGTTCTGTCATATATTAAGTTTCCATGTACACAGGGGTGTCTTTCTTGACTATATTCTATTCCACTGAGCTGTCAGCCCCTGTGCCTATACCATGCTGTTTAATTGGTATAGCTTGACAATAAATCTTGATATTTGTAAGGCAAGTCCACTCACATTGTTATTAGTCCTCAAAATTATGGGAGTTATTCTTGGGACTCTGCTCTTCCATATAAATTTTAGGATCAAGTTGTAGATTAAAACTTGACACTGCACTCAATCTAGAGGATAACTGACACATTTATAATACAGACAACCGCTATATAAGAACATGGTAAATCTCTCCATTTATTTAGGTCTTCTTTAATATGTTTTAATAAAGTTTGATACATTTTCACATAAAGATTATACAAATCTTTTGTTATATTTATTTCTAGATAGCTTACATTTTCTTGTTGCCATTATAGTGTATTTTTTAACTAAATCAAGAGTTGTATTTCATTACACCAGTAACACCATTTTCTTCCCAATACAACATGAAAATTTTCAAACACAGGAAACAGAAAAGTTAAAAGATTTGTACAGTGAACATCCATATACACACCCACAACCCAGACTGTACAACTGTTAACATTTTGTGATATTTTCTTTGTCACATATTTAGCCATCTATCCACCCATTTGGGTTTTTTAAAATATTTATTTATTTATTTATTTTGGCTGCGCTGGGTCTTAGCTGCAGCAAGCGGGATATTCGCTGCAGCACGCAGACTCCTGGTTGCGGCATGCAGACTTCTTAGTTGCAGCATGCGAACTCTTAGTTGCAGCATGCATGCGGAATCTAGTTCCCCGACCAGGGATCGAACCCGGGCCCTCTGCATTGGGAGCGAGGAGTCTTTTTTTTTTTTTTGGCTGCGTTGGGTCTTCACTGCTGTACATGGGCTTTCTCTAGTTGCAGCGAGCGGGGTCTGCTCTTTGTTGTGGTGCGTGGGCTTCTCATTGCAATGGCTTTTCTTGCTGAGGAGCATGGGCTCTAGGGTGTGTGGGCTTCCGTAGTTGTGGTGCACAGGCTTCAGTAGTTGTGGTTCACGGGCTCTAGAGCACAGGCTCAGTAGTTGTGGCGCACAGGCTTAGTTGTTCTGCAGTATGTGGGATCTTCCCAGACCAGGGCTCAAACCCATGTCCCCTGCAGCGGCAGGCGGATTCTTAACCACTGCACCACCAGGGAAGTCCCTGTTTTTTTTCTGTTGTTGTTATTTTGTTTTCGGGGTTTTTTTAATGCATCTCAAAGTAGACTGTGGACATCAGTACACATTTCAGTATGTATATCATTAAGTAGAATTCAGTATTTGTTTACAACTTTTTCATGTTGGGTTTTTTTTTTAAGGTAAACGCTGAACTGCACAAACCTTAGGTGTACCAATGAATAAGTATGATAAATGTATATGCTTATAACCTAAATCCCTATCAAAATACAGAATATTTCCATCAATTCAGAAAGTTTCATCATGTCCTTTCTTGGTAAATTCCCAACAAACCACTATTCCCTTGCCCCAAGCAAATACTATTCCCATATTTTCACCATAGATTTTCTTTCACCAGAGCTTCGTATCAGTGGAATTATACAAATATGAACCTCTTTATATAACCCCTTCTTTCACTCAGTATAGTGTTTCAGAAATTCATCCATGTGGTTGTATATAACAGTACGAATATCCAATCATATTAATATACCACAGTTTAGTAATCCTTTCTCCTACTAATGGACATTTGAGTTATATCCAGTTTTGAGCTATTAGCATTCCTGTACAAGTCTTTTTAATAGGCCTATGTCTCATTTGTCTTGAGTAAATAAGAGTGTAATTGCTGGGCTATAGGATAGATGTATGTTTAGTTTTATAAGAAACTACCAGATCTTTTTCTAAAGTGATTATACCATGTTACACTTCCATTAACAATGTATGAGAGTTTCAATTGCTCCACATTCTAGCTAATATAGGTTACCCTCAATAATATAAGAATTGCTCTACATTCATGCCAAGATATGATATCAGTATTTTAAATTTCAGCCATTCTTGTGAGTGTGTAGCGGTATCTCACTGTGGATTTCCATTTTCCTGATGAATAATGATGTTGAGCACCTTGTAATGTGCTTATTAGCCATCAGTACATATTCTTGTATGAATTACCTTAAAATATTTTGCCCCTTTTATAACTGGACTATTTATCTTTTTATTATTGAGTTGTAAGCGTTCTTCATATATTCTAGATGCAAGTCCTTTATTAGATATTTTGATGAATATTTTCTCCCAGCCTGTGGCTTGCCTAGTGAAGTTATATGTGGTGTCTTCTTTTTTTTTTTTTTTGCCATGCCACACGGTTTGTGGGATCTTGGTTCCCCGACCAGGGAACAAACCCATGCCCCCTGCAGTGGAAGCGTGGAGTCCTAACCACTGGATCACAAGGGAATTCCCATAAGTGGCATCTTTTTTTTTTTTTGAAAAAGACAGATGTTTCTTGTCCTCATGGAGCTTACAGTCTAATGGGAAGAAAGACAGTAACTGAGACATCACACACATAACTAAAGTAGTTACAAGTTGGGTTCAGTGCTCAAGCAGAGAATAACAGGGGCAAGAGAAGTTGACTTCATTCTTATCAAAATGACACACGCATCTGGTTAAAAAAAACCACACAAACACTATAGAACAACTTCGAATATAGAGAACAATCCTTTCATCCTCTCTCCTCAACCTTCAGTTCCACGAGGCTACTTTTAACCTTTCTCTTTTAATTCTTCTGCTGATTGACCTCTATTTCTCTAGATAATACGCTTCTGTCCTCTTTTTTTTTAATTTTAGAATTTTATTTATTTTTTTATACAGCAGGTTCTTATTAGTTACCCATTTTATACATATTAGTGCATATATGTCAATCCCAATCTCCCAATGCATCACACCACCACCATCCCCCACCATAAGTGGCATCTTTTCTTTTTTTTTTCTTTTTTTTTTGCAGTACGCGGGCCTCTTAACTGTTGTGGCCTCTCCCGTTGTGGAGCACAGGCTCCGGACGCGCAGGCTCATCAGCCATGGCTCACGGGCCCAGCCACTCCGCGGCATGTGGGATCTTCCCGGACCAGGGCACGAACCCGTGTCCCCTGCATCGGCAGGCGGACTCTCAACCACTGCGCCACCAGGGAAGCCCATAAGTGGCATCTTTTGATGAACAAAAGTTTTTACTTTAACGAAGGTCAATTTGCCAGTATTTTTTTTAATGGTTAATGCTTTTAGTATCTTGTCTAAGAAAACTCTGCCCATGCCAAGGACACAAAAATATTTTCCTACATTTTATTTCCATATGCTTTATGGTTTTAGCCTTTATGTTTAGGTTCACATATGTTTATGATCCACGTCTGAATTAATTTTGGGGTAATATGTGAGATGGGGTTAAGGCTCATTTTTTTCCCATATGCTATCCACTTATTCCAGCACCATTTATTAAAAACACTATCTTTTTCTCAACAGATTGCTTTGCCACCTTTGTTGAAAATCAAATTGTAATAGAATGGGCTATTTCTGGCTCTCTACTGCACTCTACTGATCTATTTTTCTAGCCTATGCCAGCACCACACTTTCTTGATCATGTAGCTTTATATCAAGTATTGAAGTCAGATCATGGGGTGCTTTAACTTTGTTCTTTTTCAATATTGCTTTGGATATTCTAGATTCTTTGCATTTCGATATGAATTTTAGAAACAGATTATTCACTTTTACCCAAAAAAGGCCTGCTGGGATTACAGACCAATTTGGAAAGCAGTGACAGCCTAATATTGAGTCTTTATATCCATGAACACAGTATTTCTCCACTAACTTAGACCTGCTTTAATTACTCTAAGCAATGTTTTATAGTTTTCAGCAAAAAGATCTTGTACTTCTATTGCTAAGTTTATCTCTAGGAAGATTTTTTTTTTTTTTTTTTTGCGGTACGCGGGCCTCTCACTGTTGTGGCCTCTCCCGTTGCGGAGCACAGGCTCTGGACGCGCAGGCTCAGTGGCCATGGCTCACGGGCCTAGCCGCTCCGCGGCATGTGGGATCTTCCCGGACCGGGGCACAAACCCGTGTCCCCTGCATCGGCAAGTGGACTCTCAACCACTGCGCCACCAGGGAAGCCCAGAAGATTTTTTTTAATTGAAGTATAGTTGTTGTATAATATTATATAAAGTTAAGATGATTTTTGAAGCTATTGTAAATAAAATCTTTATTTCACTTACCAACTGCTTGCTCTGGTATGGGAAAGCAATCAATTTTTTATATATTAACTGTATATATTACAACTTAAATTCATTATTATAGTTGTAATGACTGTTTTGTACATTCCCTAGGATTTTTCTATATAAACAATCATGTTCTCTATAAATAGTTTTACTTCTTTCCACTTTCTAGGATTGTCTGTGGTACACATCCTTGCCTTGTTTCTCATTTGATTGTAGAGGGAAAGAGTTCAACATTTTACTACTAAATATGATGTTAGCTGCAGATTTTTCATAGGCCACTTTGATCAAATTGATAAAGTTCCTTTCTATTCCTAATTTGTTTAGAGTTTTTATCAGTAATGAGTATTGATTTTGCCAAGTACTTTCTCTGCATATGCTGAAATAATCATATGGTTTTTCTCCTCTATTCTGTTAATGTGGTAAATTACAGTGATTGATTTTCTAGTATTAGACTAATCTCGCATTCCTGGGTTAAATCCAACTTTGTCAAATACACCATTAGATTATCTTTGCTAATATTTTATTAATGATTTTTACACCTATGTTCAGAAGGGATAATGGTCTCCAGTTTTCTTTTATTATAATGCCTTTGTCAGATTCTGGTATAACAATTATGCCAGCCTCCTAAAACTGGCTGTGAAGTGTTCCTGCCTCCTCTATTTTCTACAAGAGTTTGTGTAAGATTGGTGTTATTTCACTAATAAAACCATCTGGGGTCTGGAGGCTTTTCTTTAGGATTTTTTGCCTATATGTTAATAAATAAGATTGGCCTATGTACTTTTTCTTCTCAGATTGTCCTTGTCAGTTTTGGCTTCATGGTTATACTATCCTCATAAAGTGTGCTAGGAAAGTGTGTCCTCTTTTTCTATTTTCTGAAACAACCTATGTAACACTGGGAATATCATTCTTTGAACCTACATGACAGTTCTGGCTTCTTGAATAGTTTAAATAGATAACATGAGGTGGATTTATATTTGGGGGCAATAACCATAAACAAAAATTCTATAAAATGCGTCTCTGAATCCTCTTTAAACAAGGAAATGCATCCATGGAAATCCATCCCTTCTGCATTCCTTACCCACTTCTTGCACCTACACAAAAGCCTACATTGGCAAGATGGATGCCCAGGGTTCCAGATCAGTACATTCTGTGCCAAGCTTTCCAGTACCATACAGACAGGCCTAAGGAAAGGAGAAGAAGAACTGGTCTCCAATCAGATAAAGGTAGTCCAAGGAACAATGATTTCCCAGTCCTCCCTTTCCCAGAGAATATTCATAGCAGGCTGAGGAAGAAAGCTGCATAATCAGGAAATTTGGCTGAGGTAAGAAGACCATTCATTTAGGCAAATAACCATAAATTCTCTGACTCGTCACTTACTCTTCGAAAGTAGGATGGTAATATCTGACAATACATTACATCAGGTGAAGCCTGTCCCATCCAACCTTTTCTGACCTACTAGTTATCTCTGGACTCACGATGTTCTGATTAGCATTCTGAACACATTCAAGTCTATCCCACCTTGAGATAAGAAAAATATTTCCCTTAATTACTACATACCCCTCTTCAACCACTGCCTTATCAATTCTTTTTTCCCTTCACAGTCACACTTCTTGAATGAGCTGTCTACATTCACTGTCTCCAATGTCTCACCTTCTATTTTCTTCACACACTGCAGATATCCCAAGACCTTACCACCCCATTTAAGCCATTCTTGCCAGGTTACCAATGGTCTCTATGTAAAGAACCTTTGCTACATTTTTAGTCTACCTTTTCGTTTTTGGGCTTGACTGCTCAGCAGCATCTGACAGTATTATTCATTCTTCTGTTTCGAATGACTTTTCTATCCACGAAATCACACTACCCTGTTTTACCTCTTATCACTACTTAAACAACTTCCTTCAGCTTAGATGCTCAAATGCTGATTGTCCTTAAAGCTCTCCCTGGAAACTCCTCTCTACACACATTTTACAGATGATGCCAATATTTGTATCTTCATCCCAGATCTCTCTCCACTATACAGTTGTATATAGTTTTATATACAACTACCTTGTCCTTAATATGTCTGAAAACTCAACTTATCTTTCTATGCAAACTTGCTCCTTCTCTGTTTTCCATTTCAGTGATGGTACCACCAAACTCAGAGTCATTCTTGATTCTTCACTTTCTCTCACACTACACATCCAATTATTCATCAAGCCTTGCCAGTTTTACCTCCAAAATACCTACCTTTAGTCAATTTCACTTTACTTCCACTGCTATGTCTCCTAGTCCAAGCCAGCATCATCCTGTAACATTCTCCTAACCGACCTCACTTTAGTTTTGTTCCCCTTGATTCTTAATGTTATATCAATGTAAATATCATGTAATAAGTATCTATTTGCTAAGTGGTAATATATGAGTTTAACAAAACAAATAATGCAGTCAAAAAGATCTTTTTAAAATGCAGAACTGACTGGGTGATTTCTCTTCTTAAAAACCCTTAATAACCCTTAACGGATAAAGTCTAAAATCCTTCCTGTAGCCTATAGGGCACTGCCTAGCTGCTACTGCCTTCCTCTCTAGCATCATTTGCACAATTCTCCAGGCTTGTTGGAGTTTTGATCTTTTAGACACACCATACTCTCTCTCTCACCCTCAGGGTTTCACAGCTATTGTTCTCTCTGCCTTTTCCTTTGCTCTTTTTATACATTCTTGGACCTTAGCTTAAACCTCATTTCCTCTGAGATTTCCCTATACACAGTTTCCCCAGCCTACCTCTATTTAATTCCAACACTTTACTACAATTAGTTGCTTAATTGTCTGTTTTCTGAGACTGACTGTTAGCTGGAGGAGGAGAGATCATTCTTGCTCACAATGGCATTACTAGCACCCAGCACAATACCTGGCCTAGTAAGTACCAAATGAACGTTTGATGAATAAATCAGTGAATCAGTAACGTAAGTAAATGGTACTTACTATTATCACTGTCATCATTATAAGGCTCACATAGGGTCTTCCTCATTTGGAGTTATATTGATGAAAACTGTCAACTGCAATTCGGTCAGCAAAAGAGGCTTTACTAGAGAAAGGATATACTCTGCTATCACTTATATTATTTACTGACAGTCTTCAGGATGGTAGCTATTATTCCACTGTTTGTTTTTGTTTTGTTTTGTTTTTTTAAAGCTTTCAGGCGAGGGAAACAAACAAACAAACAAAACAAAACAAAACCATTACCTACCAAGGAAATCCACTTTTATACCATTTACTAAGTGGCCTTAAAAGGACCATTATTCCCGAATACAAGCTTTTCCTCCGCTCTGGCAGCAAGCATTCTGCTGGGATGCACAAAAACCTCCCTTTCCTGTGTAGCAAATGTACCATTACAACTGCTCTGGGCATTATGGCGTTTTAGCTCCACTTATTTACACTTGAGTGTGAGTGTATCTTGAGGTCAGGAACCAAGGGGAAATCAACGTATATGTAGCTATGGTGCGCCTATGAAACTCTAATGTATTTCACTCCTCTTGTTCCATTAAATTCAGATGTCCTCACCCTGAGAACAGGTTCCAATGACAAAATATTTACATTATACAATCATATTAAGAAACATGGAAAAGAGCACAAAATTTTAAGTTAAGAAAACTAGGTGCATGTTATGGCTCAATGACATATAACTTCTGTGGCCTGGGATTTCACCTACCTCTAAAGCTCAGATATAGTGCTTATAAAGGTCAAATAAAATAATGTATACAAAAGTATTTTATTCTATAAATTGTGACACAGATGATATGTGTTATTCTCATATGAGTTTGAAGAACAGTAAAAAGAGGCTGATGATCCTAACAGGATATTTCTACATGGCATAAAGAACTCAGGGCTCAGAGTCAAAAAAATATTTAAACACAGTTCTACTATTTACTCTGCTCATAAATCCTGGTCAGTCATTAAAAGCCTTTCTAAATCTCATTTTTCTTATCTGCACACCTGAGATAAAAATACCTATTTTGCCTATATCATAAAAGTTATTCCAAGGCTACAATAAGAAAACACATTTAAAGCTTAAGGTTTTCATAAAAAAGATGCTCCATATCATATGTCATCAGGGAAATGCAAATCCAAATAATGAGACAGTACTACACACCTATAAGAATGGACAAAATCTGGAACACTACAACACCAAATGCTGGTTAGGATATGGAGCAACAGGAACTCTTATTCACTGCTGGTGGGAATGCAAAATGGTACAGCCACTTTGGAAGACAGTTTGGCAACTCCTTACGAAACTAAACATACTCTTATTTTATGACCCAGCAATTGCACTAGGAGCTGAAAACTCACGTCCACACAAAAACTTGCACACAGATGTTTGTAGCAGTTTTATTTATAATTGCTAAAACTTGGAAACAATCAAGGTGTCCTTCAGTAGATAAACAGATAAATAAACTGTGGTATATCTAGACAATGGAATATTATTCAGCACTAAAAAGAAATGAGCTATTGAGCCATGAAAAGGCATGAAGGAAAATTAAATGCATATTACTAAATGAAAGAAACCAATCTGAAAAGACTACATACTGTATGATTACAACTATATGATGTTCTAGAAAAGGTAAAACTATGGACACAGTAAAATGATCAGTGGTTGCCAGGGGTGGGGGCATGGGGAGATGAACTGGCAGACCACAGAGGATTTTTAGAGCAGTGAAAATACTGTGTACGATATTATAATTATGGATATGTCATTATACATTTGTCCCAACCCACAGAATATATAACACCAAGAGTGAATCCTAAAGTAAACTAAGGCCTTTGGGTGATTATGATGTGTCAATGTAGGTTCATCCCTGGTTAAAAAAAAGTACCATTCTGGTGAATGATACTGATAATGGGGGAGGCTATGCATGTGCGGGGGCAAGGAGTATATGAGAAATATCTGACCTTCCTCTCAAATTTGCTGTAAACCTAAAATTGCTCTAAAAACAAAATACGGTCTTTAACCACCCCCCCGCAAAGAAGCTTAGGACTTGACAGTTTGGATTATCATTAATAATAATAAGTTGCATTTTTCTAATCTGACCCACCTCCAACAAGGTTTAAACGCTAATGGATGAATTGCTGACTCTGCTCCCAAAACTCAAGGATATATTGTTTAGAGTCTCTAAAATTTTTATTACCGTGTTGGATCCCTCAAGTTGACATATTTTGACACTGTCTGCCGAAAATGATATATCTCTCTTTTCTTGAACTATATTCTGAAGCTGCAAAGAAAGCTGTACATACTAAATTCTAGAGAAACAACCCCTCACTCCCTTTCACTTGTCCACAAAACAAACTTCTAAAGGTATTACATACAAAATAAGATGGTGCTCTTCACATGAGGAATCACTATCTATATGCATTACTCATTATTCACAATGACTAAACCCATAAAATATTTCCAAAGAAACGACAAAGGCCAAGTGTCTAAAGGCAACAACCACTACCCCCACAAGTAAATATGCAAGCCAAGAGTCACAAGGCTTATGTTTGTCCTTTATATCAATAGCCACCAGCATGGAGATGACTGTGGGTTAAAACTATCTCTGCCTGAGACAGCTCCCAAACTGAGTCTCCCTCACCACATTTTCTATTTGAATTCTCACTTATATTTATTTATTTATTCATTCATTCATTCCTCTTCCACTGAGTAGCTGCACTCTTCCCAGAAAAGGAAATTAACAGCCTTTAAGAAACATAACTCAATCTTCCACTCCACTGGAAGTGGATAGAGGGTTGGGTTTTGGAGACAACTTCTCAACTAACATATAAAAGCAAGGCAGGGGTTGGGAGGTGGGGGCATTCTCCACAACTGAAAGACTAGATATCTCTTTACAGAACTTGTAATTAAACCCATATAGTGTGCCTAACATAAATAACACTGTTTGAGGTGAGAGCAGGAGTAGAGAACAACACTCTAGGGGCCACTCAGAATCCACTGCTGATGAAAATACCATCCTGTACTTCGGTGACCAACTGGATGAAAGAAGACAACAAATACTTTTTTACTCTTATTGAAATACACTATAAATACAGAAAAATGCACATAAGCATACAACTCAAACTTTCACAAACTGAACACACTAGTGTAACCAACAGCCAGATTTTTAAAAAATGAATTATTACCATCAATCCAGAAGCATCCTCATGTCCCTTCCTCCAGTCACTACCTACACTCCCCAGGAAAACCATCTTCTTGATTTCTAAACTTTATAGGTCAGTTTTGCCGTTTTGTCATTTTCTTTACACGGAATACAGAGTATATACTCTTCTCTGTCTAGCACTCGTGTTCAACATATGCCCAATTCGAGTCCCAGAAGGCAAACAGTAAATGCAGATGTTAACAATATCTGAAGAGATAATGGCTAAGAAATTCCCAAAACTGATAACAGAAATGAATACACAATATATAGGAAGCAAAATGTACCCCAAGTAGGATTAATTTTTAAAAAATCTAGACCAGGTAAATGATAATAATATTGAAAAACACCAGGGACTTCCCTGGTGGCACAGTAGTTAAAAAAGTCCATCTGCCAATGTAGGGGACACAGGTCCGAGCCCTGGTCTGGGAAGATCCCACATGCTGCGGAGCAACTAAGCCTGTGCGCCACAACTACTGAGCCTGTGTGCCACAGCTACTGAAGCCTGGGCACCTAGAGCCTGTGCTCCACAACAAGAGAAGCCACCACAATGAGAAGCCTGCGCGCCGCAACAAAGAGTAGCCCCGGCTTGCCGCAACTAGAGAAAGCCCATGAGCAGCAACGAAGACCCAACACAGCCAAAATAAATAATTAAGTTTTTTTAAAAAGAAAGAAAAACACCAAAGACAAAAATAAATCTTAAGAGACAGAAAATAAGATCCATAACCTTCAATGGAATGACAATTAGAGTATCAATATATTTCTCAATAGCAATGATGGAAACCAAAAGATAGCTGAATAATATGTGCAAGTCTGAGAGAAAATGACTATCAACACAAAATTGTGTACCTATACAAACCATCTTTCAAGGTCAAAAGTATTTAAAACAGACATTTAAATAAATATAAGTATTTACTACTAACATAACTATACTAATGTTAAATGACATACTTTAGGAAGAAGAAAAATGATCCCAGGAGGAAAGTCTAAGACCCAAAAATGAATATTGACCAAGAAAACTAGCAAAGATACATAAATCTCAGTTAAGTACTGACTGTATAAAATAACAACAGAAATATCCAACTTGTGGAATTTTTAAAAATACTGGACAAAAATAGCATGTACGTTTGGAGGGGGTGATGAGAAGGAAGGAGTCCTTGTGTTGTTCAGGAGGGGGGTTAAAATCTGAATTTGTTCTAATTCACCAGTAGAGTTGGAAAAATCAAATAAGAACACAAGCCAAAAAACTCTATCAATATTTTTAAATGGCAAAGAAGAAAAGGAGCTGTAAGGCATGGAAATGCAGGACATGGAATGTAAGAAATAATATGGCAGAAACAGTTCATAACAAATGTAAATAGACAAATTCACCAGTTTGCCCGGGGGTGGGGGGTGGGGGGTGGGGGTAGTGGTAACTTACTGATTGCCATTTGCAACAGATACCCCAAAAGCAAAACTACATTGGAATGGTTGGGATAGTTGGTCTTAGAAAAACTAACAAAACAGATCTCAAATGATATAGAAAGGAAACACATCAAACTAGTAGATCAACTTATTAAAAGAAAAGCAAAGAATCAAGGGAACAGAGATCTTCAAGACATTAGAAAAAGAAAAGGAGGAAAGCTAAGAAAGACAGAGGTCTTTAGTTGAGACATATATATTGCAAACTCAAACACTTTCAGAGGCCAGTAAGGTAATATATTTCATCAAGTCTGAAAAAACTACTAATTTCAAGGGATGTCATTATTTTAGGTATTAGAAAAAAAATTGTAAGCAAAACAAAATAACCACTGCCAGTTAAAGTATAACACACCATCAAAAGTAACATACTATAACTTCAGAGCTGTTAAAAAGTAAAAAGATGAGAGCCTTAGAAATGATAAAATACAGTAAATGTATGAAGCTACAAAATATAAAATGAGAAAGGATTGGTGAGGCCTGTATTGGTCAATTTTTCTTAAAATCTCCAAAAGTAGTTAAATAAAACACAACTACAGGAAGTATTTCACAGTCCTCCAAATTGTGATCTTCACACAGGAGAATACAAGAATTTAATTCAGAGATGATAAGGGGTTGTAATTTTAGAATATCGTAAGATTTCTAGGTGAAACAACTCCACCTATAAAAATATGCACTGCTTAGGGAAAATATGCTGTTAAAAAAGAGCAAAGAGAACCCTAAAGATCTGAAGCTGCTTCGATTATTCTTTTCTGCAAAGATGTTGAAATTATCCATGATGACATTAGTTGCTACATGGGGATGATGACCAGAGGTTGATAGGTAAAGAAAGGAGAGGACAACATTCAAGAATGGGAAACTTCTGGAGAAGATAAATGAATATGGAAAAAATAATCCAAAAAAATGTGGTTTGGCTGTAACATAGGAGTACACTATAGAGCACAGAGGAAAAATAGGAAGTATACAGATAAATCACTCAATTTTTAAAGCCATTTAATTTACTGACATGAAGGAAATATTCATCAGCTTGGTGCTTTGTGACCACCTAGAGGGGTGGGATAGGGAGGGTGGGAGGGAGATGCAAGAGGGAGAGGATATGGGGATATATGTATACATATAGCTGATTCACTTTGTTATACAGCAGAAACTAACACTGTAAAGCAATTATACTCCAATAAAGATGTTAAAAAAAAGAGAGAGAAGAAGAAAATATTCAGTGGTGCTAAGAATTGAAGAGTACAAATTGCAATTTTTCTTATTTTATCAAACTTCCCACAAAAAGAATAACAGGGACTTCCCCGGCAGTCCAATGGTTCAGATTCTGCCTTCCAATGCAGAAGGCGCGGGTCCTATCCCTGGTCAGGGAACTAAGATCCCACATGCCTCGGGGTGTGGCTAAAAATTAAAAAACAAAAACAAACAAACAAACAAATATGAAATTTAGAGCATCAGGAGGAAATCATTAGGTTACATGCTTATACATATGTCGTTATCTTTTTAAAAATGAAATAACTTTCAAAAAGAATGTTTGAAATCTAGCTGGTTCTTGAAGTTTGTTTTTAATAAATATTATATACACATTCCTTTTTTTTTTAATTTTCTGTTTTATTTATTTATTTTTGCATTTTGGCCGCGACGTGCAGCATGCGTGATCTAGTTCCCTGACCCTGCATTGGGAGCACAGAGTCTTAACCAATGGACCACCAGGGAAGTCCCCAAGATTTTGTTTTTAAGGACTAAAATCTAACCTGAATTGCATCTTGTATGGTGATCATAATTTATTAGGATAGTCATAATTTTCAAAATTAAAAAAAAAAATCCCAAGAATGCTTTGTCAACAGTACTTCCCAGTAGGCACTGTGCTGTCATATGTTCTCCAAAATAATAATTAAGTACCCCTGAATGATGGCACTTTTAAGCACTTTCACTTTTCAACATAAAAGGCAGAAAAGCAGAAAAGAAACATTGCACAGTTTTTGCCTGAAGGCAATAATTTTATCAGCAGAGCATATCCTCAGTTCAGAATCTGGGCTCTCTATACAATGAAGACCAATTACTTTGTCTGCCTTATAGGCAAATACTTACTTAATGTAGAAATGATGGCGCTAAGAGAGTTGATAATAACAGTTTGTTTATGGTAATCAGGTGACCCTTCAAAATTAAAATAATCTCCCATAAAGTTGACTGGGAAATAGGGCAAATATAAAAGCACCTTCTTCCATTCACAAAGGACTGCAGTCTCATCTCACACTGCAGATGCTCCAAAAGTAGCAGTAGGATGAGAGCCAATTTTTACCATATGGAAGACCCAAACCTCAACTGCTCTTCAAGTAAAATGATGTCGTCAATCCCTACACAGGATGGAGACTCCTCCAGTTTTAAGGAAACATGCTCACAGAATCTCCCAGAGGTCTAAAAGGACCCAGGGATGCTGTAGTGTGTGAATGTGCAGGTTGAAACCACTACAGATCTTTTTCTAATAAGTAGGAAGCCAGTTTGAAAAAGAGAGAAGCAGAGAAGCTGAGAAGCTGAGCAAAAGACTCTAGATTACCCAACTCTGAAACCCATCCAACCTATGGATACACCTGAAAATGCAGATAACACCTACTTGTCATCAATGTCATAATGATTGACTGAGATAATGTATAGTCTAACAATATAGGAAACAAAACAGGCACACAATGAATGCACTATTTACTATACTGATACCTCCCAGGAAACCTAGCAAAGAAAGCTGGGTGATCAAAGTAGGGTGTATCTCGGCTGATTTTCTGGAAAACTTTTAGGAAGTCTAACTTATTCACCAAAAAGCTATTAGTAAGGCCCAGATATTCATTTGGATTTTCATCTTCTAATCTGAGGTAACCCAGTAGATTATCTGTACTACTGGGTACACTTTAGCTTTTGTGTTTATGTACACAAATCTAAAACCAACTTTCAAAGTTTTACGTTAACAATTTACCTGTTTAAAACAAATAATCTAAACTTCTGCTTTTCAAGCATTACTTCTATTTCAGCATGTTCCAATGCAGCCTTCTGGAGAATAAACTTGAAAGTAAAAAAAAAAATGGGGTGTAAAAAAGAGGCTGTATGAAAACACTTTCCAGTGCTATGTAATCTGGCAATTTGGAACTCCTGCTAGATAAAAACAAAGACTTGAAAGGAAGGGGCATCAGTAAACAGGGTAGTAGATACTAGAGACTGACTCAGTCACTAGGGAGAAAATATTTAATTGATTTAGCACAAAACAGGCACAATAACTAAAAATATTTCCCATTCAACAAATAGAATTCCCTTTCTGAATCCTGGAAACTAAAGAGAAATAAAGAGATAAATAGGCAATGCAATTAAATGTGCTTACAGAGCCGGCCATTTTCTATTAACAGCTACTTGAACACACAACACTATTTATCAGAGGTCTTCTGAGTACTTTGTAACAATTTCACAAAATACTCCCAGGAAATCAAATGACAAATCTCATGGAACCAGTTGTACTAACAGAAGAAATTAAAATAAGGCTTTGACTTTGAAAGCCCAGTCATCCTGGACAACCGCTGAAGATGCAGTGGGTGCTCCCAGTAGGCTCTGAATGTTTTCAATGCCATTAACTAGAAGCACAAATAAGAAGAGCTACAAATATCATTTGTTTAAATTTTACCAATCCTATACATTTTCTTTCTGAGCACTTTAAAGAAACCAAAACAATGTTAATTCAGGATGACTAAAAAGACCCTAGGTGCTTTGTCAAAAAGTGCTTTACAAATGTCAAACAAACAAAATAAAAACAAGAGAAATAGCTATATTTCATGATAAGAACTTCACAGGCTGACTGATTAGCTCAGCGTTTTATACCGAAATCTTTACTATGTCAATCTTTTAAAACGTTCGATGATGAACTAAATGAAGCTGGTTTGTTCTTTATTAATAAGATTAAGTCAGGATGATCTACTTTACAAAGCATAAAAAAATTAATTATCAAATTTAAAAGAGTTGTACTATGTACTCTTTTAGTGCTAAAGGTACTCATTAAAACTCAGTTGAAGGTTGTCTACCAGTCTATTTCCCCCTCATTGTTATATTTTACTTACCTCTTCATGTACCAAATTACCCAAGACTTAAGGAGGAGAGGGCTTCCAAAACAGGTGTCAGATACATGGCCATCACATATGGCTATATTGTATGTATGTATGCAAAGTGATAATTTAGAAAAGTTCATAAAACTATGTGTCGGGTCACACATATATGTGAATTAATTAAGGGAGGGATGGGTTGGGAGACAGGCACAGTGGTCAAGAACAGAATATGCTTACTGTAAACAATCTGTCAGCAATAATGTCTGGTGTCCAAAATTAGGTGTGCATCCTGCGTAGGTCTGATTTATTCTCCACTCAATATAATATAAGTAAACCCAAGCAGCACGTTTTTTCTATCGAAGTAGAAAGGTCTTAGATGATTTCTCTAATTATAACTATACATAACATAGAGGAACTTAGTACCATTCTACCCTGCCGCAAATGAATTAAATAACATTTAAGCTATCTGTTCAGTATATTTTCAATAGGCAGCAAGAGGAAGGAGATCAGTAAAAAGGCTTTCTGTTACTCACCTGTAACCCTCTCCTTTGTAGAATACTGGAATCATCCATAATAGACAACAGACCAAAAAAAAGCCACTCTCCAGTTAGTCAACCACTAGTGCCTACTTGCATATCGCTGGGTAAAGAGGGAAACAATCAAGCCCGCTCTCCATGCTGTGCCCACTGCTCCACTAAACCAGCTCTCTCTCAGTCCAGCGTGAGTACACAATCACTGCCTCACACCAGAGCCACGTCTTTCTTCACAGCAGTCCAGATAGATCTCATCTGAATCACCATCAAAAAAGGGGGAAATTTTTCATATTTGTTTTTCTCTTGCATACACACCCCTTTGGTTGAAAATATCTGAAGTACCAAGAAAAGGACAAAGATCCCGGGAAAAAATTCCAATCTTTAACATCCTGACTTCGCTGCTTATTAAAAAGGTTTGGCAAACAAAACAAGAGAGTCTCCACCTACAGCTACTAAGCTTATAAAATCCATGTCACGTTTTCCTTTCCAAAAACAAAACCACGTCACATACATTTTTTAAAAAGATAATTCTTCAGAAATACAGAGAAAAACACATTATTCTGGCGCTATATTTTAAGCTTAGTCTGATATAAAACCAGTTATTGTTTTGACTAAGTCGGCAAAATTCCTTTCATCCTTTGTATAGACAAAGCAAATGTCAGATTCTTTCAATACTGTGACAGGCTCTTTTGTTTCTTTATCTCTAGATACGCTGGTCTTCACTTCTTGGACAGTCACGAAAGCCTCTTTCTTCAGGAGCTTAGGTCATTGCTAAGGTCGGCTTCCCTGTTCTTTTATGTCCTGGAGGGGGCTTGTACACGTTTGGTAAGTTCTGAGCATGGACGAATTCATTCATCTATTCATTGCTGATAGTACTGTCACAGGAAAAGCTCCCCATTCCATCAGACTTCTAAAAGGGCACAGCATGAAAAAGTCTAGTTTTACCCAGACTTTAATAATCTCAGAATCGTTTCTTTGGTCACTGGTTGTCATTTTCAAAGCAAGACTTCAGCCAAGTTTACAGATGCTTCTAGACTCTTAATTTATATATTTATAACATATACATATATATATAGAGAGAGAGAGAGAGAGAGAGAGTGAAAGGTTAGCTCTCATGATGTGATTTTGTCACTTAAACATCCCATAAGCAATGTTTCAAACTTTCCAATTTTATAGTAATTGCCAGAATCCTAGTAAACACAGGGGAAAGAAAACCAAGGCAAGTTAGTGATTTTTCTAGTAAGTCACAAAAGAACTGTTAGCAAAGGCAGCACTATATTCTTAGGAAGAGGGTTAAATACATTATCTACCAATTCACAATCACTGTTCTTCAAACTATAGGACATGCACAAATTATTCACTCTCCAAAGAATTTCAGAAGATATTAATCCAAATTTCCTAATTTGACAAATAAAGTTATATATAAAGCACCCTGAATCAGGCTGTTGTACTCTCTAAGGAGTAAATATAGCAATAACTATAGGACAGATTCAGTCTGCACCTAACAAGGAGAAAAGGCTGCCCCTCCTATAATTATGGCAGCTGCACCAAACAGTTTGGGGCTTGAAGGAAGGTCTATTTACAAAATCTTTTTCTGGTCTTCTTACAACTGACTCTAGTCACAAGAGCTAGCCACACTGCTGAAAACTGCACACAAAGCAGGATCCATCTCTCTTTCATTCAGCAAAAACCTTCTAATCTTTAGCACAACCAGTGTGGTCTTTCATTGTGAGAGCTAATAAATCCACATCTCCATGGACTCCTTCCATCTGCTGCTTTAAACAACTAATGGACGGATTATGTCTATGGGGAAAACAAACACAAGACCTGAACAGACAGCTGATTTGCATAGGGTGTGTTATCTACTGTATGAGTATCTACAAAGTCACAGGATTTTAAAGCTACAGAGCCTCTATCAAAATAGATTTTATTAACTAAAACACATACATCAGCAGAGAGGAAGTAGGAGTGAGCCTCTAATCTATCTATCCCTGTAGAAATAGAAATGGTGTAATTCTGATAAACTGTTCAGGCCAGACATTCAAAATTCAAACTCTTCATTCATTTACTAATTCAGGAATCATTTATTATGCCAAGCATTGAGATGGGCAGTAGGGAACGATTACCAAGATTAACATTACCCATAAACTAATAATTCCATTCTAGAAGAGCTCAAGTCCAATGGGGAAGCCAAATAAGCAAGTAATTATGATACAACGTGGGAATTATGACAAAGAGGACTCAATTCATTACATTGGGAAATCTACAAAAAAGGCTTCCAGTGCCAAGTGCCATCTGGTCACTGAAACAAACCTTACAGGATTATCAGACCTTGGCCGTTACCTAAAGTATGCATAGCTTAAAAATCTTTAACCAGTCCTCACTAACCAAAAAATTAGTAACAAACTCCTTCCCTTGGCATTCAAGGCACGCTACAATATAGGAACAATAGATTTCATCTCCACCACTACCTTGCTGTAACCTTAGCCTTCCAATGAGAAAGAACAATGCACTGCTTCCTGAATACATACCATCCTCCTTCTTCTCTATCTCATATTCTTTGTGGTTAAACAGGAATACAATCATACACCTTATCGGACTGTTGAATAACTTAAACAACATATACCAATGCTTCTTAAACTTTTTCAATATTTCTAATGACAGTGTAGAATGCACCCTGCCCAAAATTTCCTGCCATAAGCTGGCTTCTTTAAAGCCTCATGTTTTGTTCTTAAAATTCATACCAATTTTGCATTCTTCTCTCTAATCTAATAAACTTTCATTTTTAATACTAAAATAATATTTACAAATGCTGATTAAATTGTAGGAGACTGAAGAAGAGTAACCAAAGAGGTGGGAGGAAAATCAAGACTGCTAATGCTATCAAAGAAGCCAGGAAAAGAGTGTTCAGGGAGGGCTGAACAGTAACAAATGCTGCCAAGAGACCCATCTCTAAAGAAAACCCCTGAATTTACTGACTTGGAAGTCATTGGTATCCTCTGTAAGAAGAGTTTCAGGGGTAGACAGGTGAGAGGAGCAGAAGCCCTCTCACAGAGTGCTTCTGTGAGTGAGCAGGAAATGAGGAAATAAAGATGGCAGATCTTGACAACTCTTCCACCTTCCACTTAACTCTTTTCTATCCTTCACAGGCAAATCTCTTTAAAGAAGTTATTCTTGAAAAGGAATGGACAGGATTCAGGGCATTTACAGAAATAGGAGGAGGAATATTTCTTCCATTGTAACAGAAGAAAAAGCAGGTATAGGTAACAAAATATCTGTTAATCTTAGTGGTAAAGAAGCTAACAAAGTTTCCAAATTATAGCTGTTTTCTCTGTGAAATAAGAAAGAAATCAGCAAAGAGATTGGAAATTTGAGAAAAGCAAAGAGAATCTGAAAGAGATAATGTAGAGAACAAGAAGATGAGTTAAAGAAAAAGGACTGGCAAGCAATGTTGAGAACTGACTGACAGACATTATTCATCATAATTTTATAGGGCCAGCTACCAATCTGCTCCACGTGTGGCTTTCTTCAGTAAACTACAGTAACACAAAGGCAAACGTTTTACCAGACGAATTTACCAGATAGATGGACAAAAAATGGGGCAAAAGACTTACGACACTGACGGAAGAGCTAAAGAGTTAATGGACCACAGAATCTAAGCTAAAAGATTAAAGGACAGGAAGAAATTAGAATGATCTAATAGAGATGCTGATAAGCCTAAGCACTGTTATACTCTAAGAATAATTAAATGAGGGAACTGAAAATCTATCAGGTCATGGTGAGGTTATCCAGCATTATGACGTTAGTAGGTATTCCAAGGCACAGAGTATAGTCCTGAAGAGGGTACATAAGTGGACTATAAATGATGATGATGATGAAGTTAATTTAAGTAACTGTGATGCCAGGATCCTTCCCTGTGGAAGGATCCACACAGTCGCTGTGGATAACTGTAGGAGTTGGGAGGAGTAGGAAGACTTATGCCTGACGATAGTATCTAACATAAAAGGGGAGGAATAATTGGGAGGTTAGTAAATACAGTGGCCAGGAATGGAAGGGCTTAGACATAAGGACTGCTAAGAAAAATTACCCTAACAGTTCATATTGAATCCTGCTTCAAATAAAGTTGATTTATAAACAGTCGTCATAATATAATCCATATCCCTTATTTTATTCCTGGATAAATTAGGACCCAAGAAGGGGATATAACCTGCTCAGAAACTGTATACTAGGAACTTGAACTCACGTTTCTGCTAGAACATGCAGCTTTAACTAAATAGAACAATGGAGGAAGGTTTCCTGTCCTAGGAAGGATGAATAGAACATTTTCATCAACTTCTCTACTATACAGTAATTTGGTGTTAAAAAGACCATTTGGCAATGACTAGGTAGAAACTAGGACATCTGCAGAAATAAATAAAATTAAATACATAAATTCTCAGAATAGGTTGCATCCATGCATGTTCTCAACAAATATCATCCTTTCATTTATCCGAATGTGAGTAAAATATCTTATGATTAACCCAATGTGGAAAGCTATAAGGAGCTTTATATGGTAAACAAGCCAAGGTAAGCCCAACAAGAAAATTAACTCTTGTTGTAAAACCCAAGTCCTGAAGGTAGCCTCAGAGGAGACCTTTCTCCACCAGGCATGCAGCACTGCATGCAACACAAAGCACAGAACCTGGAATCTCTTCGGTTCATGATAGGTCCTCAACAAAGGATTCTTTTTAATTTGCTGCTTAAATGGAAACTCAGTCAAATAAAATTTCTTCAAAATAGGCCTTTTTATACAGGAAAAATATGCTCCTCAAGGTAAAAAGAATGATTTTACTGATATCCCCTGTTTTACAATATGCATGGGTTTACAGTTAAGATTCTCCACTCAAACCTTATAGGAAATCACTGTCATTATTTCAAAATAAAAAGTTAAATAAACCAGCTGAAACTTGCTTGATTTCTACATTTTCATTTTACTGTATCCTATAAATGCACTTTATTTTGTTCCCAAGATGCCCATACATCTGAGGGACCTTTCTGTTTGGAGTTTTGTGCCCCTTTTGAAAAACAGTCCATTAATTGTGTTTGCCAGAAGCAGTCTCAGTCCCTCAGCGCAGGTAATTTATTTCATGTGGGTCTGAAAATTAAGAGGTCAAATGGGGGGAAAAAGTGAGCTGAAACTGCAAAAATTACTGTCATTTAAAAAAATCTGGGGCTTCCCTGGTGGCGCAGTGGTTGAGAGTCCGCCTGCTGATGCAGGGGACACGGGTTCGTGCCCCTATCTGGGAAGATCCCACATGCCGCGGAGCAGCTGGGCCCGTGAGCCATGGCCGCTGAGCCTGCGCGTCCAGAGCCTGTGCTCCGCAACGGGAGAGGCCACAACAGTGAGAGGCCCACGTACCGCAAAAAAAAAAAAAAAAAAAAAAATCTAGGCAAAAGTTATAAGCAATCACAGAGCGGAAAATCAATTAACATCATTTTTATGTCTTTTGCTTACTACAATGTAAATTTTACACAATCAAAACAGAAAACTTTCCTACAATTTTCAAAAGCAGAAAATCACTTCTGTATTCCTTTGTATTCCGCTTTTAGAAGTTCTGTTTTCCCTGTTATTTTTTAAAGGATAAAACTAAAAGTCTATACATACTCACATTCCAACAGACATGCCACAAGACAAAGGATTCCTTTCAATCCAAACACTGACATAAATAATTCAAAGCTTTTAGAGAAACTAGAAATCCTATCACTAAATTCTAATTCCTAAAATATATATATCTCCCTTGCCTTAAACGGACTAGATGACTTAAAATTAAAATGATTTTCTCTGTGAAAACTGCCCAAAGTAATTAAGTTAGTGTAAAATCAAAGCTAGAAAATCAATGATTTAAAAAATAAAAACATAACAGACAGCATATGCATTGACCTCCAGCCCCTCTTGAGATTCCAAAACCCTCTTTAACAACTGATATAGAAAGCAGACAAAAAATCAGTAAGGACCAAAAAAACCCTGAACAACACTATCAACCAATGTGAGTTAAATGACATTTGTAGAGCACTAACACAACAGTGGCAGAACACACATTCTTTTCAAGTGCGCATCAAACATTTACCAAGGTAGACCATATTCAACACTATAAAACATGAGTCAATAAATTTTAAGACTTAAGTCATATATGTGACTGACCACAATGGAAATAACCTAGAAAATAATAACAAAAGAGATATGCAAAAATCCTCTAATATTTGAAAACTAAATAACATACCCATGACTAACTCATCATTCAAAGAAATTAAAAAGAAAACTAGAAAGTAATTTGAACTGAGTGAAAATAAAAAAACACACATCAAAGATGTGTAGGATATAGCTAAAGCTTTAGTATACAGAGAGAAATGTTTACCACTAATCACCTATATTAGAAAAGAAATGACCTCAGCTTCCACCTCAAGAAACTAGAAAGAGTAAATAAAATCCAGAGTAAGCAGAGAAAAAAATTAATAAAGATGAGAGCATAGAGTAGAAAACATACGTATAGACATACATACATACATAAATTCAGTAATAAGAGAAATCAGTTAAACAAAAGCTAGATCTTGAGAAAACGAATAAATCACTATTCAGACTGTTAGAGAAAAATGAAGGAAAAAATTACCAAGATCAGGATGAGAGATTTATAATTGGATACCAATAAATTATACAATTTAGATGAAATGGATAAACTGCTTAAAGGACATAAAATACCAAATCTCCCTCAAGAAATATAGAAAGTATTGGGACTTCCCTCAAGAAATATAGAAAGTATTGGGACTTCCCTGGTGGTCCAGTGGTTAAGACTCTGCACTTCCAATGCAGGGGGCACGGGTTCAATGCCTGGTTGGGAAACTAAGATTCCACAGGATGCGTGGCATGGCCAAAAAAAAAAAAGAAATATAGAAAGTATGAATATACATATCCCTATATCTAGTAAAGCAACTGAACTTTTAGTTTAAAAATATTCCTACAAATAAAAGTACAGATCCAGGTGGCTTCACTACTAAATTCTACCAAGCATTTAAAAAAACAAATTCTACAAAAACTCTTCCCAAATATTGAAAATGAGGGACTACTTACCAACACATTCTATAATATCAGCATTATCTTGACTCCAAAACCAGGCAAAAGACATTACAAGAAAAGAAAACTACAGATCATATATATCCCTTATGAAAATAAACGTAATAATTTAGCAAATCATATCCAGCAATATATTAAAAAGACAATACATTGTGACCAAGTGGGGTTTATGCCAGGAATGCAAGGTTGGCTTAACATTTAAAAGTCAACCAATGAAAAAAAGCAATATAACTCTCCAGATTACCACACTAAAAAAGAAAAACCTTATCATCTCAACACATGCATAAAAAGCATTTGACAAAATACATCATCCATTCCTGTTAAAACTCTCAGCAAGCTGGGAAAAGAAGGGAACTTCCTCAACTTGATAGAGAGCATCTACAACAAACCTAAAGTTAGCACTGTACTTAACAGTGAAAGACTGAAAGCTTTCCTCCTAAGATAAGAAACAAGGCAATAATGCCTGCTTATCACTTCTATTCAACACTGCACTGGCACTTCTAGCCATTGCAATAAAGCAAAGAAAAAATAAATAAATGGGATCTGCATCTAACTTGGAAAGGATAAAAAATAAAACTATCTTTATTCACAGATGACATGATCATCTACACAAAAGAATCTAACATAACGAACAAAAAAAGCTACTATAACTGAAAAGTGAGTTTAACAAGGTTGTAGGATACATGATCAATATTGAGAAATCCACTGTATTTCTATACACTGACAACAAGCAATCAGAAACTGAAAATTGTAAAGCAATTACATTTTACAATAGCATCAAAACATACGAAAAGGGGCTTCCCTGGTGGCGCAGTGGTTGAGAGTCCGCCTGCCGATGCAGGGGACACGGGTTCGTGTCCCGGTCCGGGAAGATCCCACATGCCGCGGAGCGGCTGGGCCCGTGAGCCACGGCCGCTGAGCCTGCACGTCCGGAGCCTGTGCTCCGCAACGGGAGGGGCCACAACAGTGAGAGGCCCCCGTACCGCAAAAAAAAAAAAAAAAACATACGAAAAACTTACGGCTAAATCTGACAAGAGATGCACAAGGCCTGTACACCAAAAATTGCAAAACATTACCCAGAAACAAAGAAGATTTATATAAATGGAAATACTGTGTTCATAGATCACAAGACTCAATAATGTTAAGATGTCAATTCTCTTCTAATTGATCTGTAGATTCAATGCAGTCCTAATCAAAATCCTAGCAGGTTTTGGGGCTTTTGGGGTTTGGGTTTTGTTTCACTTTGTTTTGTTTGGTTTTTTTTTAGAAATTTACAAGTTGATTCTAAAATTCAAATGGAAGTGCAAAGGACCTAGAATTGCCAAATCAACTATAAGAAAGAACAAAGTTGTAGGTCTTATACTACCTGGCTTTCAGACTTATTATAAAGCTACAATAATTAAACAGTGTGATACTGGCATCAAGACAGACAAATACAGAATAAAGATCTGGGAAGAGGCCCACACATATATGGTCCATTGATTTTTGACAAAGGTGCAAAGCAATTTAGTAAAAAAAGGACAGTCCTTTCAACAGCGTTGGAACAACCGATGTCGACAAGCAAAAAAGTATGAACATAAATCCATATCTCACATTATATATTAAAATTAACTCAAAATAAATCATAGACCTAGACATAAAACCTATAAGCTTTAGGTTGGTCTGCCATATTGCTGAAAGTTCTCTATTTACTCTTTAACACTGGCATTCTGACATCCATCCCTACACTCCTCATTTTAAGATACCCTATTGCATGAGTTATTTTTATAAGGAGCATAAATTACCTTCAAACACTGTTTAATCTAATGAGTAATAATGTGAGCAGCCAAAACAGTTCAAATAGCTTAAGTTAAAATCTTATTTACTAATTAGTTTAATTAATTAAAATACCTATTAAAATATTCATCTTACAGAATGGTTCTAAGTCTTTAAAATCCCAAGCTTAACCAAAGTAAGTGTCATACATAGTTGGTGTTGCAAAATGTTCAAAATAAGGAAGACTCAAAGATAGGGGCTTCCCAGGTGGCGCAGTGGTTGAGAGTCCACCTGCCGATGCAGAGGACACGGGTTCGTGCCCCGGTCCGGGAAGATCCCACATGCCGCAGAGCAGCTGGGCCCGTGAGCCATGGCCGCTGAGCCTGCGTGTCCGGAGCCTGTGCTCCGCAACGGGAGAGGCCACAACAGTGAGAGGCCCGCGTACCGCCAAAAAAAAAAAAAAAAAAAAACAGATAGTTTGCACTGTTCATTATAAAGAACAAAATCTCCCATCACTTCTGATCTGTCCGTCCACCAAGCAGAGCTGTCAGGATATTAGCGAACAAGGCAAAAATCAGAAATCCTCAAGCATGCCATGATAGTCTGCATAAACAGATTATTTTAATAAAATGCCTTTAATATATAAAATTCAAAAGCTCCCCAAATCCAGAGTAAGATCCTATACTAGTTTCCAAATGTAAAGATGCAAAAAAACAAGTTAAGAATTTTTTTCAAATAAACAATACAAACATACATACACACCGTTAAACGCCATGAAGAAAACAATGTGTGATGGGGGAGGAATAATGACATTTGAGATAAAACTTGAAAGAGAGACTCAGTCATGAAAAGATCAGGCTAAAGTGCATAATAGCTATAGGGAAAATAACCTGTAAAGGCTTTGTGGTGGGAACAAGCTTGCAATGTCCATTATGTAGAAAGAAGACTAACACTGTTGGAATATAGTAAGAAGGGGTTTGTTGCATAAGATGAGTTCAGAGAAGTAGGCAGGGACCAGATCATATAGTAACTTGGTAGGCCATGATAAGGAGTTTAGAGTTTATTGTTTGTATAATGGGAAGCCACTGGGTAATTTTAAGCAAGGGAATGACATAATCTGATATACATTTTTTTTAACGTACTACTTTCTTAAAAAATTGCTTAAAATTTTTCTTAATGTACTGACTACTTTGTGGAGAATGATTTGTAAAGAGGTCAAGGGAATGCAGAGAAATCACATAAGAAGCTACTGGAACAGTTCAGACTAGAGAAGTGGGGACTTGTACTAGGGGTTCTAGCAATTAGGCTTGGCAGGCAGGGTGGAGAGAAGGCAAATACACAGATTCAGAGTGTATTCCATACAGAGAGCCAACTAGACTAGCTCTTGGACTGAACATGAGGTGGAAAAATAAAACAATCAAGGATGCCATCTTTTACCAAGATTGTGGCACCATTTATAAGATGAAGAATACTAGAGAAGGAACAAGTCTATCACTTGACATGTTAAAATTCCATTCTCCTAACTAATTTGCTTCTACAGAGTTATAAAGGTTCCCTACATTCCACCCTCACTAGTAACAACCTTCAAATTGGTGAAGGTTGGACCTCGACCACCACTTTCTTCTTGAGAAGAGTATTACTTTCTAACTCTTCCATATGTAAAACCACAGTCTAGAGAGCTGACTGACAAAGTTCGAGCACAGGTTCGAGCCCTGGTCTGGGAAAATCCCACATGCCATGGAGCAACTAAGCCTGTGTTAGGTGCTTCTGAATGAAGAAAGGTGGGAAATACTTTGTGAGCTTCCTAAGCATCAGAGTGAAAACGTGAAGAAACTGTCTTTCTAGCAGTGTGAGCTCTTAAATAAACTGTATAGCCTTTTACATTACTAAATGAAATCATCTTCTTTTCCGCTTTCAAAGACTCAAGCCCATGCCAAGAGCAGAAAAACATACACAACTAGAATTTTATACAATATTTAAACTCATTTATACTCACTCTATCATTTGGAATTTTTATCCAATGAAATCTGGTTTTGAGGGGGAAAAAAACCCTATCTTTTTACACTTTTACATGATGTCTTGACTCCTCCCTAGATTCATTCTCTAACTTCTGAACACTGCCTCTAAGGACTGAAAACATCTTCATTAAGAAAAAAAAAAAGCTGCCTATACAGAGATAAACTAATTAGAAAATTCCAGTCAGTAGCAAATACCAATATTATCATAATCACATAACCTTGTCCAACTGATGCCAAGGAATGTTCTGAGACTCTCTTGAAATAATAGAATAATAGGAAAAGTACACTTTGTATAGGCATTTGTGATATAACAGAGAAACCACTGGAATCAGAAACAAAAGAATCCCAATCCATTACTTGTTAACAATAATCATCTTGAGTGATGTATTCATACTACCTCACAGCTTCTTCATTTATAAAGCAGAGTTAATAATACAGTATGCCGGCTTTCCTGGTGGCACAGTGGTTAAGAATCCGCCTGCCAATGCAGGGGACACGGGTTCGAGCCCTGGTCCAGGAAGATCCCACATGCCGCGGAGCAACTAAGCCTGTGTGCTACAACTACTGAAGCCCATGCGCCTAGAGCCTGTGCTCTGCAACAAGAGAAGCCACCACAGCGAGAAGCCCACACACCACAACGAAGAGTAGCCCCCACTCACCACAACTAGAGAAAGCCCATGCACAGCAACGAAGACCCAACGCAGCCAAAAATAAATAAATAAAATAAATAAAATTTTTAAATAAATAAATAAAATAGTGTGGCAAAAATTACAAGAGTTTTAATATCTAATAACTTAGAGAAATGCAAGAAAACAGGTATATTCACATATTGCTAGTAGAAAGTAAACTGTTAAAAACAATAATACCTATTAAAATAAAATATGCATATAACCTTTGATCCAGCAACTCCATTTTAGAGGATCTATTCTAGAGAGAGGGAAGCGTCAACATTTAAGAATATATGAATATGACCGTTGTAAAGCAATTATACCCCAATAAAGATGTTAAAAAAAAAAAAAGAATATATGAATATGGATATTTATTACAGCATGTTTAATATCTGCCAAGAGAGGAAAAGATGAAAAAACATTGTATAGGGATTTTCAGAAGTCCCTTAAAACCTTGAGTTTCCCACATCATAGTGGTTCCCAAACTCTGCTGCACATTACAATCAACCTGAGCTTTCGAAAATCCTGATCCCCAGGTCACATCCCACACCAATTATATTTGAATGTCTGAGATCAGGAGCCAGGTGTCAGTATTTTGAAGATTCCCAGATAATTTCGATGTGCAGCAAAGTTTGGGAACCAATACCACAACTGTTAAAAAAGCAATCTACTGTTCTGAGGTCCCTCCCTGTTTAGGATTGCCAGGTTTAGCAAATAAAAATACAGAATGTCCAGTTAAATTTATCCTGCTCTAACATTCAATTTTTTGTCTGGTTTTGGATGAGAAAAGGGAGTTGTCAGACAACACTGAAGGAGAGGTTTCTCTATAATTTCTCAACAAAAGTGGTTCAAGTGAAACCAAGAGAGAAACTTCCCAAATATAGTAATTACAAAATAATAAGAAACATCATCACAGAGATTAACAGCATTCATTCTACAAAAAGAGAGATCTGGATTCAAACCATACTTCTATCATGAACCATCTGTGTGAACTTGGGCAAGTTACCCACTTTTAAGCCTCCACTTCCTCAATTTATACATTGATTGAGTAATCATGTCTATTTCATAGGGTTGGTATAAGGATTAAATAAAGCTAATCCATTTCAAATACTCAGCATAGTCCCCAGCACACAGGATGCATTCAACAAATGTTATTATTTTTAATCATGCAGTAAATGAGCCCTTCAAAATGGGCCCTGCTGTAAAAAACGCTAGTTGATGTGGAAATACTAGTTAATATCTCCCACGAATTACTTCTATGGGAAGGATGTGACTATTCTTTAGCTAATCTCCGATTATTTACTTAAGTAGGCAAGTACCAAGTAGAATAACATCATGTATGAATCTAAAAGAGTTTCTTTAATGCATTTTAAGCACAAAGAGGATTTTGCATCCTATGTTCAAAGTATTATTCTTTTCTCCATGAAACTAATATCCTAAAATGCCAATGAGCCATGCTTCTCATTGACATCAATAATTGTGCTGCTGAAGGAAGACAGCTGAGGCCCTTTAATACAATGCAGCTAACACACTGCCATCATAAGCTTATAATGAGAACTACTATTGTTCAGAATGATAAGGCTAGATCAGATGCCCATCAATTCCTTTAATAGGCACAATACAGCAATTTACATTTGCATTCATAATCAGGAACCTAAACTAAACTACTATAGAAGACAAGATAAAATGTCTTGTAAAAAGTTTTGTTAGCCAGAGATGCTCCTAATCCCAGCATTCTGAAACGCAGATCAAAAGTCACAGTACAGAGCACACAGACCACAATTCCATACAATCCTACCAGGTAAACAGAACACCCAGACTCATTCATTTGTAGCAAAATACGTTTTAAACACTATAGTTCTTTGACAGTGTTGATAATAACATTAATCTTTCATTGCCATTTACAGCTATATAACTGCATCAATGCTGATTTATAATTATATACATATTTCTTGAATAGGAGGAAGGGGAGGCAATTCTTATCACTCATTTAGAGAAACTATATGATTTGTTTTGATATAAATCTTCCTGCTCATAATTAATTCTCCAGGCATTTTCATTGAAAGCATAGTGGCAAGCATCTTTTTACCCCATTTAATACTAGTAGTCTATAGAAAAATTATAATCAAGGACAACATACATATAAAGCAACTAACCTGTTGAAAGGACTAGTTGTTTTCTTCTTTAAAACGTTTACAAATCAATTACACTGCTTTAAAAAAGAGCAAAAAACTTAACCTCCTAATCACACTGAGTGACACATAATGGAATAGTTACTGAAAATGCAAAACTCAACAGCAGTTTCTCTCCCTCCCCTATAGCACCTTCTGCTCTGCACTGTTCACTACACATCTCTCTTTGTCCTAAAAGCCTGGGATCTTGCTAAGCACAAAGACTGTATCTCATTCTTCTCTGTGCACCCAGCACCGGGCACAACAAACTGCCACAGAAGAGTCAAAAAGGTCTATTAAATTTAGAAAGACACGATACCTGTCCTAAAGGCAATCCTCATCTAACAGAAGAGTGGCTCCCCTAAAGGTCTGTCTCTTTTTTAATCCTTCAATGTTCTCAAGTGAACTCATCCACATTCATAGCTTCAACTACCATTTCATACTGATGATTTGCCTCTTAAAGCTCTATCTCTAGCACAAATTTCCTGAGCTCTAAAAACAATTCTTACTGGCAATGGATCCCTCAAATTAGACATGGCCAAACAAGCTCTTTTTTCCACTCCCTAGGCCTGCCCTGGCTCCCATAATCTTGTGGGGTTTGGGGTTTTTTTTGTTTTTTTTGATTAATGAAATCACTCTGTGAGATCTATCAAGTCTTTGTAATTTTAATAATCACTGGAGGCTTCTAAGCAGAGGATAACTATTAGATCTCTAGTTCCAGAAAAAATCTGAAACGTTTTTCATAAACAAGCCAATTAAGGAGTCAGAATAAGGGTAAATAAAATGGGGAAAGGTGAAAGAAACAACTGATGAGGAAAGCAAGAGATGTACACAGAGAGTAAAGAACACGGGCAGATACAAAGACCCTCATTCAGTCAGAAAACACTCTCTGAGCACTTTACACTGATCTCCCTCCCTCTCCCTCCCTAACCCTCTCCTCATCAACCACCCTCCCACTTTTTTTATCTGCAAACAATCACCTCTACACAAAAGACCCCCTCCAACCCATTTCTCTCTAGTGCCCTAATCAAAATTCTCAACCAGTTTGTTAATCCTCAAGGGCTCCCCACTACTTAAAACTGAGGTCCTGATGCCTCCCTTAACATCCAAACTCCTTTGCTCTTTAATCCAATTTACCCAACATACTGTTCACAACCTTATCTATCACTTCACTCCTTCCCTTAGGCTCCATGAAGACAGGGACAATGTCCGTTTTATTTAATAAGATGCAGCCAGAAGAAGGCACACTGACTGCCGTATAGTATGAGTATATAAGCTCTATAGTCCAGCCAAAATGAACTATTTGCTATTTCTAGGATTTTAGACAACCATACCTTTATTTCATGTTCCCTACTTCAGAAAGGCCTTCTCTCTGCCCAAACCTTTTTATCTCTAAAACTTATCCGTCCAGGTCTAGCTCAAACACTACCTCTTCCATGAAGTTTTCTTTCATTCCCTAGAAAAAGTTATTTATTGCCTCACAGACAACTTCTACCATCCTTTGATCATTTCTAATCATCCTTTAAAATCCAGCTCAAGCATTATCACTATTAAGCTTTTAATTCCCACCCACATCCAGAACTGATCACTACCTATTGTGTCCAAACTATGCCTCACACAGTTTTCTATTATAACAATTATACAGCAATTATTATTTAGTTCTCTGAGAACAAGGACAATGCCTTCTGTATCTTATTTTCTCCAGCATTCACCTCAAATCCTGACACCATGTGAGCACTAAAAACATGTTTGCTGAATGAATAAAAATCCAGACACTATGTGGATATAGTATTTCTCAATACTAACCTAAACCAGTTGAGATTTAGGAAGGGATCCTAAAAGCCCAAAGATACCATTAACCTAATTTAAAGGCAAATCTAAATATTATCCTCAAAATTATAATTATATTATGTTATCTCCCTTTTATAGCTCTCTGCTTAGAGAATGAGTACTTTGGTCAATTTACCTCTAACTTTATAACATTCTGTAGAGCAAGATTATTTCACAGGTTCTACAACAGATGAAAACATGCCTCTATGTAATAAGTAGCATAGGCTGAAATACGCATATTAGTTTCATATAGATCACAGAACCAATTGGACTAACACAAGTTCAGTTTGACCCATCAGTGCTTGCATTGTTATAAACATGCTTATTACATATGCATTTCATAAGTTAAACACTGATGGAATATTTTAAGTCACAATTCTTCCTACAAGTCTCCCTCACTTAACACAGTAATAAATCATGATTACACACACACACACACACACACACACACACACACAACCATGGGCTCTAAAATGTGTCATTTTACGTGGCACAGAACAATTTTGCAAGTATGGGGATATAAGATGGACATTCCAGGACAGTTCTTTTTTAAACTGCCTAAGAAAACTGTTAAATGTATTCACAAACAGAAAATATCAATCAGGAAATCCTGAGACAAACAAAGGAAAAACAGAAAAGGGTTATACTAAGCTTGGGACAAGTACAGAAAAAAAAGAAAGAAACAGAGGCAGCTTAAGAGCTGTATCTTATTCTTCTTTTTTATCAGCCACAGCTCCCAGCATAATACTTCAACATAGTGGCCATATATATAAAATTAACTGAATAAAAATAATGAAAATAAGATATGCTGCAAAGAGGTAACAGACCAAGAAAAGAGAGCCCAGCTCTTTCAATCTGTTTTATGTGCCATAAAAAAAACAGGAGGAGGGACCTCCCTAGTGGTGCAGTGGTTAAGACTCCACGCTCCCAATGCAGGGGGCCCAGGTTCGATCCCTGGTCAGGGAACTAGATCCCACATGCATGTCGCAACGAAGAGTTTGCATGCCACAGCTAAGGAGCCCGTGCACCGCAACTAAGGAGCCCACCTGCCACAACTAAGACCCAGCGCAACCAAATAAATAAATTAAATAAATATTAAAAAGAAGAAAAGGACTCAAGATTCAAAGAGGTAAGAATTAATTATATACTAGAAAAAAAACGGAGGACATGGCAGAAGCAATGCCATCCTCAGGGTAAAAAGCAAATAATGCCAGTTCTGGGGCAAATAGTGGTACAGGAAAAGATGGCTCAGTCTCAGGTGCTATGAAATGACCTAAAGTTAATTACACATAAAACAATTTTCAACTCCAACCATTAATGTAAATCTGGGGAGCTACCTTTGGCCATTTCCACAAGCCCTTCAAAGGCGGCTACCTTTGTCAGAGGCCCTCAAGGTAACCCCCAGGTCCAACAATATACTTGTACTCCTGACTAAAATTTATTACAGAAAAATGAAACAAAACAAAATCAGCAAAGGGAAAAGGGGCATGATGAAGTTCAGAGGAAACCAGAGGCACGCTTTCAAGAGTTCTCTCCCAGTGGAGATACACAGGACACATTCAATTCCTCCAGCAACAAATTTTGATAACACACATGGAATGCAATCTACCAGCGAAGTTCATCAGACTCAGTGCTCTAAGTTTTTATTGGAGCTGCTTACACAGGCACACTCTGCCTACTACATACCAAAATTCCAGGCCTCCAGGAAAGCAGGTATTCACATTGTTTGTACAGTCTAGACACAGTCAGTCACTCTCATCATTTAGGGAAAGCTTTATCAGTGTAAGAAACAGTTTACAGTTCAAGTTCCCAAATGCTAACCAATGGCCAATCTTGCATGCAGGCTTTTTCAAGGACAGCAGTCTCAGGCCTTGTTAAATCTTTTCTGCACGCTACTCTTTCTTAACATTCCCCCCTTTCAAGGTTACCAGTATGCACATATGCTTGAACCAGCCCTGTACTCTAGATATTCTAAGATAAGAAAAGACACACTGCAAAAATGCAGAATGACAACTCCCTTGGAAGCTTAAAAAAAAAAAAAAAGACCTGAGTCATACACCATAAGTAGATAATTTTTAGAAAAAGTGATTTTCACCTAACGCTTGTGGACTCAACTATTACATACAAACATCAAATATTATGTTAGATAGCTGTTGCAGGGAGCAGTGAATGGGGGGAAATTTTTGTAAGAAACGAACCTTGCTGTCAAGAAGTATATAATCTAGTGATAGATGGGATCCTCTACCAAGATTCCCAGCAAATATTTACAAATGTTAACCCTATGAGAAAAAAGAAAATAGACATGTTCATGGAGAGGACTTTGAAAGCAATCTTCATAAACCTTACAGTAAAACAATTATTCAGAATTTTAGAGATTGTGTTAAAAACAATAAGAATATCAGAACACTCAAAACCGATTCATTTTGCAAATGTTTACAGAGAACCCACTACATGCTACGCTTTGTGCTATGCTCTGCAGTCCAGGTGTAAAGAGAAACACGTGCTCAAAGGCTATCAGATGAGAGAAAATTTACACAATAATCATATCATCTAATATTTCCTAGAGTTTCCAAGCATTGTTCTAAGAACTTTCCATATACAAATTCATTTAATACTTAAGACAAAAAGAGAATAACTATTTTAGATAATTTTTATTTCCATTTTACAAAAGGGAACGCATTACAGAGAACTTAAGTAATTTGTACAAAGCAAGCATCTTCTAATGGTGGCAACTAGTTTAAGCACTCAATCTTCATTCACACTCTTGGAGTCTAACACCTATATATAGTAATAAAGGTTGTATAAGGTTTAATTGTGGTACATATAAAGTTTAACAACTCTGTTCAAGATGAGGGAGTCACAGAAGACTTCACAATGGAGGGAATCATTGAACTGGATCTTAAAAGATGCACAGAAGTTGACTGAACAATCTAAGCAAAAGGAACAATATATGCAATTCCACATAAGGTTCCAAGAGTCATATCAAGTACTTTGATTTCCCATTTGAAAACAGAATTTGTTAAATGAAAAGTTTACAGAATAACTGCTATTTGCTACTATATATTATTTTTTAAAAGAACTTATATTTTTGCATACACAAACTTAAAACTAAGGTACAGTAAATGCTATATTTACATGTATTTTAATGAACCAGAGCACTGTAGAATGATGGAATTTCTGAACTACAAGAGATGGTTTCTGGGATGAAGACACTCTCAAAAACAGGTTTATGAAAAAAAAGAATTAGCAGTGCTTTGAATAAAACTGCAACATGATTTAACATAATTCATAGTCAAAACTATGTATCAATAAGCTTAATGTTTAAAATATTTGCAAGATGTACAGGATATCATCCATTCGCCCCTCCAGATCATTCACTGTACCCCAAATGCAGGCTCATTATGAACTATGTCAACAGGTTCCCTTGCCCTCTTCTGTCCAGATGGGTTCAGCCAATAGGTAGCACCAGCAAGAGGTCGGAGAAAGAACAGAGGGTAAGGGAGAGAGTGGAGGAGATTCATTCTCCTGGGTTGGTCGCTGCAGGGTTGTGTTAGGCAAGCTGCATCACACTACCACAAGTCATGCCAACTGTCAGGTCACTTTCTATACATAGGCTCCTCTGTCTGTCCAAGTTCCAAGGATCACTTCTTCCCCTCACCCTTTCAGGCCTAGGGTTGGTAACAGCACCAGGTTATTATTAAGGAGAAGGTACTATGTACATGTTGCCATTTCACTACATCCTGCCTATATCTCTTTATTATAATATCATAATTTGTTCTTTTTCCAGCCAAAACCATTTTATGTGGAATAAAATTAAATGTATTTTCAACTTATTTGCATACTCTAAAGACGAGAAAGTCTTTTTAACTCAAAGAGAAATTTTTATGTAATCAAAACCAAGTAAAACTTTCCCTATATGTAATCCTGATCAAAATCTTCAGTATCTGAATAGCTGAGAAAATTGAGTATCAGTAAGTACAGCAAAAAAGTGCAATTCAAATCACCCAACTTGCTAAAGACGTGCCTCTCCACTTACAAGTCTTGAAATAGACCTCAGAGTCAGACCTGGTTTTGAATCCGTACTCTGACATTCACCCACTATCCTACAGCAAAGTACTTAACTTTGTTTTGTTCATCGTTGTATTCTGAGCACCCAGTACAGTGATGATACATAGTGGGTACCTCATAAATATTTGTGGAATGAATGCACAAATTCATTCTGCAGACCTGAATTTCCTCACCTGTAAAAGAGGATAATTATGTCTACCTCACAAAAAGAAAATTTATGTTCCTGAGAAAATAAAGAAGAATATATGTAAAAAAAACCTAGGTACAGGGTCTAGTAAACATTAGTTCTCTATCCCAACTCAAATATCTCCAGGATTTCTATTTTGTTTACATGATAGAATGTACAAATATCAATACTTTGCAATCTTTCCTCGCACTGTTAATTACACTTATACATAGCAATATACGACATTAATGGTCTGATTAAAAGACTTTCTGTAAAAGATTTAAAACAAAAACAAAACAGAACAAAACCTGTAGCTATAACTTTTAACTGGTGATTTAATAACACCATCTTTCTTTCTTAATGAAAAACTTGCATAAACATTGTCATGTATGTCATGTATTCTAACCCTCAACAAATTCAATAAGATGTTTTTCAGTAGTCCTAATCAATCAACCAATTTATCTAAAAATTTTTTAAATTTTAAATGCTTTTTTAAATATGGAAGGGGGCTTCTCTGGTGGTCCAGTGGTTAAGACTCTGTGCTTCCAATGCAGGAGCATGGGTTCGATGCCTGGATGGGGAACTAAGATCCTACACGATGCGTGGTGTGGCCAAAATAAACAAACAATTAATTTAAAAATAAGATTAAATGATGAAAAAAATTTTTTTTAATATGGAAGCCACTATTTTTAAAATTGTACACCTTAAATTCTTTACAAATTATCAAAAAAGATATGATAAAAATGTTTACAAAATTCATCTCTGAATTTGTTCAGGCAAAATAATTAGCCTATTCTTTTGCTTCTCACTTAAGGATGTTCTTGAGAACAAGCAACTAGGCTTCTAATATTCTTTTCAATCTCATGAAAATCTCCCAACTTTTATTTTAAAATCTCTTATGGGGCTTCCCTGGTGACGCAGTGGTTGAGAGTCCGCCTGCCGATGCAGGGGACACAAGTTCATGCCCCGGTCCGGGAAGATCCCACATGCCGCGGAGCGGCTGGGTCCGTGAGCCATGGCCACTGAGCCTGCGCATCCGGAGCCTGTGCTCCGCAACGGGAGAGGCCACGACAGTAAGAGGCCCGCGTACCTCAAAAAAAAAAAGAAAAAAAAATCTCTTATGAAACATTATTCTCATACCTTTGAAAAGACACTAGGTGGCATTAGAAACACGTTCCTCTCGCAAAAAAGAAGAAACCAAGAGTGGAAAGGAGAGCAATTCTCAAGTTAATAGGCACTGAATGCACTTTTTTAAACCTAAACTCTTATAATTCTTACTAAACTGAACACTTCACTCTTTTATACTATTTGATAAAGTGAAAATTCTTCCCTCTTATGGCTTGTGCCTTTTATGTTCTAAGAAACCTTTGCCTCACCCAAAATCACAAAATTTTTCTCCAGTTTTCCTTTACATGTTTTATAATTTTAGCTCTTACATTTGGGTAATTATCCATTTCAAGTTAATTTTTGTATATAGCATGGGGTAAGGATCAAGGTTCATTTTTTTTTCCATGTAAACTGTTCCAGCACCATTTGTTGAAATGACTATTTTTTCCCCATTAAATTACCTTGCATATTTGTCTATTTCTGAACTTTCTATTCTGTTCCAATGATTTGTGTGTCTATCTTTACACTAATATCACAATGTCTTGATTACTGTACCCTTACAGACACTCATAAAATCAGGTGGGGCGATTCCTCCAACTTTGGCCTTTTTCAATATTGTTTTGGTTATTCTAGGCCCTTTGCATTTCAATATAAACTTGAAATCATCTTTTCACTTTCTGAAAAGTCCTGCTTGGGTTTTGATTGGAACTGGATTGAATCTATAGATCGATAGGAGAATTTATATCTTAATGTTATTGAGTCTTCCAATCCATTAACATATCATATTTTCCATTCATTTAAGTATTCTTTAATCTCTCTCAGTAATGTTTTGTAGTTTAAAATGTACTGGTCTTGCAAATAATTTTTTTTAATTTATCTTTAATTATTTCATATTTGTAAGCTATTATAAATAGTAATGATTTCTAAATTTCAATTTCATTGTTAGTATAGAGAAATACAGATGATTTTTGCACATTTTTATAAACATATTTTGATGTAAAACAGTGATAAGAAAATGAAAACATGAGCCACAGACAGGGAGAAATATTTAGAAAGTATATATCAAATATATAACTTGTATTCAGAATATACAAAGAACTCTTAAGACTCAATAATAAGAAGACAAACAACCTAAAATTTTTTAAAGGACAGAAGATTTGAACAGGTAATTCACCATAGAATACACACACACACACACACACACACATACATGTCAAACAAGCACATAAAAAGCAATTCAACCTCATTAGTCATCAGGGATATGCAAATTAAAACCACAACGAGATATCCCTACACACCCATTAGACCAGCTAAAATTAAAATGATAATACCTAGTACTGAAAAGGATGTGGAACAACTGCTGGTGGAAATACAAAAATGCCAGTTCCTCATTGAGATAAGCATACACTTATCATACATCCCAGGAATCTCATTCCTAGGTATTTATCCAGCAAAAATGAAAGACTAAGTCCACACAAATACTTGTACACAAACTTTCATAGCAGCTTTCTCCATAATAGGCAAAAACAAAAAACAATCCAAGGACTTCCCTGGTGGCGCAGTGGTTGAGAGTCCGCCTGCCGATGCAGGGGACACAGGTTCGTGCCCCGGTCAGGGAAGATCCCACATGCCGTGGAGCGGCTAGGCCTGTGAGCCATGGCTGCTGAGCCTGCATGTCCGGAGCCTGTGCTCCGCGACGGGAGAGGCCACAGCAGTGAGAGGCCCGTGTACCGCAAAAAAAAAAACAATCCAAATGATCATCAAGTGGTGAATAAACAAAGTCTGACATACCCAGGCCAATGGAACACTTTCAGCAATAAAAAGGAACTACTGATACTCAAAACAGCATGGATGAATCTCAAAACCATTATGCTAAGTGAAAGAAGTCAAACGCAAAATATTACATACTGTATGATTCCATTTATATGAAATTCTGGAAAAGACAAAAAAAACCACAGTGACATAAAGCAGGTCAATGGTTGCCAAGGGCTGGGACTCAGGAAAGAACAAACTGCAAAGGGATACAAGGGAACATTTTGAAAACTCATCAAATTGCACACTTAAAATGGGTGAACTTTATTCTATGAAAATTATACCTCAATAAACCTAATTAAGAGATAAATAGAGATATCTCCAACTTTCACAGTAGAAAAGGCAAAAAGTTACAGCTGCAGAAAGGTAAGCCTGAAAGGGGAAGTTGCTGAGTTTGGAATCTCTGTAACACAGAAGTAGGCAAAACAAATATCCATGGTGTTTCTTTTTGAACTCATATGTCAAAATTAAAGAATAATCATAAGAGTTAAGAAGTATGGGAAAAGGTTGTAAGTAGTATCTTGGATTTTTAATTCCTTCAAAGGCATACCCCAAATATGTCACTTCGAAAAAGTTCTGAAATATTACTACGTTAAAAATACAATAATAGGGAATTCCCTGGCAGTCCAGTGGTTAGGATTCCATGCTTCCACTGTAAGAGGCACAGGCTCAATCCCTGCTTGGGGAACTAAGATCCCACATGCTGCACAGCACAGCCAAAAAAAAAAAATCCCCACACAATAATACTCAAAGTCACAATGAGATACCACTTAATACCCACTAGGATAGCTATAATTTAAAAAAAACAAAAAACAACAAAAACAGAAAATAAAATGTATTGGCGGGGCTTCCCTGGTGGTGCAGTGGTTAAGAATCCACCTGCCAATGTAGAGGACACAGGTTCAAGCCCTGCTCCAGGAAGATCCCACATGCCACAGAGCAACTAAGCCCATGAGACACAACTACTGAGCCTGCGCTCTAGAGCCCACAAGCCACAACTACTGAAGCCCACGAGCCACAACTAATGAAGCCCGTGCACCTAGAGTCAGTTCTCCACAAGAGAAGCCACCGCAATGAGACGCCCAGGCACCACAACGAAGAGTAGCCCCTGCTCACCACAACTAAAGAAAGACTGCACACAGCAACGAAGACCAAATGCAGCCGTTAATTAATTAATTAATTTTAAAAAATAAAAAATAAAATGTTTTGGCAAATATATAGAAAAAATGGAACCCTCACACACTGTAGATAGGGATGCCAAATGATGCATCCACTGTGGAAAACAGCTTATTGGTTCCTCAAAAAAATAAACAGAATTACCATACGACTCAGCAATTCTGCTCCCAGGAAGGAAGGTATATACTCCAAAGAACTGAAACCAGGAACTCAAAGAAATACTTGAACATGAATGCTCACAGTAACATTATTCACAATAACCAAAAGGTGGAAACAACCCAAATGTCCATCAACTGATGAATGGATAAACACAATGTGGTATATCCATTCGATGGGATCATATTCAGCCATAAAAAGGAACAAAGTACTGATACATGCTACAATATGGATAAACCTCAAAAACATTATGCTAAATAAAAGAAGCCAGACACAGATCACATACCATGTGATTCCATTCATAAGAAATATCCAAAATAGGTAATCCATGGAGACAGAATACAGATTGGTAGTTACCAGGGCTGGGATGAAGTTAAAATGGACAGTGACTGCTTAATGGATAAAGGTTTTCCTTTTACAGTGACGAAAATGTCTTGGAACTTGACTTTAATTCAAATTTCAATCCAGTTTTGAGCTTTGGGCTTTTCAAAGGTTACTTTTCTCTCTGTTAAACCTCATTTTCCTGGTTCTTCTTGAACCATCATTTCTGTTTGTAAGGCTCTGACTGAATTTAACATTCAACATGTCATCAGCATGGGATACTGATGCATACGTGATAAGCAATTTCTTCAGTGTCTTTATCCAAGATATTGATTAAAATGAATTAAGACAAGGACAAGAATAGAGGTCTGTGTGACATCATTTCAGGCTGGTACTGACACATTAAATCAACCTTTTTTTTTTTTTTTTTTTTTTTGCGGTACGTGGGCCTCTCACTGTTGTGGCCTCTCCCGTTGCAGAGCACAGGCTCCGGATGCGCAGGCTCAGCGGCCATGGCTCACGGGCCTAGCCGCTCTGCGGCATGTGGGATCTTCCCAAACCGGGGCACAAACCCGTGTCCCCTGCATCGGCAGGCGGACTCTCAACCACTGTGCCACCAGGGAAGCCCAAATCAACCTTCTTTTGTGGACATTATACTTCAAACAAGTATTAATCCAACCAGCTATAACATTAGTGAAGGTATTCCAAAAGTGCTTTACTCCTTCAGTAAGTAATTATACATTGCCTACTATGTAGGAGATACAATGCTACATGTCAACTAGGAACATGAGGATGGAAAGAGCCATTCCTTGCAAGTGATCAGTCCTATAAAGGCATCATTCCTGTGAAGGCCATGTCTGCCAATAAAGTAAAGAAAGAATCCCAAAAGTATATTTGGAGAATTAGTCAAACACTATCAATTAAAAGATTCCTGGGATTTACAGCCCTCCTATTAAAATGTCAATATTTGGTACAATTCACTGGTTAGGTCAACCTAACCAGTGAATTGTACCAAATTACTTGAATCCAACAGACTGATTTCAGAGAAAAAGCATCCAAGTCTAATCTTTCCATCTGTGGTCTCTGTCTCTAATGCCTCATTACCAATTTGCTAATGTCAATGAAAACACATCCACTCAATAATTACTTATTACTATATTTTATAATAATTGTTATAGAAAGCTATGGAAAGATTTTAAACATTACGGCTGGATAAATATTAACCAAGTGAAAATTTTAGAAGATAAAACTAAAAGAAAAGAGTAAGAACAGACATATCAGATCTGTGGTTTTGAAAGAATAGACTTTAGAGTGGAGAGTGGTTGGAAAGGAAGAAGAATGAATACAGGGTTAACAGTAACGAGGCCCCAACAATGATCCAAGAGACTGCAAATGTGGCTTAAACTGGGCCACATCCCTTGTGAAAAAAAGTAGAACCACTCAGAGATGTTGGGAGCTAGGACTTGATGGATGATTGGATGGGGATAGAGTAAGGGCAGAGGAGGAGTCAAAACAGACTTCTAGGTCTGTAGCTTTCTACTACTGGGGCGGGGAGTGGGGTGGGTCATGGTGCTATTTAACAAGACAGGGAACAACCGAAGAATCGGTTTAGGGGAACAGAGAGGAAGGATAAACAGATGGAGCGAGTCACAGACAAAGATCAAAGTTGCAGATACTACTCGACATATTCATGAGAAAGCAAAGAAGGAACTAACCTTATTTTAAAGATTATATACATACAATCTTATATATGTATTTTAAGATATATATGTAAATATCTTATATATATCATATATTATAATTTATATCATAAAAGGATATGTATATATGTTGCAGGAAGGGGGACCCCTTCCAGAGCCCGAGAGTGGGCTCTTGTCTAACACTTGGAAATGAATTGTCTGAGGAGACACATGTGCTGACAAAGCAAGAAACTTTATTGGGAAGGGGTGCCCGGGCGGAGAGCAGCAGGATAAGGGAACCCAGGAGAACTGCTCTGCCGCATAGCTCACAGTCTCAGGTTTTATAGCAATGGGGTTAGCTTCCAGTTGTCCCTGGCCAATCATCTTGCTTGGCTCCTATTTGGTCTGACTCAGGGTCCTTCTGGTGGCTTGCACATCTCTCAGCCAAGATGGATCCAAGCGTGAGGGTTTCTGGGAGGCTGGCAGCACATATCGTCTCCTCCCTCCTCCTTTTGGCCCTTCCCGAATTCTTCTGGGTTAGTTTTACAAGACATACTATGGGCTGGCGTGTCCTCCCTCCTTTAGGCCCCTCCCGAATTCTCCTGGTTAGTTTTTGGGTGGCAGCACCTAGTTCTTTATCAGAACCTCCTGTTGTGAGACAATTCACACAAGCGGTTATCATTGTGCCTGGCCAAGGTGGGCGGTTTTGGTCAGCGGTTCCCTAACATATATGTATGTACATATATCTTAAGATTAATAATTAATCTTGGACAAGATGTCACCTAAGTTTTTCCCTATCCCTAGTAACATACAATATAGTAGTATGATTGTATGATCCTTTTTATACATGCTCTGGAAACCACTAATTGGAATCATTGTCACTATATATATGGGGAAGATGGGCCTTCAGAGAAATCTTCTCAATAGATACTAGGAAACGAGGGAGAAGAAAAAAGTCTCCTCATAAACACAATCACGTAGATGTCGTCAAAATGAAAGTATTTGCTACATTAAGGCTTTTGGCTATCCATTCTCCAGAGTCTGGTCAAATCTAACCTCCTGCAAATTATCTCCCCAATAATTATACACAACACAATTCTTGTCTCCTTAGTTCCTTTTAAGTCATAATTAACATTCTATTAAGTGTTGTTATGTTACTTTTAAATTGTTTTTTGTTGTTATTATGTGAATCTTTTTGAACCAAAAATTCTCTGGAGGCTGGGTCTATGGACTATATAGGGCCGTAACTCTATTAACAACAAGAATACGTTATAGGACAGATTTTTCAGAAATGCCACAGCCAGAAGCTGGGGTGGCATCGAGGTATATTCAGTGTAAAGTAAGTCAAAGCAGGAAAAGTATTCGATACTATCAAATGTGCCACCAAACATAAAATACCAACTGGAAATCCTTGAGTAGGAGAATGAAAAAGGAGGAACTAGCTGAGGTTACTGTAAGTAAGCAAATAGCTCAGGAAAGAAAGGCACAGGAGGAAACAAAAGGCAGATCCCTGGGAGGAAAGAAGGAACTGGATTCAGGTCTAAAGAAGTAATGATTTTACAAATCCGTATATAAAAAAGACAAATAACCCAATTTTTTAAATGGGCAGAGTCTGAATAGACATTTCTTCAAAGAAGACATACAAAGGGCAAATAATCACATGAAAAGATGATCAATGTCATTAGTCATTAGGAAAACACAAACCAAAACCACAGATACCACTTCAGACCCACTAGGATAGCTAAAATCAAAGACAAATAATAGCAAATGTTGATCACAATGTGAAGAAACCAAAAATCTCATACACTGCAGTTTATCAAACACTGCTACATTTAAACAATTACCATACGACCCAGCAATTCCACTCACAAGAAAAATGAAAACTGTCCATGTGAAAATTGTAAACAAATGTTCATAGCAGCATTATTCATAATAGTCTAAAGGAAGAAACAACCCAAATGTCCATCCACTGACAAACAGATAGACAAAACATGGCATATCCATACAACGGAATATTATTCAGGAGTAAAAAGGAATGACATACTAATACATGCTACACAATGGATGGACCTTGAAAACATCGTCCTAAGTGAAAGAAGCTAGTTACAAAAGGTCACATAGTATAAGGCTCAATTTATATGAAATGTACAGTACAGGTAAATCTATGGAGGCAGGAAGTATATTAATGGTTACATAAGGCTAAGGAGATGTGAAAATATGAAGGTGATAGCTAAAGGGTATAGGAATTCTTTCTGAAATGATGAAAATGTTCTAAAATTGACTCCAGTAATGGCTGCATGTATCTATGAATATACTAAAAATCACTGAATTGTACGGTTTAAATGAGTGAATTTTATCATATGTGAATTATGTCTCAATAAGCTTTAAAAAAAATTAATTCAGGAATATTCTACTTCAGTTGGCCTAAGCTAGGAATTCAGCAAACTCAGTCCAAGAATTTCCTCTGCAACAAACCACCTTAAAATGAAACATTCAGCTTTACCTTAGTGGCAGTAGTTCTCAAAAGAGTGCATCTAGAAGTAGGTATAATGCTTTAAAGAAAATACGGATGCCTGGGACCACCCTAGACCCACTGGATCAAAATCTCTATGACGGTACATGGATTTTTTTTTTTTTTAAGTTCCAGATGTTAAAGAGGGGAGAGATGGGGCTTTAATAGACATGCTGAAAACAAGTAGGGAAATTTGAATATGGTTTTTATATTAAATTGATATTAAACTTCTTGGATCTGACAATACAGGTGACCCTTGAACAATGCAGGGGTTAGAGGTGCTGACATCTCCCAAACCCTCCCCACCCCTCCATGCAGTGGAAAATCCAAGTATAAACTTACAGTTGGCCCTCCCTATCTACAGTTCTGCATCCCAGGATTCAACCAATCATGGATCCTATAGTACTAGCATTTACTATTGGGAAAAATCCACATATAAGTGGGCCCACCCAGTTCAAACCAGTGGTGTTCAAGGGTCCGCTATATATTGTGGTTATTTAGGAGACTGTCCTTGATGTTAGGAGAAATACTTAAGAGGGAGGTAGCATAACATCTGTTACTTCCTTTGAAATCTTCAGGAAAAAAATATATACATACACACAGATTAAACAAAATGTGGCAAAATATAAAGTTACAACGAAATTGGTCAATCTAAGCAAGCTTAATTGGGTATACACTGTACCATTCTTTCCATTTTTCTGTAGGTTTGATATTTTCAAGATAAAAAGTTGGGGGCTTCCTGAGTGGCACAGTGGTTAAGAATCCGCCTGCCAATGCAGGGGACATGGGTTCGAGCCCTGGTCCGGGAAGATCCCACGTGCCACAGAGCAACTAAGCCCATGCACCACAACTACTGAGGCTGCATTCTAAAGCCCACGTGCCACAACTACTGAGCCCGCATGCTGCACATACTTAAGCCCGCGCACCTAGAGCCCGTGTTCCACAACAAGAGAAGCCACCGCAATGAGAAGTCCGCGCACCGCAATGAAGAGCAGCCCCTGCTCACCGCAACTAGAGAAAAGCCCACACGCAGCAACAAAGACCCAACGCAGCCAAAAATAAAATAAATAAATAAATAAATAAGATAAAAAGTTGGGGAAGTTCCACAAATGACCCTGATGGTCCCTGTGGCCTAAAAGTCACAGACTTCTTCCCCTATCCCCACTTCCCAGGATGGACAAATGGACAAAACTTTCTACTCCCTATGTGCCAACCCAAAAGATTTATGGTCCCAAAGAGTAGATAAGATTATTTTAACGGGAACAAGCTTCTGTTATTGTATCCTGAAAATTACTGTGTGCCTTGTCCTACATTTAGAGGTAAGAGTGTGAGATCAGCAGAAAGTTAACGGGTCCCCTAAGTAAAGAGGCAGGGCCACTGAGGGTAAAAGGGTACAAGATGCAATAATAGGCAGAAAACAACCTGCCCAGACTACACAGTGTAACCTCTGTTAGGTCCTGTCTACTATACAAAGTCTAGACAAAGAAAAGTCTCATTCTTTTCACCCAGTATATACTGAACTGCCTACTATGTGCAAAACATGTTCCCTATCTTCATGTACTAAATATGTATACCACAGAGCTGTACACAGAAGCAACACAACTTCACAAGATTTAGAATCATTTCTATAAGAAAGCTCCTTCTCAGGAAATTTATTCATTAAAGTTAGAATCATATTGAGTCTTCTTCTTGACTCTCATTATATAATCAGTACCAGTGACAGCATGAGAGCAATCAGAATACAGTCTATTAAATTCCATTCTTTCCCATAATTCGCTTTGAGAAATGAAACTAGCCAAACCCTAAAAAGGAAAATAATAGATGCAATAATGACGAATGACAACCAAGAATTTGTTCATGGAGCAAGGGACCATCTGTACTAACACTTACCAAACCAGCAGTCAGAGAAGGCGCAGACTGTCCGAGGGTCTGATTCCTCATTCGAACCAGGTTTGATGCTTCTCCTGAAGACTGCCAAGTCACCTGTCCCACACTGCTATGTACACTGCCAGACAAGGGGAGCAGCTGCTTACCTTCAACAACAAGGTTTGGAAAATTAACAAATTATTAATTAACAAATGAAAAAATACAATGATATCAAGTGGATTACAGGTACATTGATCCAGGGACTTCCCTGGTGGTCCAGTGGTTAAGACTCCACCCTCCCAATTCCGGGGGCCCAGGTTCGATCCCCGGTCAGGGAACTAGATCCCACATGCTGCAACTAAGACCCAGCACAGCCAAATAAATATATATATATATATATATATATATTTTTTTTTTTTAAGTACTTTGATCCAAAACAAAGTGAAGTCCCTCCACATCCATTTTAGAACCTGCAGCCCTCTAAAAATTCCAACTATATTGGTGGTGGTGAGAAATGCCAAGTGGAATACTGAACTGAGTTGATGACTATTTTAAATTCTCTGTAGGGACTTCCCTGGTGGTGCAACGGGTAAGACTCCACACTTCCAAAGCACGGAGCCCGGGTTCAATCCCTGGCCAGGGAACTCTGCATGCATGCCGCAACTAAGACCTGGCGCAGCCAAAATAAATTAAATAAATATTAAAAAAAATAAATTCTCTGTAATATCCACCATCATGCCAGGGCCCAACCCTGACACCCAACCTAGCAGGCTAGGAGTTTTCTAGTCCCTTCCATCCCACCTAGTTTCTCACCAACTCAATGCAATAAGAGTGGAGCTGACAGCTTTTCCTAGACAAATTTGGCCCTTAGGTTTCCAGAAGACAAACACTGAATATATACTATTCTTGCCAGGCTCCATGTGTTCAGTCCAGGTTGACCAACTGCCTTAATCCCACTGAGAGACTACAAGAAAATCACTTATAAAGACTAAGCATCTAGAATTACAATGACTTTCTACCTGAGGTTCAAGTCCCATTTCAACTCCCCTCACACCATTCTCACGTTGCTGCTAGTGATCTAATCAGAACAAACATGGTCACGTCATTCCCTTCTCATGACTCCCTACTGTTTAAAGAATTAAGCCACACTTTTTGCTTGTTTTGTTTTGGTTTTTTGTTTTTGGCGGCGCCACACAGCATGTGGGATCTTAGTTCCCTAATCAGCAATGGAACCTGCGCCCCCTGCAGGGGAAGGGCGGAGTCTTAACCACTGGACCACCAGGGAAGTCCTAAGCCACACTTTTTTTAAAAAATTTATTTATTTATTTATTTATTTTGGCTGAGTTGGGTCTTCATTGCTGCGCACAGGCTTTCTCTAGTTGCGGCGAGTGGGGGCTACTCATTGCGGTGGCTTCTCTTGTTGTGGAGCACGGGTTCTAGGTGCACGGGCTTCAGTAGTTGTGGCACGCAGGTTCAGTACCTGTGGTTCGCGGGCTCCAGAGTGCAGGCTCAGTTGTGGCACACGGGCTTGGTTTCTCCTTGGCATGTGGGATATTCCTGGACCAGGGCTCGAACCTGTGTCCTCTGCACTGGCAGGAGGATTCTTAACCACTGAGCCACCAGTGAAGTCCCCTAAGCCACACTTTTAAAACACTAAAAAACACTAAAAAGATCCTCCGTAAATCCAGATTATCTTCCTGGCCTGATCTCCTTCCACTCTTTCCAAACCCATTCACTCATTCAACTTAAATATTCTGCCCTGCATATTCAGCAGGCTTTATCTTGATCATCAATTCACTTGAAAACCCTTCTTTTTCCTGGCAAAATCCTATTTGTCATGGAAATACCCACTTTATAAAGAGGTATGAGCAAAAGGAGGTTTGGGTTTTGTTTTTGCTATAACATATCCTTTTACTGCAAACAAAGTGTGATGCAACTTATTTGCAGGGCAATTTAGCAAAACCTATTATAATTTTAATTTGAGTATGCTTGGACCCAGCATTCCACTTATAGGAATGTAAAGAAAAAAAAGTAGACCAGAACGTCTCCCTAGCAATGCTCATCATAATAAAATTGTAAATAAGATAAATGATCATTACCAGTTAATTATAATCCACGTAATGACATACTGAACCCGTTAAAAATAATGAGGCAGCTGAACATGTAGTCAAGAGAAAAATGTTCAACATTTCCTGTTAAGTGAAAATAGCAGAAAGGAAGCATATAGGGACTTCCCTGGCGGACCAATGGTTAAGACTTCACGCTTCTACCACAGGGGGCACGGGTTCAATCCCTGGTCGGGGAACTGAGATCCCACATGCCACACAGTGCGGCCAAAATGTAATAAAAATTAAAAATAAAAAGAATTTTTTTAGGGGCTTCCCTGGTGGCGCAGTGGTTGAGAGTCCGCCTGCCTTTGCAGGGCATACGGGTTCATGCCCCGGTCCGGGAGGATCCCACATGCCGCAGAGCGGCTGGGCCCATGAGCCATGGCCGCTGAGCCTGTGCATCCAGAGCCTGTGCTCTGCAACGGGAGAGGCCACAACAGTGAGAGGCCCGCGTACCGCAAAAAAAAAAAAAAAAAATTTTTTTAAAAAGGAAGCATATAGCTTATGATTCCAATGTTCATTTTTAAAATAAAGCTTATATATATTTATATAAGATTTTAAATGTATATTTAAATATAATGGAGTATATATAAATGGTTTGAAGGGAGGGAAAATAGAAGAAAGTAAAGATTAAGAAGGACACTTCACTTTTGACATGATGCATGTTATTGTACTCAAATTTTTTATAACTGGCATATTTTACATTTTTGATCAGGAACACACAATTTAAAAAAATCTAGTTATCTTTCAAGTCTGCTCTCAAATGCATGCTTTAATGAGAAGTCTTTCCATAAAATGCTCCACAAAAAATAATAATGGTTCTGTACTCAAAACTTCCACAAGCCCAGAGCAGAGCCTGCCTGGTTTCTTTTCTTCCTTCTGCAAATGTTGCCAAGCTCTCCAGGCGATCTGCCTATAGATGAGGATCTATATAACCTAAAGGAAAGCTAGTTTGTTAACTTTCCCCATCCACATATACAAAGGCTAGTATCACTCTATCTCCCTTCAAAATAAGGGCCTGCTAGGGAAAGAGGCTTATACAACAGCAGAAGAAACCCATTTGGACATCTACTGGTCAGGGCTTGAAGCATACCAAGAACTGCCAAGAATCTGAGGAACACAAACAACTTAAAAACAGAAGGAACAATATGAACAAATGGAGCAACTAGCCCTTTAGTAAACAAATAACTCAGAAAAAAAGAAAACTTCTTAAAAATTCTAATTATTATTCTTACAATAATTTGAGGATATTTTTAAGAAATATTCCCAGTTAAAGATGGCTGACTGAGCACATACTTGTATTTTTGTCCCCCAGGAAACTCCATTAAATGAGAATAAAGAGGGAATTCCCTGGCGGTCCGGTGGTTAGGACCCAGCACTCTCACTGCCAGGGGCCCGGCTTCAATCCCTGGTCAGGGAACTAAGATCCAGCAAAATGGCCACATGGCGCCACACGGCCAAAAAAAAGAGAGAGAGAATAAAAACAAAATAAATAAACAAATAAAGGCTACCACCAGAGAGAGAAAGAGAGACAGAGACAGACACATAGACACTCTACGAGGGAATGAACAAAATTTGGGGAAAATCTAAAGCATATAGATGAATCATAACCAATGGAACTGGGCAAAGAAAGGCATGAGGTATAATAAGCTTAGTGGAGCTTGTAATTAAATGGGGCATCAGGCTGCCCTGCAAAATCTCACGTAAGTTCAGTACTCAGTACTTAGATACCTAAGAGGACATAAAGTAAGACATAAGGCTGAAATCAGAGTAACTGAAAATCTGTAGACAGAACAGTCAAACACAACCACATTCCCACATTGCACCACCCAGTAGCCAGACAATTACCTCACAGGATAAAAGGGATTTATTAGCATCTCAGAGCAAAGCAATGGATTCTGGTTGTTAGGTGCTCAAAAGAAAAAAAGTTGATTCAGAAACAAAAGAAAACTTAAAAAAGAAAATTTTAATCCAAAAATAAAAAATCTATTTACTCATAGAGAATTAGAAGATAAATACATCCTTAAAAGAAGAGCAGAATGCTATGGGAAAAAAACAAACAAGAAATAGCTCTATGTGATTAAATACATGACTGACAAAATAAAATTTCAATAGAAGAGTGAGAAGAGAAAGCCAAGGGAACAGCCCTGAAAAGGTACAAAAATAAAAAGAAACTGAAAACTGTTTACAGTAGGCCAAGGAATGTAATAGGATTACATTTGCTTCTTCAACTAAAGTCAAATGGATTCTCTTTCTTCCATACTCTATTGATTGCTTAAAACTATGCCACATTTTAATTGCTTCCTATTTGGGCATGATGTCCTTGTATTAATTTTTCCCTTTGAATTTTTTAAGACTTTTCTATGGATGAGGTGGGGAGGCACTATGGGCTTTGGAATGAGTTTTGGAAATAAGAGAAAAAAGAAAATAAAAAGAAGCAAAGTTTGTGAAGTCTACAGAAGTAAGCAGAGAGCACAAATCATATTGAAAGGGAATAACCAGTGATAATGGTCAACCAGGAAATACTCAGCAGGTTCAGGAGGTTAGCATTCAGAAATGCCATGAGGAAACAGGGAAACAGTAAAGAAAGGAAGACAGCCTTACCCACAAGTGCTCTACATAACACTATTACAACAGAAGAAGGGGTCAAGATGCCAAGTCAGTTGATATACCCTTAAATATTGACAAAACAGTCACACAACTCTGGGGGTTTTTTTGTTTTTTGGCTGCATTGGGTCTTCGTTGCTGCGTGTGGGCTTTCTTTAGTTGCGGCGAGCGGAGGCTACTCTTCGTTGCAGTGCACCGGCTTCTCACTGCGGTGGCTTCTCTTATTGAGGAGCACCAGCTCTAGACACACGGGCTTCAGTAGTTGTGGCACGCAGGCTCTGTAGTTGTGGTTCGCAGGCTCTAGAGCACAGGCTCAGTAGTTGTGGTACATGGGCTTAGTTGCTCTGCAGCATGTGGGATCCTCCCGGACCAGGGCTCGAACCCATGTCCCCTGCATTGGCAGGCGGATTCTTAACCACTGTGCCACCAGGGAAGTCCCATTCCCACAACTGTTAAAAGAAAACAAAATTAGATACTTACCTGAAAAAGAACTGGCCGGGCTTCCTCTCCGTAACTTAGAGTCATCCTGACTAAGTTGTCGTTGAAGTTTAGCTTTTCCAGTGGATGAAAATATGTCAGGATTACTGAGCTTCCTGAAGAGCAGGGGACTAAGTCCAGTTATCACATCCTTCAAAGTGAAAGAAGTAAAACATAAGCCTTTAATGTCTTTTCTGAAAGTATAAGAACTAACTTTATATTAAATATCTCTACAACATTCATTACAGTTAAAAAGTGCCAACATTTTATATTTCCTGTTCAACAGCTAAAGCCAGAAACAAATTTCTTAGTGACAGCTGTTTGGGTATGCTGTGAATGATGTGGGACATTGAGTATAAAATGCCAAAGGAAAAATAGGGGATGAGATTCACAAGGTGACACAATAAGGCACTTTGACAGGATATATTATCCATAATGAGTACATGTCTAATTATGTTTATTTACTTTTCTCCATTTATTCACACTCTTCCTGTATCTAGTAAAGTATATTTTAGTTTTTAAAAAATCGTAAATAATAGACCTTCCTTTACCTGTCATACAAAGTTAGAAATACCCCTAACATTCAATTAATGCTAAAGTAAAACTCAGAGCCTTCTTTATGTCTATAATAGGAGCTGAACTCATGTTTTCAATGAAAAATTATAATAGTACAATGGAGGATATACAGACAATATGAAGCATTGACAGTGCCTTCCCATTGCCTTTATTTTAGTCTAACCCATCCCACCCCATCCCAATGCCACTTCCTCCTCACTCAGTAAGCATCATCAAGATGCAGACATTTTAAAGCAAACACCCACCTAATTAGCAGCATTAATGAGAAAATATTCTGGGTAAAAAAATAAAAAATAAGGCAAATGAGGCCTATCTTTTATATTTCAGTGAAGGAAGCTACAACAAACACAGATAAGTAGCACATCAATCTGACCTGGACAGTACAAAGACAAAATGAGAAGCATAAGGAGAAATAAATAACTGAAATCTATGTTACCTGCCATTTGAAAAACAAGACACAAGCAACTAGTACCATAGCAATAAAGCCACAGGGGGGTGGGAAATAAATGGAAAAATGCCTGCCTCCTTGAGAAAAGATTTTTTTTAAAGCCTCTAGAGGGGACTTCCCTGGTGGGACAGTGGTTAAGACTCTGTGCTCCCAATACAGGGGGCCCAGGTTCGATCTCTAGTCAGGGAACTAGATCCCACATGTATGCCGCTACTGAGAGCTCACATGCCACAACTAAGGGGCCAGCGAGCTGCAACTAAGGAGCCAACGTGCCACAACTAAGGAGTCAGTGAGCCACCACTGAGGAGTCCACCTGCCGCAACTAAGACCCAGCGCAACCAAATAAATAATTTAAAAATAAATAAATAAAGCCTCTAGGGTCATATACTGTGACCGGTGAGTTCACACACAGGAAAGTACAAACATTGCTTAGTGGTGGCCATCCAGAATATAATTTACAAATACCCCAGGATAAAAAGAAGAGTGAAGTTGATGAAAAATAACTGAAGAGAAAAGGAAAAAGGTTTTTTTCATTTGTTTTGGGGGTTTTTTTTTTTTTGGCCGCATAGCATGGCTTGTGGGATTTTAGTTCTCCAACCAGGGACTGAACCTGGGCCCTCGACAGTGAGAGCACAGAATGCTAACCACTGGACCACCAGGGAATTCCCGAGGAAAAAGTATTTTTAAAATTGGTAGTAAATGAGACTTCCCTGGTGGTCCAGTGGTTAAGACTCCACGCTCCTAGTGCAGGGTACACGGGTTCAATCCCTGGTCAGGGAACTAAATCCCGCATGCCGCACCTAAGATCCCGCATGTCGCAACTAAAAGATCCAGTAGGCCACAACAAAGATCTCGCACGCAGCAACAAAGATCCCACGTGCCGCAACTAAGACCCAGCATAGCCAAATAAATAAATAAATAAATAAATAAAAATATTTTTTTTAAAAATTGGTAGTAAATGGATAAAAGGATAAAGGGGGATATTTAGGCACTGTACCATTAAATCTACTGATGTGCCCATCCAACTCTAACAGGAATGAGCAGGGAGAAAGGAGAATTGGAAGGAGTAGTCAATGCGAAAAGAGAAGGCAGCAAGGGAACAGCCTATATTCCCACCAACTGGTGTATCGAGGATGAAACAGTACCTATGCATCAAGTAGAAACCATGAAGAAAGCAGGGTCTGGGCACTAATGCTGGTAACCCACCAAAAAGGGCTGGCCATTCACAGAAGCAACACCCCAGTAAGCAGCTTTGGGTGGAGGGAAGTGAGAAGGCCTTGTAAGATATCATGCTGAAGGAATATCCTATGTGAAGGCAATATGGAAAGAAAAGTATCCCAAAAATACCTTACAAATGAGCTACTTGAGAGAGCCAGCACTTGGATGCCTGCTACACTGTATGGATGAACAGTTAGTCTTAGCCACAAAAGGATCGACAACCGATAGGACGAGATCAGCACCAGTTAAAAGAAAGTTGTGGCTCATGGGCTCTAGAGCACAGACTCAGTAGTTGTGGCTTATGGGCTCTAGAGCACAGGCTCAGTAGTTGTGGCGCAGGGGCTTAGTCGCTCCGCAGCATGTGGGATCTTCCTGGACCAGGAATTGAACCTGTGTCCCCTGCACTGGCAGGCGGATTCTTAATCACTACGCCACCAGGGAAGTCCCAAAAGAAAGTCATATCCTTTTCAATCTCCCTATTCCCTATCATAACATACCAAAGTAAAGAAGCCAGAAAACAGAGGAGAGGAATAATGAAAGCAGATCATGCACCTTCTTATTCCAAGTCTCCCCTGTCAAAACTTTGCAAAGGGAAGGAAATATAAATGGGAAATGAAATTTAACTTTTAAATCAGGACGTCTTTTTAACTTTTACTTAAGTATATTACTCATTTCAGAAAAGTACATATACCTAAGCATATAACTCAATAAATTTTGCAAGTTAAACATATCCATGGAACCAGCATCAAGATTAAAAAAAAAAAAGACATAACCAAGCATTCCAGAAAGCCCCCTGTGCACCCTTCTAGTCACTACACTATCCCTCCAGGGTAACTACTATCCAGGCTTCGAACAGAATATTAGATAAATGGAATCACTCTGTACGAACTGTTCTGTATCTTGCTTCTCTTGCTCAGCTAGACTGCACTTTTTAAAACAGCAGAACATTACTGAATTTACCAAAGAATTCATTAAAAGACAGGAAAAGAGAATGAAGCAAATAAAACAGAACCACACATAGCCCAAGAAAGAAAAAGGGCATGGGAAGAGGAACTTCCTTTCTAACTTCCAAACTAATTTGCTTCTTGCAGTTTTCTAGTTCCCATTTCTAGTCACTTATGAGAGATCCAGCCAAACCACATGTTTTCAGATTCAACGGCATACCACTGTACCCTTATAGTAAGCTCCCCCTTTCTGCTTAAATTGGATCAAATTTCTATCTGGTTCCTATCATTTCTACACTCAAATGATTCTTCAGCAAAATAGGGAGTTAAGGAGGGGAAGGAGCCTAGGATGACTTCCAGGTTTCTGGCTTGGATAGAATCCCAGGGAATATAGCAAGAGAAACAAGGTTACAAATAAAATACTATTATGGCAATATTAACATAACTACAAATTGCAGTACTCTTCCAATAACTATTAGGGAAACTATAAACATTTAACGTGAAAGAAATAAAACAAAGAAGACATGAATAACTCTCTTCAACTACAAGAGAGCTATCTCCTCTGTTATAGGAGAGTAAACTTCTTACTTCAGAGGCCAGTTTGATATACTGGATAAAAATAACAGAAGGAGAAGTAGGTTTAATTATAGGAAGAACCATCTAACAGTGAAAAAAGGCCGTCTTAAAGGGAATGGACTGTGCCCCTAGGATACTGAAAAAGTAAGGTGAAAGTTGACCTAAGCAGTGACTCTCAAAATGTGGTCCCCAGACCAGCAGCATCAGCATCACCTGTGAACTTGTTAGAAAGGCAAATTCTAGGGCCCCACCCCAGATCTACTAAATAGGAAATTCTGGGGGAGGGTAGCAGCAATCCGTGTTTTAACAAGCCCTCTAAGTGACTGTGAAGCACACTAAAGTTTGAGAACCACGAGACTAAATAAAAACTTTCAATATGATGCCATCAACACAAATATATGTTGACCAATTGTGAGGATCGTGTCACAAATTATTTGAAATTGACTTAAAGTACTCAAGTTTGCAATCAGTATACTCTCTTAATTAAATGAAAGCAGGTTCTTGGTAAATACTATCAATGAAATAAAGTCAGTTCGCTTATGTTACATTCTTTCTTAAGTGAGATTTTTTAAAAGGCAGAATTACAGCCTGCATGCCAGAAATTACATATAATGTGTATTTATCTATCATAACAATAACATATCTAATATATGACATATAAATTTCAACTGTCAAAAAAAAAGGTTGAAAATTGCCTGACTACACAATTTCTACATGCTCCTTCCAACTCTAAGAGCTTATTGCTTTCTCTTTTAATTCAGAGTACTAAGTTGTGGCTATTTTGCCTATTGCTCTGGGAGTCCTCACAGAGAGTCCTCCCTCTCTTGGTCAGAACCATCTCCCTCCTCCACAATATCAAAGCAAATCTCAGGCTAACTTTACCCACAAGGATAGCGTTGTGTTTACACTGTGTCATGCTACTAAGGATAGGATTAGAAGTAAGCAAAGGATTCACAGCTGAAAACAGAAGTCTACACACTAAAAACTTGTCTATCAGGCTAAGAACCTGGGCTCTCAATAGGAGTTGTCTTATCCCATATGAATGGAAATTCAGTAGGTGAAGAAAATCCATACCCTATGGCAGAGTCTTCCTGACCTACCTTGCCAAGAGTCAAACCCAGGTGCCATACTACTCAAAGTACATTCTCTTAATCCTTATCAAAAAACCTTTGCTTGATATGTACATGCGAAAAAAAAGAACCCTGACCCATACCTCAGGCATATCAAAGACAACATATATAAAAATTAACTCTAAGTGGATCATGAGTCTAACTATAAAACCTAAAAGTATAAACCTTCAGAAGAAAATACAAGAGTAAATTTTTATACTTTTGAGTTAGATAGCATTCTTAGATAACACACAAAGCAGAAGTTTAAAAAGAACAAATTTATAAATAGACTTCAACAAATTTTAAAACTACTACTCTTCAAAAGATACTGTTAAAAAATGAAAACAAATCACACAGGAGGAAGAATATTTGCAAAACACATCTGAGAAAGACTGGCATTCAGTATATATAAAGATCTTTCACAATTCAATAATAAGAAAACACACAAGCTAATAAAAAAACATGAGCAAGGGGCTTCCCTGGTGGCGCAGTGGTAGACAGTCCACCTGCCGATGCAAGGGACATGGGTTCATGCCCCAGTCTGGGAAGATCCCGCATGCCGCGGAGTGGCTGGGCCTGTGAGCCATGGCCGCTGAGCCTGCACGTCCGGAGCCTGTGCTCCGCAACGGGAGAGGCCACAACAGTGAGAGGCCCGCATACCGTGCAAAAAAAGACATTTCAGCAAAGAAGAGGCAAATATGGCAAATGAACACATGAAACCATTCTCAACATCATTTATCACTGGGGAAACAAAGATTAAAATCAAGTGAAAGAAAACATCAGCAAAATGATGGAGTACACAGCTCCAAGCTAACATTCCCCCACAGAAACACTGAAAAACAAGCAGAAATTGTGACCACCTAGAGGGGTGGGATAGGGAGGGTGGGAGGGAGGGAGACGAAAGACAGAAGAGATATGGGGATATATGTATATGTATAGCTGATTCACTTTGTTACAAAGCAGAAACTAATACGCCATTGTAAAGCAATTATACTCCAATAAAGATGTTAAAAAAATAAACTTAAAGAAAAAATTTTTTATAAAAAAAGAAAATCAAATGAGATAAAGGACGTGAAAACAAACAAACAAAAAAAAAACAAGCAGAAACTGTCAGAACCACCTTTGTCAGACTCTGGAAAATAGTCAAAGGCTTACGGCAACCAAGAGAATGCTGAATCAAGAAGTCAACTTAAGGGGCTTCCCTGGTGGCACGGTGGTTGAGAATCCGCCTTCCAATGCAGGGGACCACGGGTTCGAGACCTGGTCTGGAAAGATCCCACATGCCGCGGAGCAACTAGGCCCGTGTGCCACGATTACTGAGCCTGCGTTCTAGAGCCCACAAGCCACAACTACTGAAGCCCGTGTGCCACAACTACTGAAGCCTGTGCGCCTCAAGCCTGTGCTCCGCAACAAGAGAAGCCACCACAATGGGAAGCCCTCACACCGCAACAAAGAGTAGCCCCCGCTCGCCGCAACTAGAGAAAGCCTGCGCACAGCAACGGAAGACTCAACGCAGCCAATAAATAAATAAATAAAATCTATTAAAAAAAAAAGTCAACTTAAAAATGGTAGGAAAGCTTTGTGGCATTTTTACTTGCCCTCACCCTACCCACTCCTTGATGTGGAGGCAATCTTAAAGACATCAGCTGGTGTTCCAAGTGTGGGACCCTGGCCCCTGGTTCTAGAAGGAGCAGAACAGACCTTACTTGCAACTTATCGTTTATACCTGTTATAACTTATCTGGAGACTACCTGAAGGACTAACACAAGGCACTCCTCTCTATTTCACCTAACTCACAATCTTCTCAAGGTGGAAAAGCAGCAAGTATTGCTTAAAACCCTGTAAGATGATCCAAATACCCACAGCCACTTGGGCAAAAGATTAACAATGAGACATTCAACTGACTGCCTGAGATCTGGGTGAGAAAAGGGAGAGTTTCTTTGGGAAATTAGGGCAATCAAAAACACCTGTGTATATATGGCAATTTAGAAAGCCCAGGGTGAAATGCATGCTCAGGAAAGACCTAAAAAGATTTTAAGCTTTCATCTCAAGCTGATCCCTAGACTTAGCACAAGTCTGGCTAAGGGCCAAAGGAGGGCACAAAGTCAATCTGCAAAGACCAGGATGTGTGTTTGTTTGCTTGCTTAGCTCCTGGCAATCCAGGAAATCTTCATCAAAACACAAGCTAAGTAACAGAGACTTCAGTATCACACACAGCAAGAAATACAGTTTCTACAAAAAATGTTGGAAAACTCACTAGACAAATGGACAACTACAGCCTTCAACGATCAAACAACAGCAAAGCCTGGGGAAAATGAAAAAGCTGTATTCCAGAGTTACCAATATTCAAATGTCCAAATTTCAACAACAACAAAAAAATCACAAGACATATAACGAAATAAGAAAGTATGGCCCACTCAAAGAATCAAAATAAATTAACAGAAACCACCCCTGAGGAAGCCCAGCATTGGACTTAGCAGTAAATTTTAAATTGATTGTCTTAAGCATGGTCATATCAGTAAAGGAAAACACGGACAAAGAACTAAAGAAAATCAATGAACAAAGAAAAAGAAAGAAAACAATGAACTAAATGAACAATGAACAAAGAACTAAAGAAAAACAATGAACAAAACAACACTATCAACAAAAAGACAGAAATTATTAAAAAGAACCAAACAGAAATTCAGGAGATAAAAAGACCAATAAGTAAGTGAAAAATTCAATAGGGCGTTCAATAGCAAATTTGAGCAGGCAAAGACAGAATCAGCAATCTTGAAGACAAGATAATTAAAACTATACAGTCTGAGGAACAAGAAAAAAAAAAAGAATGAAGAAAAGTGAAGAGAGGGCTTCCCTGGTGGCGCAGTGGTTGAGAGTCCACCTGCCGATGCAGGGGACACGGGTTCGTGCCCTGGTCCGGGAAGATCCCACATGCCGCGGAGCAGCTGCGCCCGTGAGCCATGGCCGCTGAGCCTGCGCGTCCGGAGCCACTGCTTCACAATGGGAGAGGCCACAACAGTGAGAGGCCCGCGTACCGCAAAAAAAAAAAAAAGAAAAGTGAAGAGAGCCTAAGGGACCGGGGGACATCTTCAAAAGAAACAATATATGCATTAAGGGAATCCCAGAAGGAGAAGAGAGAAAGGGGAAGAAAGAGTATCTGAAGAAATAACTGCCAAAAACTTCCCAAATTTGATGAGAGACACGAGCCTACATGTTCAGAAGCTCAATGAACTTCAAGTAGGTTAAACTCAGACCCACATCTAAACATATCATAATCAAACTGTTGAAGCTAACAACAAGGAGAAAATATTCAAAACAGTAAGAGAGATGCAATTCATCATGTACAGGGGATCCCCAATCAGATTAACAGCCAATTTTGCATCAGAACTATGGAGTCCAGAAGGAATGACATATTTAAAGTGCTGACAGGGGCTTCCCTGGTGGCGCAGTGGTTGAGAGTCCACTTGCCGATGCAGGGGACATGGGTTTGTGCCCCAGTCCGGGAAGATCCCACATGCCGCGGAGCGGCTAGGCCCGTGAGCCATGGCCACTGAGCCTGCGCATCCGGAGCCTGTGCTCTGCAACGGGAGAGGCCACAACAGTGAGAGGCCCTCATTCCGCAAAAAAAAAAAAAAAAAAAAAAGTGCTGACAGGAAAAACTCTCAACTTAGATTTCTACCCAGATAAACAAAAGCTGAGGGAGTTTATTACCACTACACCAGCCCTAAAAGGAATCCTTCAGGTTGAAATGAAAAGACACAAAACAGGAACTTCAAGCCATATGAAGATATAAAGATCTCCAGTAAAGGTAACTACATGAGCAAATATAAAAGTGAGCATTGTTATAGTTTTGGTTTATAACTCCACTTTTTATTTCCTACATGATTTAAAAGACAAATACATAAAAATAATTATAAATCTATGTTACTGAGCACACAATGTATGAAGATATAATTTGTGAGAACAACATAAAGGGGGGTGGGAGAATAGAGGTGTATAGGAGCAGAGTTTTTGTATGTTATTGAAGTTGGTACCAATTCAAACTAGACTGTTATAAATTTAGGATGTTACGTGTAATCCCTGTGGCAAAGCAAAAAGAAAATATAAAAAAAGCACACACAAAAGGAAATGAAAGGGGATCAAAACGGTTCATTACACCAAAAAAAAATTTTTTTTCTTCAACTAAACACAAAAGATGGCAGTAACAGAGGAAATGAGAGACAAAAGGGTATAAAACATACATGATAAAAATATTTCAATGAGCAAAGGTATCCATACTTGAATCAAAGGAAAAAATAAAACATAAAGAAGAACCCAATGGATATTTTAGAATTGAAATATATAATAACCAAAATAAAAAAACTGAGTGAATAAGCTTTTCAGCAGAACATAGAGGACAGAATAAAGAAACAGTGAACTGGAAGACAGAAGAACAGAAGTTATTCAACATGAACAACAAAGTGAAAACAGTAAACAGAGGCTTCAGGACCTATGGTTTTGTAATTAAAGATCTAATGTCTGTGTCACTGGAGTCCAAAAGGAAAGGACAAAGAGAGAAAGAAAGAAAAAGTACTAGAATAAATCATGGCTGAAAACCTCCCAAATGTGTGAAGAAGACATAAACCTACAGATTCAAGAAGCTGAGTGAACCCCAAGCAGAATAAACCCAAAGAAATATGCCAGGAAACATTATAATTAAAATTCAGAAAAATTACAAACAAAAGAAAACAAAAACGTTTGAATGACAGATTTCTCATCAGAAACTATGTAGTCCAGAATAAAGTGGGAGCACAGTATTTTTCCAGTGTTGAAAGAAACGAACTGTCAACCAGAAGCAATAACCAGGGAAAATGACCTTCAGAAATAAGGATAATTAAGAGACTTTATTGGCAGCAAACCTATCCTAAAAGAATGGCTAAAGAAAGTTCTCTAAACAGAAAGGAAATAATACAATAAGCAACTTTAGGAACAGAGAAAGAACACAGTAAGTAAAAATGCAGATAAATACATTGGCGTTTCCTTCTGTAACATATGATTTTAAAATTTACTAAAGACATTTATGCTACAAAACATGAATCAGATTCAAATAAACTCACCAGTGAGGTGAGAGAGCTTAAGAAAAAATTAGAAATAAAAGATCAATTAAGAAATGACAGGCCCCACCTCCGGCTGCTCCGTAAAGAGAGTGATCTCCCTGAGACTAGGGGCCATATACATTTGCGCCCTCAGCAGGACTCAGGACAAGACTCGTATAAGGCACGATTCAGCAAATGTTTGTTAAATGGGTGCAAAAAAATCAAATTCCAGCCTGCCTGCCTCCAAGGCCTACATGTTTGACCACCATGCCACACTGCTCCAGTGAAGACTCGCTCACAGACTGATGGAAGACAGCTGAACCAAGAAAAATGATCTTATCTCACGCTTCAGTGACAAAATAAAAGCCATCAGACATGGGAGAATTGTTCCAGGGCCTTCATCTTCCCACCACTGAATCTCTAAACCTCCCAGTATCTGTGTTCATCTTTTGTCTCATTCCTTCCTGTTACAATGAAGGGCCTGAGGACCTCTCCTTATCTCTGAGGCCCAGTGCCCTAGACCCCAGTCCCTCCTTCCCCTTCCATTATTCCCTTTCTCTTCTATGTTCCCATCTGGTCCTGCTTTATGGTCTCTGTGTCATTCCCAGCAGCAAACAAGCATAGTCTAGTATCTCCCATCTTAGAAAAATCATTCTTTGCCCCTCCTCCTACCATCACCTTAGCTCTCTGGGTTCTGTTCCCATTCACAGCCATGTTTCACAAGGAAATCGCCTACACATCTAGCTCCACTTCAGCAGTAGTGTTTTATTCCCTCTGACCTCAGGGAGGGTCCTATAACAATCTACCCTCCCACAAGTACTCTATCCAATTATTCCTGTTTTTTAAATTTTATTTATTTTTCATGATAATACATTATAAATTTTATAATATACATATCTGTACAGTTTGAATAAATTATAAAACAAATACCTATGTACCTGTACCCATCACCCAGCTTCAAAAACAAATCATTTCTGAATGACAAAACCCACCATGTAGCCCTCCCCAGTCACATCGCCTTCCCCTGCCTGAGGTAACCAGTGTCATTTTTCATGCCTTGCTTTTTTGTATGGTTTTACAACATATTACTGCATCCATATATTGTAAAATTTTGCATGTTGTTCAACTTTATATAAACATATTCTTTCATGACTTTTTTGAATCAGTATTAGGTTTCCTGAGTTTTATCCATGTTGATACATGTAGCTGGAGTTCATTCATAATACTTTATTATAGTATTCCATTGTAAAAAAAAAAAAAAGACTAAATTTGAAGGAACACAAGACAGAATACAAACAAGAGATAATGCCTTAAGAGGCACAGAAGATGAAATGCTTTGGGTGTTTCTGTTTATTTTTTTATGAAGAGGAAAAAAAATGTTTGAGAGAAAATGATATGTTGAAGAGAGGCAAAGAAGATCCAACATACAGCAAATAGAAGTCCCTGCAGAAGAAAATCAAAGCAAGGCAACAGAACGAATATCAATACTAAAATTATAATTCAAAAACTTTGCTGAAATTAAAACTATATATATGAAAACTACATCCTGGAAGAGCACACCACATGCATGACATATAAATCCAAAATGACCAACACCAAGATATATTTTAGTATAATAACTGGACTTTAACAGAAAAATCATTTCAGCATTAAAAAAAAAATGACCTATTAGAAAAACCTGCATCACTATCAGACTATGGCAACGTTTTTTTTTTAATATTTATTTATCTGCACTGGGTCTTAGTTGCAGCAACGCAGGCTCCTTAGTTGTGGCAGGCATGTGGGATCTAGTTCCCTGACCAGGGATCAAACCCGGGCCCCCTGCATTGGGAGCATGGAGTCTTAACCACTGTGCCACCAGGGAAGTCCCGACAACAATTCTTTATGCCAGAAGAAAAACAGGGTTACAAGATACTATATAAGATACTCAAAGAAAGGCAGTATGAGCCCAGGATTTTATATCCAGGAAAACTAATCTTCAAGGTAAAGGGCACAGGCAAAATGTTATCAATATAAAATAACTCAGAGAATATTGTTCCAACAGGTCGTTCCTAAGGAATGTACTAAAGAAGAAGATTCATACAATCAGGACTTCCCTGGCAGTCCAGTGGTTAAGACTCTGCGCTTCCACTGCAGGGGGCATGGGTTCGATCCCTGGTCGGGGAACTAAGATCCCACATGCCACACTGTGCGGCCAAAAAAAATAAAAAATAAAATAAAATAAACAAATGTTTAAAAACAAAAGATTCGGGGCTTCCCTGGTGGCGCAGTGGTTGAGAGTCCGCCTGCCGATGCAGAGGACGCGGGTTCATGCCCTGGTCCGGGAGGATCCCACATGCCGCGAAGCGGCTGGGCCCGTGAGCCATGGCCGTCGCTGAGCCTGCGCGTCCAGAGCCTGTGCTCCGCAACGGGAGAGGCCACAACAGTGAGAGGCCCGCGTACCACAAAAAAGAAAAGAAAAAACAAAAAAACAAAAGATTCATACAATCAAAATAACTAGAATGACGAGGTCCTACTGCATAGCACAGGGAACTATATTCACAGGGAACTTGTAATAACCTATAATGGAAAAGAATTTGAAAAAGAATATATATATTTATATGTAAATATATATGTATATCTGAATCACTTTGCTGTATACCAGAAACTAACACAACACTATAAATCAACAATACTTCAATTAAAAAAAAAACCAGAGATGTATCAATATGGTGATTAGCATTAAATATATGGTCATTTATAAAATTATAAATAAGTGTTCATTAAAAGGGAGAGAGTATAGTATATAATGGCTACATGATCTGACAATGTAGATATAGGTCAACCAAAAAATGAGGGGAGAAGGTGGAGACAACATACACAAAAGAATTTTTTAACAGTTTTCATTAATCATTGGTGGTAGTACATTAGTAGTGCCACTAGAGACTGTTATACAGTTAACATATGATAAAGCAAATTAGTAATTCCTGGATATTCTAATTTTATCATCCCCTGAGTCTTTGGGAACATGATTCTTGGTATGAAAGAAAGGAGATACTAATGTAATAAATGGGAGATTAAGTTTAAAAAAAACCTCTGTAGTCCTTTGTCAATATCACTGTTGATTGCCAAGATAGTTTTTATTATATTTATTTCTAACTCTATCCACTGAAAGGTCATAGGAACAATGATCAACCTAGTAGCAATAAGTATCCCTAGGATCTAGACTGCAGGTGTTCTGAAATTCCATTTCCCATTAAAAGAAGCCAGGAGTTCTTAGAGAAACAGCTAATTCCAGGTCTAAGGTGGAAAATGAGCCTGGAACAGTTGAACGTAAGAGATAGCAAGAAAATTATCAAAACTATTAGGATTGGGTCAAAAAGACTAAGGAACCGGCTTCCCTGGTGGCGCAGTGGTTGAGAGTCCACCTGCCGATGCAGGGGACACGGGTTCGTGCCCCAGTCCGGGAAGATCCCACATGCCGCGGAGCGGCTGGGTCCGTGAGCCATGGTCGCTGAGCCTGCGCGTCCGGAGCCTGTGCTCCGCAACAGGAGAGGCAACAACAGTGAGAAGCCCACGTACCGCAAAAAAAAAAAAAAAAAAAAAGACTAAGGAACCAATATGAAGAGGCTCTTCCTAGACAACAACAGGACAATGTGAGCTTCAATTAGCAGTAAAAAAAAAAGAAAGAAAGAAAAACACATAAAATATGGGTTGAAACCCATCAAATACATTTAAATGTATGACTCCACAGTGATAATAAAAAATAACTAACTGATCACCATCTGAAGATGACCGGGAACCAATTTATTACCTTAAAAACTAGGTAAATAAAAGGAAAGAATCAGACCATTCTTACATGAACTATACCACTGGGAATCAAACAGTAGATGAGAAGCATCTCCTTAAAATGCTATGCCACCTAATAAATGAAAACAAAATGATAGAATTATATCACTACTTTGCAACTCCCAATTAGCGAATCTCAGCACTGAGCATCAGCAACTGCTACAATCAAAGAGCAAAAAGCAGACATCACATGCCTCCTGTTGAAAGAACACACTACCACCCAAAATCTTGCCAAAGGAATTGAACCTGAGGCTGATTAAGCCTCTGTATCCAGCTGTAATTTGCAGGAAATACAACAGGACATAAAACATTTTGAAATGCACCATAACTATGCAATCTAGACTTTGGGAAACTCTACAGGCCAAATGCCCCAAGGTTTTTCAACTTACAGATTTTAAGGAAAAGGAAGAGATGAAAGGAAAAGATTAAAAAGAGACAGAGACTTCCCTGGTTGTCCAGCAGTTAAGACTCCACGCTCCCAAGGCAAGGGGCCCGGGTTCAATCCCTGGTCAGGGAACTAGATCCTGCATGCCACAACTAAAGATCCCGTGTGCCGCAACTAAGACCCAGCACAGCCAAATAAATAAATAAATTTTTTTTTTTAAAAAGTATGAGATATTTCTATCCACTAGGATGGCTAGATTTTTTTAAAATGGAAAATAACAAGTGCTAGCAAGGTCACAGACAAACTGGAACCCTTGTAAATTGCTGGTGGGAATGTTAAAATGATACACCCACTGTGGAAAACAGTTTGACAATTCATCAAAAACTTAAACATAGAATTATCATATGATCCAACAATTCCACTCCTATATATAGAAACAAAAAATTGAAAAACAGGTGTACAAACAGAAACTTGTACACAAATGTTCATAGGGGTACTACCACAATCACCAAAAGGTGGAAACAACCCAAATGCCCATCAGTTGATGACTGAATAAACCAAATGTGGTATATCCATATAATGGAATATTACTCGGCCATAAAAAGGAATGACATACTGATGATATATGCTACAATATGGATGAATCTCAAAAACATTACATTAAGTAAAAGAAGCCAAACATAAAAGGCCATGTATTGTATGATTCCCTTTACATGAAATGTTCACAGTTCACAGAGACAGAAAACAGATTAGTGGTTGCCAGGGACTGGGGGAAGGAGGAAATATTTTGGAACTAGATAGTGGTGATGGTTATACATTTGAATGTACTGAATGTCACTAATCGTGAATTTTATGGTAAGTGTATTTTACCACAATTTAAGAAGTCAAAGCACATGTAGAGGTAGGGTGTCTAGGGCCACACTTCCTTCCAGGAGCCTATTAAAGTGAAAATAGCTGAGACCCAGTCGCCTTCCTCTCTGGCTTCTCTTGGCTTTCTTATGGCTTTTTTCTCTTCCACATGGCTGGGTGGACAAACTGAGAAATGCCTACAGAAAGCGATCACTAGTCACCAAGACCTGAAAGAGTGTGGGGGTTGCCAGAGACTAGCTCTGCCACAGACGGAGGAAAACAAGCTTTTCCAGACCTCCTAGGTATTCCTGCAAAAAGGCCTTTACATGCATTCAAAACGGTTATTATCCAAAACTCTGTGGGCCTATAAGGAATGAAGGTTCTAGGTGGTCTATATCCAGAATAATAGGATTTCTACATAGTTCTAGCTGAGGACCATATTAGGGTTTGAGGGCTATTGCAAGGACTAGCTAGATATTGACCAAACATGATTCACCTTCCTCCTGGGCACAAGCTATGGCCCTATGATTGAATTCTGGCAACAGAATATGGGTGGAAGTGATTAAGCCATTTCCAGGTCTGCGCATCAACAACTCCCACAAGATTGCCCCACCTGCCTCAGGTGACCTTGGAAGCCATGTGTAGAAAATGGTAGAGCCTCCATTACTCTAGGTTCTTTTGAATGTATTTTTTTACAGCAACTAGTGTTCTTAAATATAAAAGAGTACTGGGATTTCCCTGGTGATCCAGTGGGTAAGACTCCGCACTCCCAATGCAGGGGGCCCGGGTTCAACCCCTGGTTGGGGAACTAGATCCCAAATGCATGCTGCAACTAAGAGTTCGCATGCCGCAAATAAGAAGTCCGCATGCCACAACTGAGAAGTGCGCATGCTGCAACTAAAAAAAAAATGATCCTGCATGCTGCAACGAAGATCCCGCGCACCGCAACCAAGACCCGGCATAGCCTAAACGAATAAATAAATATTTAAAAATAATAATAATAAATATATAGAAGACTACTAGCATGAGAGCTAGTAGTAAAATGTCCCATTCTCTTACTGGTCAAAGGCAGGACTCAGATTTCCTGGGGTCACCTAAAAAAGAAATCATCTTGGTAACACCCTTTTGAAACAACTTAAGGACTTTTTAAGAATTAATACCAACTTTTTTTTTTTTTTTTGGCTGCACCACGCACCTTGCAGGATCTTAGTTCCCCAACCAGGGATTGAAACTGGGCCCGTGGCAGTGAAAGCACAGAGTCCTAACCACTGGAATGTCACGAAATTCCCAATCCCAACTATTTTTAAACTCTTTTGTCTTTAAAACATTCTTGAAGATCTCAAATAGTCATGAAAATTAGAAGGCCAGACAGTACTATATTACCTCTGCTTTGCTGAAATACAGGCAGAGAAACTATGTGGCTTGTTAACCTCCCAACACATTAAAGGTTAAAGGATTTGTGCATCTGCTACCCAGGTTCACCCTTAGAAAATATTTTGTTACATTAAAGTTGGTACAACTAAAACGATATTACAGAATTTTAAAATGCGGTTTCCTTGGCCTGAATTTGCTCTTAATTATGTTCTAAAATCTAGGGAGACTATATATATATATATATATATATATATATATATATATAATATCTTCTAAGCCAGTTAGTTAAGAAAGAAATCCATAAAAGTTTCCCTAAAGGGAAAAACGCACAAATTAAAGCCATCTTTTCAAGCTGAACAAAGTAAAAGAGTTCAATAACAACAACAAATCAAAGGTCAAGACATACCTTTTTCTATTATATTTCTTTATAAAACCAGATGAGAACACAGAAAAATATGAACTCTATATTCACACATTCTACGCACTTACCCTAAAAATATAATAATTAACCATTATTGAGTGCTCACTGGTATCAGGCTTTGTAATAAGTGTTTTACATGGATTAATTTATTAAATCCTAACAATAACCCTATGAAATCGGTAATGATAGTATGTCCATTACATTTATATGGGATAAGTAAGGCTTAAAGAACTTAAGTAACTTGCATCAGGTAATAGAGTTGGAATCTGAGGTCAGAGAATGACTTAATCACTATACATTCACTCAAGAAGTATTTATTTAGTACCTCCTATATACAATTCTAGAAGCTGGAGATACAGCAGTAAGGAAAAACCAACCCAAATTCCTACCCTCATGAACCATATATCCTAATGTGTGAGAATGACAATAAATAACAAATATGTGACAGTAACAGGTGAATAAAGGACATGAATAAAAAGAGGGGAAGGGAATGACTAAGAGTGCTACTTTAAAAAGGCTGGTCAGGCTTCCCTGGGGGCGCAGTGGTTAAGAATCCGTCTGCCAATGCAGGAGACATGGGTCGGAGTCCTGGTCCGGGAAGATCCCACATGCCGCGGAGCAACTAAGTCTGTGCGCCACAACTACTGAGCCCGCTCGCCTAGAGCCCGTGCTCTGCAACAAGAGAAGCCACCGCAATGAGAAGCCCACACACCGCCACGAAGAGTAGCCCCCGCTCGCCGCAACTAGAGAAAGCCTGCATGCAGCAATGAAAACCCAACACAGCCAAAAATAAATAAAATAAACAAATTTATTTTAAAAAATAATAATAAAAAGGCTGGTCAAGGAAGGCCTTTATCTGAACAGAGACCTAAATGAAATGAGGAAGCCAGTCATATAAATATATCCAGAAAAAGAACCCCTCACGTAGAGAAAACTACCAAGTATAGAAGTCCTCAATTAATAATTTTTAAAATGTCCTCAGGCAGGAGCATGCTTAATATATTTGGAGACCATCAAGGCAGCCAGTGTGAACAGAGCTCAGTAACAAGAGGAGGAGTAGAAGGAAATGAGGTTAGAGAAGGCCAAGAGGCAGATCATGCAGACTTTAAGTACAAAGCAAGCACCTTCCATTTTGATCAACTGTGATGGAAAGCCACTTTTGAGTAGGGGATGGTAACAAACTTTGATTTTAGCTTTTACAGGATGATACCGATCTTGCTGTGTGCAAATTATCATGGGGGCGGAGGGGAGAGGAGGTAAAAGAACAGAATCAGGAAGACAGGTTTGGAGACTTTTATAGTAATCCAGATGAAAGATGATAGAGGCTAAGATTAAGGTAGTGATGGAGCTAGTGGGGAAAAGTCTCATGCAATTTGAATGTAGCACCAACCAGAACTGATGGGCTGAATGTGGAATATGAGGTTAAGAAAAGAATCAAAAACAACTTCCATGTTTTGCTCTAAATAAATGAGTGAATGATAGTGCCATTTATTGATGTGGGAAAGACTGGGGAAGCAGTGGAATGGGAAGTGAAAAACAGGGTTCAGCTTTGGACCCATTAAGTTTGAAAGGTCTATTAGCTACCCAAATAGAAATGTTACATACACAACTGAAAATAGGAGAGCTCAAAAGAAAGGTCAAGACTAGAGAAATAAATGTGGGAATCAGCAGCACAGAGATGGAATGTTAAGTAATACAATCTGATGAGATTACATCAGGAGAGAGAATAGACTGCAAAAGCAGATTAAATACTGAACGCTCTAGCAGGTCTGCGTCTTTATTCCTGCTAGAGCGTTCAGTAGGAATAAAGACGCAGACCTACTAGAGAACAGACTTGAGGTTATGGGGAGGGGGAAGGGTGAGCTGTGACAGGGCGAGAGAGAGTCATGGACATATACACACTAACAAACGTAGTAAGGTAGATAGCTAGTGGGAAGCAGCCGCATGGCACAGGGATATTGGCTCGGTGCTTTGTGACAGCCTGGAGGGGTGGGATAGGGAGGGTGGGAGGGAGGGAAACGCAAGAGGGAAGAGAGATGGGAACATATGTATATGTATAACTGATTCACTTTGTTATAAAGCAGAAACTAACACACCATTGTAAAGCAATTATACCCCAATAAAGATGTTAAAAAAAAAAAAAATACTGAACGCTCTCAAGCACCAGTGAGATTGGAAGAAAACCAAGACAGCATGGTCCCAGGAGCCAAATGATGGAATGATCAACCATGTCAAAAGCAACAGGTCGAGTGAGATGAAGACTGAAAACTGGCCACTGGGTTAGACCAATGATGACCTTCACATAAGTGTTTCAGTGGAATGACGGGGGACTAAAGCCTGACTTGACTGGAATGGGTTCAAGAGAAGAGGAAATGAAAGAAGATATAGACAACTCTTTCAAGTAGTTTTGTTATAAAGAGGAGCACTCTCCTACTCACAATTATTTCGTATCCCTTGCTCTTTTGCCTGAATAACTGCAAGAGCCTCTTAACTGGTTCCACATACCCATTCAGTCAATGCTCGCTAAAGTAGCCAAATAAGTGGGATTAAAATAAATGTTAGATCACGTGATTCTTATGCTCAAAACTCTCCAATGGCTTCTCATCTCGTTCAACATGAAAGTCAAAATCCTCACAGCTGCCTGTAAGACCCTTACCAATCTGAAACTCTCCACAGTTCAGCCCTCCTCTCCCCATCTTTCCCCTCTGAGCTCACCTACTACTCTTCCTCTTACTCTACTCCAGCCACACTTGGCTTCCTTGGTGTTCCTCAAACACAAATTTTAGAGCTGGAAGTATGCTTCTACCCCAAGGTGCTTCCTATTCCCTCTACCAAGTATACTCTTCCCCACACATAATCTAAATGCCTCAATCTCTTACATTCTTCAGGTCTTTACTCAAACATCTCATTCCAAAGAGATGCCTTTCCTGATAATGCTATTTAAGCCATAAAATCCCCCATCACTCTATATTCCCCTTCCCTGCTTTATTGTCTTTGTAGTATTTATCACCGTATAGCATACTACATATTTTACTTATTTCTTTTATTATCTGATTCCCTCTACTAGAATAGAAACTTTGAAAGCAGGGTTTGTCATCTGCCTTTTTCACTTCTATAATCCCAACAGTAACCAAAAAATTTTAAAAAAACAAAAACAAAACAAAAAAAACTTCTTGAATCCAAGGATGAATGAATGAGAGGGAATGCAGGGTTAATGAAGTTTTTTCAAGATTGAAAATATTGTAGCATGCTTGTATGCTGATGAGAATCATCAACAGAAAAAAAACATTAATGACTCAGGAGTAGGAAAGAATAATTCCAAGAATAAAACTCTTATTTAGATGTAGGGGTTGGCCTTAGATGGGAATAGGAACAGATTATCCATAGCAATAAGAGAGAGGGAAAAGAATGCGGGTACAGGGCTTCCCTGGTGGTGCAGTGGTTGAGAGTCTGCCTGCCGGATGCGGGGGACACAGGTTCGTGCCCCGGTCCGGGAAGATCCCACATGCCGCGGAACGGCTGGGCCCGTGAGCCATGGCCGCTGAGCCTGCACGTCCGGAGCCTGTGCTCCGCAGCGGGAGAGGCCACAACAGTAAGAGGCCCGCGTACAGCAAAAAAAAAAAAAAAAAAAGAATGCGGGTACAGATATAGGTAGGTTGGGTGACTTGTAATGGGAGCTTGTAGGATTATCTTTGTTTTTTCTTCAGTGAAACAGGAAGCAAGGACATCAACTGAGAGTAAAGAGGACAAATAGAGTGCTAAAAGTTTGAGGAGAACGATTAAACTATCATTTAAGAGTGAATGGAGGGAATTCCCTGGTGGTCCAGTGGTTAGGACTCCGTACTCTCACTGCTGAGGGCCTGGGTTCAATCCCTGGTCTGGGAACAAAGATCCCACAAGCCGTGTGGCACTGCCAAAAAAAAAAAAAAAAAAAAAGTGAATGGACTAGGGAATGTCATAGGATTGACTGTCATTGCTGAAAGACTCCTTAGGTTCATGATCACAAATTTAGATGTCAGCATCGTTGTGTTTTCCTCCAGCCACATTCAGCTGCCTAGACACAAGGGCAGAATAGGCAGAGTTGGTTTAATCATGGTTGGAATTTTCTCAAGCAGGTATGATAGAAGGTACTGAAGGTACATGCATAGCAGTAATTATGATAGCCCATGAAATGTTAAGTTGGACAAGGAGGAAAGTAGAGGCATGAGGTGACTGACAATGAAAAGGTAGTCTGGACTTCCCTGCTGGCTCAGTGGTTAAGAATCCGCCTGCCAATGCAGGGGACATGGGTTCGAGCCCTGGTCTGGGAAGATCCCACGTGCCACGGAGCAACTAAGCCCATGCGCCACAACTACTGAGCCTGCGCGCTAGAGCCCACAAGCCACAACGACTGAGCCCCCATGCCACAACTACTGAAGCCCACCTAGAACCCATACTCCACAACAACAGAAGCCACCGCAAAGAGAAACCCGTGCACCGCAATGAAGAGTAGCCCCTGCTCGCTGCAACTAGAGAAAGCCTGCATGCAGCAACGAAGACCCAATGCAGCCATAAATAAATAAATAAATAAATTTATTTTTTTAAAAAAAATCAACAGACCAGAGGTTCCAAAGCGTTTGAACAATTTTTGGAGAGGAAATCCTAAAATAAATGTGAGCTAGAGAAACAGAAGATGATGTGAAGGTCAGAGTCTGGCAAGCTCAAAACTAAGATTTTAGAGGCAGAACAATTATTGGTAAAGATGAAAAGTACCTAATGAATATGGAAGTAAGAGGCTCAGGTTTATGTCAATTTTCCCCATCAATTATTTACTGTACTTCCACTGTACACATGGCTACGGTGCAGAGAAAAGAGTTTGGGAGTTAACAATGAGGAACAACAAAAAGGTGGTCAACTATGTCTGACTAACAATGCATTTTGTGTAAGTCCTTACTGCCAATAATGTCTAGTCTCTGCTCTCCCTTGAGGACTTTTTCCTCTTCCCCCAGGGCTAGCCCTTGACCCAACAACCTGGTTTTCAAAACTCTTTGGAACCCCAAGTATGTATATAATGAAGAAAAACAACCAATAACTGCTGATAAAAAGTAATAATTACCAAGGTGCCATAGGGATTTTATCAAGAAAGTACAAAGCTAGGTGGCAAATTTAGCAGAGAATCATAAGCAGCTAAGACCAGCAATAAAGGAGGCATAATGATTGCAATATTAAGCTGCCTCTCACAGTCCTGATCATAGGTCACCATGAATAACTGGGGTGGAAAAAGCTTTTAGGTTGATCTTAGGCTATGGGCATCCAGTAAAACAAAGATGGGAAAAATCTGGAGGCAGATGTGTCCTACCCTCATCAGGAAACACTGTCCAACCTGCTTCAACCATCCCAGGCTCTCTGCTCCCAGTACCTCTGATGAAATCAAATCTTCCAAAGGTAACAGGTTTTCAGGAGCTGGCCCTTATTCATATTACTTCTGGACAAGAGGGGGGGGAGGGCCAATAAACATTCTGTATTGAGGGACTTCCCTGGTGGTCCAGTGAGTAAGACTCCACACTCCCAATGCAGGGAGCCCGGGTTCGATCCCTGGTCAGGGAATCAGATTCCACATGCACACCACAATAAGTGTCCGCATGCCACAACTAAGAGTCCACATGCCGCAACTAAGAGCCCACATGCTGCAACTAAATATCCCGCGTGCCCCAACTAAGACCCAGCGCAGCCTAACTAAATAAATAAATAGACATTCTGTATTGAAAACTCAGAAAAATTCTCAAATGCCCATGTCTCAATCACCATGTCCTACATTGTATCCTCCACACAGCTGCCAGAGTAATCCAGCTAAAAAACAAGAAAGACCACCCTGCTTCCCTACTTACTATCTTTTTACATAATACTAAAGACCATCTACAATCTAGGCTCCTTTAGTCTCTTAACTCAACATCTATAGCTTCAAGTTCAACTTCCAACAATACTAAATTGATTACAGTTCCCTACACAATATATGCAGCTTCCCCTCTGTATGTTTTGTGCCTCATGCTTTTGCCCGTATACTAATATTATAGTGCAGAATAAAGAGAAGATACTGATTTCCATGAAAATAATTTTGAAAATTCCTTAATGATGCCAAGAGAATTCAAAATTCAAAATATTTTAATCTTTTTCTATTCATTCAGTCCACAAATAATTCATTCAGTCAACAAGTAACTACTTAACATCTATTGTGACAAAGCCCTTGACTATGCATTATGATAGATAAAATGATGATATAGTTCCTACCCTCAGTAATTTACAACTTAAAAGCAGATATGAAATAATACAAAATGAATACAGAAGGATAGAAGTGCTATTTACTACAGCCCAATCATGGAAAAACAACTTCACAGAACAGTTTCTGTGGCATGAGTTAGGCCTGGAAACTTGAGTAGAATTTTAATGAGCAAAGACAGAGAAGAAAGAGCTTTTCAGATGAATGATTAATTAAAATAAATATATGGGGACTTCCCTGGTGGCACAGTGGTTAAGAATCCGCCTGCCAATGCAGGGGACACAGGTTTGATCCCTGGTCCGGGAAGATCCCACATGCCATTGGAGCAACTAAGCCCATGCACCACAACTACTCAGCCTGAGTTCTAGAGCCCGCAAGCCACAAATACTGAGCCTGTGTGCCACAACCACTGAGCCTGTGTGCCACAACCACTGAAGCCCATGCGCCTAGAGCTCGTGTTCTATAAGAGAAGCCACCACAACGAGAAGCACGCACACTGCAACGAAGAGTAGCCCCCGCTTGCTGCAACTAGAGAAAGCCCACACGCAGCAACGAAGACCCAACACAGCCAAATATAAATAAATTAAATAAATAAATAAATAAATTTAAAATATATATATACATATGAAAATGCCTAAGCAGTAAACAAATATTTACTGAATGTCCATTACGTACCAGTTAAAACACTAAAGGCTGGTATAATGATGAATAAAACAGCCTCTGAGGAGTTTTTTCTCTGATGAGAGACTGACAGCCAATCAGAATGAGGAAATACATGTTTCAAGTGCCAGCACACATATCTATGTTTCTAATAAATATTCAGACTAATAACTATGTTTCAAATACCATACTAGGCCCTAGGTAAATGAAAGAGTCTGGGCCTCAAAGAACTTACTTATGAGAGAGACAAACTATTTCAATAATGTACGCTACAATGGAGACAAAGCAAAGTCTTGGGAACCAAGAGAAGGGGCCTCTAACTCTGATTCTAATAAAAAGTGATAAGTATCAAGTAGACCTTGAATGCCAAGGTCTTCAAACTTTATTCTATGGTATCAAGAAGCTAATGAAAGTTTCTGAAGATAAAGCAATAAAATGATCATTTAACAAATACTTATCTATCACTGGAACTCAGGTAGGCAAGGAGTTCCAATCTTTTTTTTAATTAGAATGCAGAATAAATCAGAGGTTAAAAGACTAAAAACAAGTAAATGCAGTTAAAATATTACAACAACCAAGACAAAAATTTATAAATGCTGAATTAAGGTGATGACAGTGAGAACAAAGATTTGAAAGATGTTATGAAGACAGAATCAGCAGAACCTGGATAAGGGGGTCAAGGGAGAGGGAAAAGTCAAAGACCATGGATATAATTTCAAGTTTGATGACAAGAAAAAGGAAAGACACGGGGAGACCACATTTCAAAGGAGAAATAATGGATTCTATTTCAATGATACAGTAAGCCACTGAGCTAGAGATCCAAGTTCTGCATCCTGTTCAGAAATTATTCCTAAATACCCGCATGGTATAACATGTAACAAGCATTATTCCGTATCATGAGAAATGGAGAACAAAGTCATTTGTGAAAGGTAGATGCTTGGTGATCAGCCAGGTTCTTATTCCCTGAATGAATGGAATAATCCATCCAGCCTCATAACACACGAAACTGAAATTTTTAACTTTTCAACATCAAATAATTTCTAGTTATGGACTTTGAAGGACACTATCAGTTTATGAAAATCACAAATGTTAAGATCACAAATGCTGAGGGTCTAATGTGGAAATATTAAGCCCAGAAATGGAAATGTAGAGCTAAGGAAAGAGGTCAGGCCTAGAGACTCAGATCACTCTACAAGGAGGTTCTGTGACACAATGCTATGAACAAAGAGAACTACAGACCCTATTATACATCCTAAGCACTTGCCACAAATAGGGTAAGCCTGCTAAAAAACAAAGTACAATTAAGAAAAACGCTGGGAATTCCCTGGCAGTCCGGTGGTTAGGACTTGGTACTTTCACTGTGGGGGTCCGTGTTCAATCCCTAGTGGGGGAACTAAGATCCCCCAAGCTGCACAGTGTGGCCAAAAGAAAAAAGCTAAGGACAGAGGACATATCCGCAAGGAACATATTGGGGACAGAGACAGAAAACAGTAAAAGACACCCAAGAAGCAGTCAGAGTAACAGGAGTAGAATGGACATTATGACAAAAGAGAAGAAAATATCAAGAAGGAACACATGCAAAAATTAATCAAAATAAAGCTGAGGTAGTCATACTAATATCAGATAAAAGACACTTTAAAATGCATAATTGTAGTATAAAAGCTCACTATAAAATAACCGACGTTTATTTCACCAGAAACGTTTAACAATTGTATTGTACACTTGAATGCACCTAATAAAGAGAAAAACAAAAAAACAAAAACAAAAAAAAGAAGGAACACATGGTCAAGAGTGACAAATAGTTCACAGAGGTCAGAGAAGATGAGGAATGGGGAAAGGCTATCATATTTAATCATGTAAAGGTCCCTGGGACTGCTGCATCTCTCTGTGTAATTCACAATGAAAACTTTTCACAAATAGCCACACATTTTTTTTTTTTTTTTTAATTTTTGGCTGCGTTGGGTCTTCATGGCTGCGTGGGCTTTCTCTAGTTGCGGCGAGTGGGGTCTACTCTTCCTTGCAGTGTGCAGGCTTCTCATTGCGGTGACTTCTCTTGTTGCGGAACACGGGCTCTAGGCGCACGGGATTCAGTAGTTGTGGCGCACGGGCTTAGTTGCTCCGTGGTATGTGGGATCTACCCGGACCAGGTCTCAAACCTGTGTCCCCTGCATTGGCAGGCGATTCTTAACCACTGCGCCACCAGGGAAGCCCCAACACACATTATTTTTTAATTAAAAAAAAAAGGAAAAGTTTTAGTATCCATCATGGTATAATCACACAATGGAAAATCACACAGCAATGAAAAAGAACAAGCTTTTTCTAAAAGCAACAACACAGATGAATCTCACAGACATAATGAAAGAATCTAGTCACAAAAGAGTACAAACTGTATGATTCCATTTATATGAAGTTCAGAAGAGGCAAAACTAATCCATGGTGATAGAGTTTGGGAGAGTGGTTACCTCTGGAGAAGGGTAATACCTGGGAGAAAGTACAAAGGAACATTCTAGGGTACTGGAAATGTTCTACATCCTGATCTGAGGTGTGGTCACATAGGTGTATTCATTCTGTAAAAGTTCATGGGCTGAACGAACCTTTGATTTGCACACTGTAGATAAGTCACATCTCAATTAAAAAGTAAATAAACAAACACACAAAGTTACTGGGAACCTTGAAGACAACACTTTGGGGGAATTTATTTGTAGAAGCCAAATCACAATATGGGGGATGTATACAAGGTGAAGAAGCTGAGACAGTGAATACAAACTCGTTTTTCAAGAAGGTTGCTGGTAAAGCAAAAATGAGATTACAAAGTAGCTTAGGTAGGTTACAAAACTCAGGGAAATCATGTTGTTTTGTTTTTATTTGAGGTATAAGACAAAGAGAAAATAACATACATAACAAGGGCCTACAGCCTATGAGAGGGAATGAAATCAAGAACATAGAGGGATTAGCCTTGGAAAAGAGGATGAATACTTCCTTCTTTGAGATTTAAAAGATGAGAGAACACAGAAATCCTGAGATAGAGAAGAGGGAGAAATCAAGTTACCTTGAACTCTTTAGTGAAGCATGTGATAAGGTCAATTAGACCAGGTAAATTGAGTCAGGAAAGGATCTGGGCTTTAAGTACATTTTTAAATGTTTCAAATAGGAACTGCAGAGAATATAAAACACAAGGATGAAGAAGGAAATTCCAGTAAGAGGACAATGCTCAGTGGCCTGAAAGCAAGGGCAGAAATGGCACAGTCTACTCAGGACTAGGTGGAGAATACAAGATAAAAAAACAAAAGGAGGGGGGCTTCCCTGGTGGCGCAGTGGTTGAGAATCTGTCTGTTGATGCAGGGGACACGGGTTCGAGACCTGGTCCGGGAAAATCCCACATGCCACGGAGCAGCGATGCCCGTGCGCCACAACTACTGAGCCCACGTGCCACAGCTACTGAAGCCCCCACGCCTAGAGCCCATGCTCCTCAACAAGAGGAGCCATTGCAATGAGAAGCCCGTGCACCACAACGAAGAGAAGCCCCCCTCACAGCAACTAGAGAAAGCCCACGCACAACAACGAAGACCCAACGCAGCCAAAAATAAATAAATTAATTTTTTAAAAAAAGGGAGGGAAAAGTCCAAGGGCTAACATGTGCATCACTGAAACTATATAATAAAGAATGATGTCTAAGGAAAATACTTATTTAACATACAGGAAAGAGGCAGAAGACCTAACAGAACTCTTCAAAGATCCAAAGATGAAGTCACTAGGGTCTAGAGTAGAGTGTGCGAAAGGGAAGCTGTCACTAGAGTTCATTACTACAGAACATTTTTCTGTAACTCCCACAAGATCAAGAACCACATATTCTCCTTTCACTGAACTTCCTACAGCTACTAGTGACAACTTCTCCTCCCTGATAAAACTGACCTTTATCCCCTACTTCTAAATACACCTACACTTGATTAATAAATTATATAAACATATCCTGTCCATTCAGAAACTCCATGAACTTTTTACACTTCTATCTGTGTTCTCCCACTAAGGTGTTTTCAGTGGTACAATCCTAGAAGGCAGAGACTATATCCACGAATTCTCTGTTCACAGTATTGGGTTTGGGATTACACACATGCATCCCCAAAGCACATGTTTTAAAAACTGCTTTCTCGTGAAATGAATCATTACTGGAGAGAAACTTTAACAATGCTTCAGAACATATTCCTACACGACTATAACGATGGCCAAATCAGAGAATGCTTAGGAATGACACCCGTTTTCACAACTGTCAACATAACCTCTAGAAAGTAGGATAACATTTACTATATTATTGACTATTTGCCCCTCTGGATAATTCCTCCATACCTCTTTAGTAAACCTATTCTTTGCACTTCATTTACTCCCAGCCCACATTCTAGCGTCCCTTCCTCCCATCCAGAACCCCTAACCTCAAACGCCCCACAGGACCATTTTTCAGCCGTACTCCCTCATTTCCTATTCAACCCCAGACCATCACTTCCATCCACTTCTCCACTCCCCATTTTTCTGCCTCTCCAGACCTCCCATTCCTTCTGCCGAACTATTCAGTCCCCACCCCTTCAACGCCCCAGCCCAAGTCTTCCCGCCTGAGATCGCCCTCCCCCATCGCTCCCTTTCAGGCTCCCCCTCCCCAACCCTTCCCTCCGAGACCCCGGCCAGCACTACCTGCTCCCTGACTTCGGGCCCTGCGGGCCCCACCCGCTCCTCCAGTAGCTGCCTCCCGGACGGCGCTCGCCGGCGCGAGGGCAGGGGCTGGGGCAGCTCCGCTGCCCGCTGAGCCCCATCCTCCCGGCGGGCGGCCGGCGGCGGCGGCGGCAGCTGCGGTCGGTCGCGGCAGCGGCTCCGCTTCATATCTGCGGCTGGGCCCTGGGCGTCAGCGCAGCGAATGTCCCGGACCCGCACGGCCCCGGGCCGCGGCGCTACCGCGCCAACCACCGCCCGCGGCCACCATGGCCCGGCGGGCGCCCGAAGCCACCGACCCCAGCCAGCAGCTCCTCTGCGCTTTCTGGGGCCTCAAGAGCCGCGGCCTCCTCGGCGCTCCTTACGGAGGCGGCAGCATCGCCGCAGTGTCTTCTTCTCCCACCCGGTGCACGCTCGGGCGGCCAGCAGCCGCCGCCGCCGCCTCCACCGCAGCAGCCGGCTACACAGCCAGACGCCAACAGCTTGCCTGTAGCCCGGCCCCGCCCCTCCCTTCCCCTCGCGCGCGCGCACCGGGAGCCCGCCCGCCACCTCTGGCCGCGCGCCGCCTCCCGCGCACGCGCCAGCGAACGGTCGCGAGAGACCCGCCCTTGGCCCCACCGCGTGGTGGGGGTGGGAGGGAGCGGAGAGCGGAAGAGGGCGGGGCCCCGACGCGCCCGCTGCGGCCGTGGAAGCTCCTTGATTCGTTCATTCATTCATCCATTCATGAAATTGTGTGTCTGGCCAAGCTAAGTGGTGGGGATCCAAAAGTGAATTACAACTGATCAGCGTCCTCAAGGAAGTAGGTGAAGAGGGACCAGGAGCAGCAAGGAGACAAAATAGACAACCAGTAAACAGAACACTAATGCCTGCCTTTTTGTTGAGCACCTTCCAACCAACCGTCAACAGATCTTCACATCACACTTTGAAGGCAGGTCTGCTCATTCTCCTGTTATAGATAAGAAGACCGACGGGAAGTAATATGTACCAGGTCACTGAGCAAACTCAAATTCTGGCTTTTCTGCCCCTTTTCACTGTTTCCTGTTGCTCCCAGAAAGTAAAACAGGGTGTGGAAAGTCCTATAAAAGAGGAAGAAGTGATGGATTCCTTCAAGTGGAAGGCGAAGACAAAAAGGCATCCCCATCATTCCCCACTGACAATGAAGTCATCATGTTATAGCCCAGTCCAGCCTGGCCACAGCGGTGGGCAGCGCAGCCTGCCTCTTTCAGTGACTCATCTGCTCAGCAACGTGGCTGTAGCTCAGCCCTGTCTGACCTCCTCCTTCTGGCTTTAGCTGGTCTGCCAAAGCACCATGTTTTTCCTCTTTTGTCTTGACTGGAGTTCTTTCACAGAAGCCTTTACTGAAGGGTTCACCCATTTTTGCTTGGCCTCCGCCCTAAACCCTTTCTGAGAGGTAATAATAGCTAACATTATAGCATAACTACTGTATACCAGACACTGTGCATTCAATTCACACATGTGCAAACAAGAGGTAAGTTGTATTATTTCCAGTTTACAGTTGAGATTCAAGTTACATAATATGCTCAATATGACACAGCTAGTAAGTGCAGAGCCAGGATTCAAACCAAGGTCTGTCAGATACCAGAGCCTACACACACAACCAGTGTACTCTACAGCCAATCATCAGTCTGTTCCTGTATTCCCTGTTTCAGTTCCTCACCACCATCCATCCAGTTGCCTCAACCAGAAACCTGGAAGTCATCCTAGACTCCTTCCTTCCCCTCCTGCCCCCACACCCAATTAATGAACAAGTCCTGCTGCTTCTATAACCTTACCATCTCTCCAATCTGTCTCCTTTTTCCATCCCACTGGTACTACCTCAGCTCAAGTCTTATCTTCTCTCACCTACTTGACTGGGAAATCTTTCTAAATCATTCACCTACAGCAAGTCCCTTTCTCTTCAAACCCATCCTCCAAAAAGCCTTTACAAGAACCTTCATATAACATGTGACTCCCTTGCTTAAAACAGTTAAATAGATTTCCATGACCCTCAGGATGAGGTCTACTAAATTTACTATGATTGGCAAGACCATCTGAAATCTGGTCTCTGTCTACCTCACCTTCTCCTATTAATCCCTGCTATGTCAATTATTTATAGTTATGCCAGCTGTTTATAGTTCCCTGCATGTACAGGGTCTGACACATTCTTGGTTACAAACAACAGAAACAAACTGATTATCCTAAGCCTAAGGGGGAATTATTAGAAGGCTATACAGAGGGGCTCACAGAACAGAACAGAGATTGGAAAATCAGGCTTATGAAACTGGCAGGAAACAAGGAGTCTCTCCAGAGTACACATTAGGGACAATTTCAGGACAGTGCTGTCACCACCACTCCCACACCACCACCAGACAATGTGCTATGCTGCTGCCACATACTTGTGCAAAGGGATTCTATCCTTCTCTCCTCTCTAATTGCATCACCATTCCAGATTCACAGTCTCTGGCAAGAGAATCCACTGACTCAGCCTTGGCAACTTAGGGACCAGAACTCCATTTCAACCTCTTGCCTTCCACTATAGGGACTAAGAAAGTCAGTGTGGCAAATAGACTCTAAGGTTGCCCTCATGATCCACCTCCTCTCCAGTGTTTATGCCTTTGTGTGATCTCCTCCCCTTGAGGTGAGTGGGACCTGTGACTTGCTTCTAAACAGCAAAAATGATGTGGTATCACTTCCATGATTACATTACATTATATAAGATTCTGTCTTGCTAACAGACTCACTCTCATTCTCATTCTCCTAATGGCCTTGAAGAACCAAGCTACCATATTCTGAACTGCCTGTAGAGAGGGTCATGTGGCAGAAAGTTGCAGGCAACCTCTAGAAGCTATGGGCAGCCTCTGGCCCAAAAGCCAGCCAAAAAACAAACACAAAAAACTCAGTCCTACAACCACAAGAAAAAAATTTTTTCTTGTAGTATAGTTGCTTTACAATGTAGTGTTAGTTTCTGCTGTACAATGAAGTGAATCAGCTATATGTATACATATTTCCCCTCCCTCCCACCCCCCCATCCCACCCATCTAGGTCATCACAGAGCACCAAGCTGAGCTCCCTGTGCTATACAGCAGGTTCCCACTAGCTATCTATTTTATGCATGGTAGTGTATATACGTCAATCCTAATCTCCCAATTCGTCCCACCCTCCCTTTCCCCTCTCTGTGTCCACATGTACATTCTCTACATCTGCGTCTCTATTCCTGCCACACAAATAGGTTCATCCATACCATTTTTCTAGATTCCACATATATGTGCTAATATACGATATTTGTTTTTCTCTTTCTGACTTAACTTCACTCTGTATGACAGACTCTAGGTCCATCCACCTCACTACAAATAACTCAATTTCGTTCCTTTTTATGGCTGAGTAATATTCCATTGGATATATGTACCACATCTTCTTTTTCCATTCATCTGTCAATGGACATTTAGGTTGTTTCCATGTCCTGGCTATTGTAAATAGTGTTGCAATGAACATTGGGGTTACATGTGTCTTTTTGAATTATTTTTCTCAGGGTATATGCCCAGTAGTGGGATTGCAGGGTCATATGGTAGTTCTATTTTTAGTTTTTTAATGAACACCCATACTGTTCTCCATAGTGGCTGTATCAATTTACATTCCCACAGTGCAGGAGGGCTCCCTTTTCTCCACGCCCCCTCCAGCATTTATTGTTTGTAGATTTTTTGATGATGGCCATTCTGCCGGTGTGAGGTGATATCTCATTGTGATTTTGATTTGCATTTCTCTAATAACTAGTGATGTTGAGCATCTTTTCATGTGCCTCTTGGCCATCTGTATGTCTTCTTTGGAGAAATGTCTATTTAGGCCTTCCACCCATTTTTGGATTGGGTTGTTTGTTTTTTTGATATTGAGCTCCATGAGCTGTTTGTATATTTTGGAGATTAATCCTTTGTCCATTGCTTCATTTGCAAATATTTTCTCCCATTCTGAGGGTTGTCTTTACATCTTGTGTCGGGTTTCCTTTGCTGTGCAAAAGCTTTTAAGTTTCATCAGGTCCCATTTGTTTATTTTTTGTTTTATTTTCATTACTCTAGGAGGTAGGTCAAAAAAGATCTTGCTGTGATTTATGTCAAAGAGTGGTCTTCCTATTTTTTCCTCTAAGAGTTTTATAGTGTTGGCCTTACATTTAGATCTTTAATCCATTTTGAGTTTATTTTTGTGTATGGTGTTAGGTCGTGTTCTGATTTCATTCTTTTACATGTAGCTGTCCAGTTTTCCCAGCACCACTTATTGAAGAGGCTGTCTTTTCTTCATTGTATATTCTTGCCTCCTTTGTCATAGATTAGGTGACCATAGGTGCATGGGTTTATCTCTGGGCTTTCTATCCTGTACCATTGATCTATATTTCTGTTTTTGTGCCAGTACCATACTGTCTTGAATACTGTAACTTTGTAGTAGAGTCTGAAGTCGGGGAGCCTGATTCCTCCAGCTCCGTTTTTCTTTCTCAAGATTGCTTTGGCTATTCAGGGTCTTTTGTGTTTCCATACAAATTGTAAAACTTTTTGTCCTAATTTTGTGAAAAATGCCATTGACAATTTGATAGGGATTGCATTGAACCTGTAGATTGCTTTGGGTAGTATAGTCATTTTCACAATATTGATTCTTCCAATCCAAGAACATGGTATATCTCTCCATCTGTTTGTATCATCTTTGATTTCTTTCATCAGTGCTTTATAGTTTTCTGAGTACAGGTCTTTTGCCTCCTTAGGCAGGTTTATTCCTAGGTATTCTTTTTGTTGTGATGGTAAATGGGATTGTTTCCTTAATTTCTCCTTCTGATTTTTCGTTAATGTATAGGAATGCAAGAGATTTCTGTGCATTAATTTCGTATCCTGCAACTTTACCAAATTCATTGATTAGCTCTAGTAGTTTTCTGGTAGCATCTTTAGGATTTTCTATGTATAGTATCATACCATCTGCAAACAGTGACAGTTTTACTTCTTCTTTTCCAGTTTGTATTCCTTTTGTTTCTTTTTCTTCTCTGACTGCCATGGCTAGGACTTCCAAAACTATGTTGAATGATAGTGGCAAGAGTGGACATCCTTGTCTTGTTCCTGATCTTAGAGGAAATGCTTTCAGTTTTTCACCATTGAGAATGAAGTTTGCTGTGGGTTTGTCATATGTGGCCTTTATTATGTTGAGGTAGTTTCCCTCTATGCCCACCTTCCAGAGAGTTTTTATCATAAATGGGTGTTGAATTTTGTCAAAAGCCTTTTCTGCATCTATTGAGATGATCATATGGTTTTTATTATTTAATTTGTTAATATGGTGTATCACACTGATTGATTTGCATATATTGAAGAATCCTTGCATACCTGGGATAAATCCCACTTGATCATGGTGTATGATCCTTTTAATGTGTTGTTGGATTCTGTTTGCTAGAATTTTGTTGAGGATTTTTGTGTCTGTGTTCATCAGTGATATTGGTCTGTAATTTTCTTTTTTTGTGGTATCAGGGTGATGGTGGCCTTACAGGACGAGTTTGGGAGTGTTCCTCCCTCTGCAACACCTGAGTGAGCTTGGAAACAAACCTCTCCAGTTGAATCTCCAGATGAGAACATATCCCAGCCATATCTGGACTCCTGGTCCACAGAAATTGTGAGATAAATGCTTATTATTTTAAGCTGATAAGTTTATGGTAAGTTATTACACAGGAATAGAAAACTAATACATCCAGATACTCACTTTCTCAGGCCAGAGGTGGCCATGTGACACAATCTGGCCTGAACCCCCTCTTGCTCCTATCTTCCCTACATTAATAAATGACAAGCCGATTTTTTTCAGTTGCTCAGGCCAAAACCTCAGAATGATAGTTGAATCCTTTCCTTCTCACACACTTCACACCCATTCCACTAGCAAATTCTATGCAAATTAAGAGAATTTTACAATTATCTGGGAGAGAGGTGATGATGACATGTAGAAAGAAAGTGATCATCGTAATGAAAGAAAGTGAATCTTAGAGAGACTCAGAAAGCAGAAACAACAGGAACTGTTGACTCATCTGGGTAGAGAGAAAGAGAGAAGATTCGAGAATGATTTCCAGGTTTCTGGCTTGGACAACTGATATAGGGAACAGTGAAGAAAAAGTTTGAAGGAGATTATAATTAATTTTCAGATATGTTTGCTCTTTTTTTTTTTTTCTCTTAAGTACCAGTGACATACCCAAGTGAAGATGGTAGGGTGAGCTATTGATTAAATTGCTTTAGAGTTCAGAACTGAGGGCTACCAGTATTTAGATGTATGACAAATATAAACTGTTCAATAATCTTGGGTTTATACATGTTATGACATCTCTTTTCTGTTTCCTAGTTAGTCACTCAGGCTCCTCATGTCATATTATCAGGAAGTCTAGTATCTCCTCCTTAATTATCTAAGAACTCCAATATTCCTATATATTCTAAAAGGTAAGTATGGTAGTCATCTATTGTTACATAACAAAGCATCTCAAAATTTGTGAATTAAAACAACAAGCATTTATTTATCTGACAATTCTGTGGGTCAGCTGGTTGGTTCTTATGGCCTGGGCCAGTTTAGCTGATCACTTCTTAGTTTGCAAATGCACCTGCAGTTAGCTGAGGATTGACAGGTGGCTAGATAATCTAGAATGGCCTTTCTCAGACATCTGACAGTTTTCAAGCTGTTGGCCATAACAATGGGGCCAAAAAAGTCAAATATCTCTCATCATCCAGCAGGCTGGCTTGAATTTCTTCACATGGCAGCAGTATAGGGGTCCCAAGAATAGAAAAAAAAGCCTCAATGTGAAAGCACTTTTCAAGTCTTTCTTGGAGTCACATTGGCAATTGTGCCATTGCCAAAGCAAGTCATAAATCACACAGCAAGTCACTGCCAAAGCAAGTCAATGTGGGAACGAACTAAAGTGACATGGCAAGGGGTAATAGATTCAAAGAGGGGAAGAATGTGTAGCTCTCTTTGAAATCTGCTCCAGGAAGATCAGTACAATTTCCACAGTCAAGTCCAGCTAGAATTAAATGAGTCCATGAGCATCATTGCATCCTGGGACCATGTTTGAAGTGAATGTCTGTGTCCCCCCAAAATTCATATGTTGAAGCCCTAACTTCCAATGTGGCTATATTTGAAGATGGGGCCACTAAGGAAGTAATTAAGGTTAAATGAAGTTGTAAGGGGGCCTGGATCCAATAGGATTTTTATCCTTGTAAGAAGAGACACCAGGGGGTGTTTGCTCTCCCCCACCCCAGGCACCTATGCAGAATAGGACATGTGACTATCTAGCAAAGAGGTGGCTACCTACAAGCCAAGAAGAGAGCTCTCACCAGAAACCCAAGCAGGTAGAATCTTGATCTTGGACTTTTAGCCTCCAGAACTGTGAGAAAATAAATTTCTGTTGTTTACACCACCCAGTCTAGGTTTTCGTTGCTGTTGTTGTTGTTGTTGTTTTGGCTGCGCCTTGGAGGCTTGCAGGATCTTAATTTTCCCACCAGGGATCCAACCCGGGCCCACGGCAGTGAAAGTGCCAAGTCCTAACCACTGGACCACCAGGGAATTCCCGTAGGGTATTTTGTTATGGCAGCCCAAGCAGACTAATACAGACCACATAACAAGGTCCTCCCAATCCAGCAAAGGTTTTTTGAGATAGGACAATCCCACTCCCTTGGTACCCAGCTCAGCCAAATATGCCCAGGCCACAGTTCCCACAATTGAAGCTCTTAGTCCTGTATGTTTTCCGTTTCCATACACAGCACAGTGAATTTCCAGGGAAACAAGCAGTCCCAGGACAAGTTTCCCAAGGAGCCCACATCCTAGAGATCTGCAGTGTTTCCTCTTAAACAGTCAAAAGAGAGAGTGTCTAATTATGTCTCCTTTCCCTAGGCAATGATTGCTTGCTAATCCTCCTAAGGGAGGATACTCTCAGTGTTTCTAGGGGGCTGAGGAATCATTACATACCCTCTTGGAAAAGCCTGCTTTCAGTGATACTAACATTCTCTACTCTTCTATGAAAGATTCCTTAGGTGATTTGAAGGGGCCCACATTACTCTTCTAAGAGTTAGCTTCAAGGATTCCTTATTACAATTATGGTAAAAACAGATCCTTGTCCCCCAATATCCATTCTTCCCTTTTCATATGATTGGACACATGCCACCTAAAATAAAGCAAAATTTCCAGCCTTCTTTGTAGCTAAATATAACCATGTAACTAAGCTCTGACCGTGAGCTGTGAGCTTGAGTGATGAGAGCAACTTTTGAAGTATGCTCTAAAAGGGAAAAGCCATGTCTTTCCTTTGTTCTACCTATTGCTTATAAAGTGGTCATGGTAGTAATCTACCTTGGACCACAGGTATAAGAAAACATCAAAAGGATGGCAATGCAACAATGTAGAAAGTGCCAAGATAAACTCATGGAGCAGAGCTGCCATCCTTGCCCTCTCTAGTATTATGTGAGAGAGAAATATATCTCTGTCTTAAGTTACTGTAATTTTGGGTGTCTGTTACATGTAACTAATCCTCCATCATTATCACTTACTATGATGATTTCTAGTACCTGTTTTGCAGAGCTGATGGATCCAAATGTAACCTTGGGCAGGGCACCAGCTACAGATGGAAACTGAAGCCTTATTAAATACATTAGGATACACTTGGCAATAAAGGAAACAGGACTCTCAGGGAAATTCAAGACTAAAAGTACAGCTGTCCTCAGGGAATTTGGAACTAGAAGCATATCTAGGACCCTCAGCAGCAGGAGTGTAGAGCATTTTACTCTACACTCTTGTCATTACCATGACTAAGTTTCTCTCTTGGTCTCTCATGTGTCTTTTTGTGTTTCCTCCCAGAACTAACCAGCTTATTTACCCTCTGTTCTGTATTACTGCTTTATATCATCACTTCTATCTACCAATATTTTCTACTTAGGCAAAATTTTGTCTTAGTCACCGCCTCTTCTGTACTAACTGGCTTCTTTATGCAATTTTAAAAACTTCCTTGCTTCTAATGTCTGATTCATTCCCTATTTTCTAATTCATTTGCCTAAAGATGAGAAGCTAATTGGCCAAACTTTACCTGTCAAGTACTTTAATAGCTGCTGGATAACCTACACATTAGTTAGGGGTACCTTCCTGGTGTAATCAGCAATGTCTAGGAACTGGGAAGATGGTGTCATGTGGTACAGAATATGATTGCATAGGATTATCCCTTGACAGAGGTATGGGAGAGATGATTTTCCATAAAGGGGGATGGTGGACTTCTCTGGAACTATGAGTACCATGTCTTAGATATATTGAAGAGAAATAAAAGTGGAGACCAGAAACCCGTAAGGAGTCTATTACAAAGGAATAGGTAACAGGTACTTGTCAGAGTTTTATAGTAGTAGGGTTAGAGAGGAAGGGAGAGACTGAAGAAATATTAAAGCTGTACAATTTATAGGGCTTGATGAATAGCCAGAGAGGAGAAATGGGCAAATAGGATGAATCAGTGATAATCTTCAGGATTATGGTTTAAATAACCAGGTGGATGATGGTGTCTTTCACTGACCTAGAGAATACTGAAGGAAGAACAAGTTTCATAATTTCATTTACTCATTTATTCACAAACTAAACAAGTATTTGTTTAAACTTCCATGGAAGAGAAATATTAAACAAATGCATTCAGAAAAAGAACAAATATACTCAAAGAAGTACAATTTGGGGACATGTTGATTTTGTGGTGCCTATGAGATAAACAAGATGGATATATGGGTCTAAAGTTCAGGGAATGCTCTCAGTATATATATATATATATATATATATATATATATACACACACATGCACACACACATGCACACACACACATATACAGAATGAAACTTATGAACAGGCATATGCTCACAACTTTCTCTCCTGCCCGAGTCTTCCCCTGGCCAAGAGAGTTCTATAGATGCCAGACTGCTTCTTTGGGCTTGGGGATGCAGGACAAGGAGAATAATAAATAAGAAGAATAATTAAAGGGAAAAAAGAAGTAGAACTTAGTTCAAGAAGCTGAGTTGCTCTACACGGGAAGGAGCTGTAAGACGGGAGGAAAGGGAGGAAGGTAGAAGATACAGGTAGGGAAGCAGAGAGAAGAAAAGAAAACTGTGTGGTAGGTGGGAGTAGTTGTTTTGTGGTGTGTAAGGGAAGTAGGTAGGAGACGAAGAGGAGCTGTAAAGAGTATTGCTACAAATCCTCTTCTCAGTTCCCAAGCAATGCCTGTAAAGGACTTGCATCATTTTGAAGTTACTTTTGGTTGCTGAACTGTGAACTTCTCTAAATATGATTCCATGCAAAGAGTAAGCTATGTTGCCCTCCCTCATTTACGAAGGGTGACTTAAAAATTCGGGAGCATATAGATGGAAATTGAAGTTGTGGAGATATATATATACATATATATATATATATATATATATATACGCTCAGAGTATATGACTGAAGTAAAAGATTAAAAGAGTCTAGGAAGGAGCCAAATATTTAAGGTACAGAGAGTGGATGAAAAGTTGGTTAAAGAAAAGTGAGGAAGCCTACAGCTTTTAAAAGCATCTTAAACTCCATCATTGCAAACATATGGCAACTTCAGACTAAAATAACTGTGAGGGGGACTTCCCGGGCAGTCCAGAGGTTAAGACTCTGTGCTTCCGCTGCAGGGGGCAAGGGTTCCATCCCTGGTCAGGGAGCTAAGAACCCGCATGCCCATGCGGCCCAGCAAAAAAAAAAAAAAAAACCACAAAACAAAACAAAGAAAAAAACTATGAGCATTAAAAATTCAGAGCACAATAAAAATATTATAATCTATGGCAACATGAAATTATATATATATATATAATAGATGATAGGAAATAGAGAGGTAAAGAAATGGGATTTCCTCATCTTTTACTATTGAGAGAGCAAAAGATATTGTTTAAAGCTAATAAATAAGGGCTTCCCTCATGGCCCAGTGGTTAAGAATCCGCCTGCCAATGCAGGGGACACGGGTTCAAGCCCTGGCCTGGGAAGATCCCACATGTCACGGAGCAACTAAGCCCATGTGCCACAACTACTGAGCCTGTGCTCTAGAGCCCGTGAACCACAACTACTGAGCCCACGTGCCACAACTACTGAAGCCCGCGTGCCTAGAGCCCATGTTCCTCAACAAGAGAAGCCCACACACTGCAAGGAAGAGTAGACCCCGCTGGCTGCAACTAGAGAAAGCCTGTACGCAGCAATGAAGGCCCAACGCAGCCAAAAATAAATAAATAAATAGATGGGAAAAAGAAAGAGACCCAATAAAGCTAATAAATAATAGAGACAAACTTATTTGAAGATTCTTTAAAGGTATAGAGGTAATCTTCAGAAGAATTTTTAAAATAATGTTTGTCGTTAAAATTACATGTTAAAGGGGAAGGGAAGGGAAGGAAGTGCGAAGTGGAAGTATAGTAATTTTGTCATTGCTGAGAGCGGAGAGTTAATAGGTAAAGTCTCAAGAAATATTAGGAAATGTTACAGCTATAAAGGTAACCACTGGAAGAACCAAAAATTAACTACAAACTTCCAAGTTAGCAGAAGGTACATGCACAAAATAAAACACAGCAAATATAAATCATATAGTAAACTTTTTTTTAAAGGTAATCATCTCAAAAATAAATTCTTGACTCTTCAGAGCAGAAATAAATTTAGAGATCACCAGGAGCAGAGCTACTCCAAGTGTGGTCCTCAGACCTGAGCCAGCTGGCAAACTGCTATCGGTCTATAAAGAGATTAAGTAAAGAAACCGAGAGTAAGCTCTTAAAAAACATTTATAGCAATTTGGCAGAGTCATTTTATGTCTGTGAATCTAATAATAAAAAATTCTGTATGTCTTTGTGTTATTTCATTTTTTCTAGCTTTTTTACTGTATTTTACAAAAATATCAGTCTAGGCAATAAAAATATGTTTTTTAATCTCAGTTGAGAAGCACTGCTCTAGAGTAGCAGCAACAGCAACATCAACTGGGAACTTTTAGAAATGCAAATTTATTGAGTTTCTCTTATTTTAGGTATTGTGCTGGGTCGGACTCTCTGAAGAAATCACATTTAAGCTAATCTGATGGATGAGTAGACATTAGCCAGGTGAATATCTCCAGAGCTCACGTTCTGTATATTTTACTGTGTTACCTACATTTATTTCTGAATTCATTCATTCAACAAATATTCAGAGTTCCTACTACATGTCAGGACTTATTTCTGATGAGCAAACTAAGATGAACAAGATCCTTGGCCCCAGAGAATTTATAGTTGAAGGGAAGATGTCAACTTTTATAGGGGTTTAAGTCTATGTCTTGAATTTCTATTTATTTCTACTTTCTATTCTTCAATTCATAACCCAGTACCAGACAGTTTCAACAACTGCTGCACTATACAATTTTTCAAGTTAGGTACAGCTCTGTATCCAACAGTAGTGTCACTTTGTCTCTCTCTAGTTTTTTTTGTTGTTGTTGTGTGTGTTTTTGTTTTGTTTTGGTTTGTTTTTTGGCCACGCCAAATGTAGTCAAAGCCGATGCAGGGGACACGGGTTCGTGCCCCGGTCTGGGAAGATACCACATGCCACGGAGCGGCTGGGCCTGTGAGCCATGGCCGCTGAGCCTGCGCATCCGGAGCCTGTGCTCCACAACAGGAGAGGCCACAACAGTGAGAGGCCCGTGTACCGCAAAAAAAAAAAAGCTGTTGATCATTTCCTTCATGATGTTTCTGGGTTTGGGCCATGTCGTGTGGCATGTGGGATCTTAGTTCCCCGACAAGGGATCAAACCCATGCCCCCTGCATTGGAAGCGCGGAGTCTTAACCACTGGACTGCCAGGGTAGTCCATAGCTCTAGTTTTCTAAACATTTTACTAGAGCAGTCAGCAATTCTTGACACGGTTGACCCTCTCTTTCATGAAAGTTACTTTCTTCTCGTGGCTTTAACATTCTGGGTTTGCCTCCTACCTCTCTGATCATTCCTTCTCGGTCTCTTTATGATGTCTCCTCCTCTACCTGACTTAACTGTTGGCGTTCTTCACAGGTCGGCCTTGGATCTTCTACTCTGCTTACTCAAAACATTTTCTTTAGGTAATCTTATAAATTCCTGTGACAAAATGCCATCTATAATGCTGTTGACTTTCAAATTTATAACTTTAGCTCAGAATTATTTTCTGAGCTCTTCCCTACTTGACATATTCACTTTGTCTCTCAGGCATATTTAACAAACATGTCCTTAATGATCTTTTCTCCCTTCTTATTCAGCCTGAATTTCACGGTCATTCATATTCACTCGCTCGCATATACCATTCACTCTTCTGTCCCTCTTTCATTTTGGTATACTCATTTAGCAAAACCGAAACCCTGATTAAACCCACCCTGTGCCTCTGCCTTGCATGTACTGTTGCAGCTGAACAGAGCTGGAGAAAATATGAGACCATGAGGTAAAGTCATAACCATAAATTTCAAGTGGGCCTTATTGTTGCCCAACAATCACACCACATGTCCCTAGTTCATTCACTCTCCCTTCTCCTAGATGATGATTTCATAACTCCTACGAAACCCCAGTACATTCTCTCCCATCCTCACGGTCAGGTAACAGACTTGCTTTCTACTTCAGGAGACAGTTTCCACAGAATTCCACCATCACATCTCACCTGCCAGCATCTGCACTCACATATTTTGTTTCTCTTTCGGTTATTATACATGAACTATCCATGTCCCTATCTAAAGTCAATCCCTCCGCTTGTACAATAATTCCATTTTCTGCCGTTTATTCAAGAATATCACTCCAGAAATACTGCCCCCTCTATCCTATATCATAAATTTCCCTCTCTTTCCTGGATCATTCCATCAGATTACTTAAAGTTTCTCTTGTCCTCACTTCTGCCACCAGCTACTCCTAATAATTTTTGCTCCTCTATGTAGCAAAATTTCTAAGAATATTTGTCTCTATATGCTCTCTCCAGTCTCCCCTCCATCTTATTTTTAAGTCCTTTTTTTGGGGGGCTGCTCTTCACAGCATTCGGGATCTTAGTTCCCCCACCAGGGATCAAACCCATGCCCCCTGAATTGGAAGCATGGAGTCTTAACCACTGGACCACCAGGGAAGTCCCTAAGTCTTTTTATTATAAAATTATAAAAATTTATATTATAAAAATTGCAAACATACACAAAAATTGAGAGAATAATATAATGAATCCCCATGTAACCAATCAAAATATTCTACAATTATGAACATTTGCCATATTTGCTTCCTCTTATCTTTTTTATTTCTTTTTGTTGCTGTAGTATTTTAGAGCAAATCCATGATAGTATGTCATTTCAATTCTAAATACTCATATGTACTTCTAAAAAAATAGAAAAATTTCTTTAACCACAATATCTTTATCACTTCTTACAAAATTAACAATATTCCTTAAAATTACCTGATATCTGGTCCACATCGAAATTGTTCAAATTGTCTCCAAAATGTCTTTATGTAGTTAGATTATCCACTCTCTCTTAAATATACTCCAATTAAGCTTCCTCCTACCACCACTCCACCAAAACTTCACTGGTCAATATTATCAATATTTACCATGTTGTTTAACCCATTGATCAATTCTCATTTGATATCTCAGTTGCATTTTATATATTTGCTCACTTCCTACTTCTTTTGTTTTTAGAGAAAATCATATAATGAACCCCCATGTACCACTACCACCCAGTTTGTATAATTATCAACATTTTACCATTCTTGTTTTGTTTATGCTCCACACCTTTTTCTTTTTCCTGGAGAATTTAAAGGAAACCCCAGACAGCTTGTAATTTCAATACATATTTCTATAGGTAAGGACTTTTAAAGCATAACCATAATCACATTATCACACCTAACAAAATGAATCATAATTTCTTAATATCATCTAATAACCAGTCTGTGTTCAATTTCCCCCTTTTGTCACAAAAATATCTTTTCGCATTCGTTTTGAAAATTATTTCCAAGCAACATCCATTTGTTGATTTGGTTGATATGACTCCTAAGTCTCATTTAACCTAAAACAGTTGCCCCTCCCTCCTTTTTATGCCATTTTTTGCTGAAGAAACTAGGTGGTTTTTCCTATAGAATTTCCCACATTCTGCCTTTAGCTGATTGGATCCTTGTGGTGTCATTCTTATATTCCCCGATCCCTAGTGTTCCCTAGTGTTTCCCTGTAAATTGGTAGTTATATCTGGAGGCTTGATGAGATTCAGGTTCATTTTTCTTGGCAAGAATACTTCATAAGTGGTGCTGTGTATTCTCATTACATCATATCAGGAGGCACATAATAACTTGTGGTTCCATTTTCAGTGACGATAATAAGACTGATGAGTAGGTTCAGATACTGTGAACTTCATCTATCCATCATAGATCTTCTCATAAACCATTCACCTAATGCTTTAAGCAGACAGTGACAATCATTACTTAAATTTATTATTTCAATAGGGGATCTAAGTCTAATATTTCATTTCATGGAAAAGCCAAAGTATGTGCCTGATCTTTCTCTTTGTTCACCAATTTTCAAAATAATGACTGCCCTGCCATCTCCAAAGAAATCAGCAAGTTTTGGAGATTTTCTGGAGTTAGTTAAGGGCTCATGGTTTCAATCCATATTAGTCATTACTCTTAGATGTTCAAAATACCCCATTTTTCGTCAATGGGGGCTACTTTAGTTTGGCTCCTGTGTCTTTTCATCCTTTTGACAAATTCCAGTATTCTTAGGTAGTTTCCTTGCTTTCTGGAAAAGAGAATGTCCTGGGATTATCTTGTGTATTTTCTGCATCAAACCTGGAATGAGCCCATTCCTTCCTTCCTGATATATTTTTTCACCTAACGTGATAAATGGCACTTCTATCTATCTAGTTTCTTGAGCCAGAAACCTGGGAGTCATCCTGGATGCCACTGACTCCCATATCCTCTACATGCAGTTAATTGCCAAATCCTCTTGGATCTATATATAAAGAAAAATCTCAATTTGTCTACTCCTCATCTTTACTGCTTCCTCTCTAGTCCAGGTCACTATCATCTTTCATATGTACAGCCAAAATAAACTTCTAATTATATTACCATTTCTATTTGCCCTTTCCAATCTATTCTTCGTCCAGCACTTGCTTTTTAAAAATGTAAGTCAAGGGACTTCCTTTGTGGCACAGTGGTTAAGAATCCACCTGCTAGGGGCTTCCCTGGTGGCGCAGTGGTTGAGAGTCCAACTGCCAATGCAGGGGACGTGGGTTCGTGCCCTGGTCTGGGAGGATCCCACATGCCACGGTAGCGGCTGGGCCCGTGAGCCATGGCAGCTGAGCCTGCGCGTGCGGAGCCTGTGCTCTGCAACGGGAGAGGCCACAACAGTGAGAGGCCCGGGTACCGCAAAAAAAAAAAAAAAAAGAATCCACCTGCCAGTGCAGGGGACACGGGTTCGCTCCCTAGTCCAAGAAGATCCCACATGCCGCAGAGCAACTAAGCCCGTGCGCTACAACTACTGAGCCTGCACTCTAGAGCCCATGCTCCACAGCAAGAGAAGCCACCACAATGAGAAGCCCGCATACTGCAACGAAGAGTAGCCCTCACTCACCGCAACTAGAGAAAGCCCGCTCACAGCAACGAAGACCCAATGCAGCCAAAAGTAAATAAATAACTTAAAACAAAAAAAAAATTTGCTAAAAATAATTAATTAATTAATTTCTAAAAAAAAATTCATGATGCTGTGCCTTGGCATGGAGATTTTTTTTAAAATGTAAGTCAAGATGTTTTATTTAGTATATTAAACTGAGCACATGTTTTGACAATTTCTCCTTCCAAAAATCTCATTGAATTTGTACAATAAATAAAGAAATCCAGTTCGTGACAAATTCCCACAAGAACAAAAGCAGACAAGGTCAATGGTCCTGAGAATGTTCTAGTTACTTGGTTAGGTGATAAATTTGCTGATGCTTATTTTATTATGCTTCAAACTTACATATATGTTACACATATTATTTTTCATGTATCTGTGCAACACACATTTATTTCTCACTAAATATCCATGTTGGCACCTACATTTCCCAACATTCTTCACAGTTAGGTGGGATCACATGACCAGGACTGACCAATGGGCTATGAAAGGAAATGAGATATGTAATTTTCAAACCAAAGTCTCAAAGAGGGAGTGTAAGTTTGCTGTGTTCTCCCTCCCCCTGTGTGTGATTGTAGAGACCCATGGGAAGCAGCTGGAATTGTTGAGTCGTAGGGTGGAAGACAGCAACCTACAGAGTCAGATTGGACTCATCAGAGCAAGCAAGAAATAAACATTTGTTTTTGTAAGCCACTAAGATTTTAGGGTTACTTTCTAGCCTAGCCTATCCTGACAAATACAGTATCTAATATAATTTTTAAAAAACAAAAACTTTTTTTTACAGATAGGATCATATTGATAGACAAACTAGAGTTGAGAAAGCCACAGTCCAGAATATGAACAGAAAAGGCTAAAATGGAGGTGAAAATAGACTTCCTAAGAGAGAGAATTTCTAAATTGGAGTGAGCAGGAGCAGAAAGCATCTGAGAAAGGAAGCAGAGATCAAAATATTAATTGAAACACTGGGAACAGCTGCACTACTTAGAATCCTTCTCTCTCTCCATAAGCACCCACTAGCTTCCCTGTTACTTTAAAACACATCCTGAGAATAAACGGAAGAATCTGCTCAGGAGAGTTCATGCTCTAGACTTCTTATTTTGGAATTTGGGTGGGGAAAGTCTTGTTAGCTACTCCCTCCTCATTTTAACTATATATTTTCCTCAGAAAACAAGCTCAAATATCAAATTTCTTATCAGCTACACTTACACATATGTAATAAATCAGAAAAATTTTAAGTACTTTTCTTGAAAAAATATATATAATTTAGTGCGAGTGTGTATTCTAGCAAAAAATATAAAGGAATTCCGCCCCCCCCAGAAAGAGGAGGATATGGGAAGAAACAGATGAGTAATATAAAAATAACATGAAAATAAATATAAAGATTTAGTTATACAGTAGGCCTAAAATGCAATTGTTCAAAATAGAATGAGAAGTCAAAAGCTAAAATGGAATGAATTCCATTCAAATGATAACATGTTTATGAAGATGAAAAATCTCATTGATATTGTAAAGAAACTTCCCTGAAGTAACAGGGAAGCTAGTTTTTTAATTCAACAAGAAAAAAGAAAGTCTATTAGAATCTCCAGAAAAACATAAAGCCACGTCCCAAAGGTGAACCAAATTAAAAATATGGTCTATATTGTAGCAATTAATGGGAAATAGGATAAGAAAATCTATTTGGCCTTGATATTTCTTGTTTTATTGTTAAAGTTTTATACTTCTGAGGTTAGATTTTTTTTAAAAATCCTAACAGACTTGGGAACATCTTTGTAAACTCCAGCCACTATTAACTGTGTTAGTCTCAAATCCATTTCTTGCCCTTCCTCTACTTTGCTCTATCTTGCAGAGGATTAGCTCATGCAAATTATCTTTCTAAAATTTCCTAGTTTACTTACTTTTGGTTAGTGGGAGGGATGTTGGAGGACCTCTGCTTCAGGCAGCATCTCCAACATTGACTGTGTCTTTTCCATGGTTCCACATCTCACCAGAGTCCCTTCCTCCCCATCTCAGCTTTCAGAGGGCTGTCTTTCCCTCTATGGTTTCAGTTCCCATTGAGTGGTCTCAGCTTGTAGGCTCTGTTAACACTACCTCCTCCTCTGATCCTCCAGCCCTAGGGATGGTAGAGGTTTCCTGCTGTTGCTAATTTATGAGTTGCTTACCCATCCCCTGTTTCACTTTGGACCCATTTGTAACTAGTTACCTATATGAAATTCCTTCTATTTAACTACTGGCATGGGCTCTGTTTCTCAGACAGGACCCTGACAGATAAATGAATCTAAGTAGTGTGTATAAACCATGAGAATTAATGCCACTGAATCATCCATCAAAGGACAAGAAAGGAGAATACTGAGACTAGAGAGTTCCTGGAGCAGTAAGTTACATAGGCAATGGAATAGCCAGGCTCAGAGATGTGCTTTGGGAAGGCTGGTTGCATTAGCATTACCATTTCAAACAAAGTGGAAATCGGTAACAGGGGGACTAATGGGGACCCTTATACAGTAATCCAGGAGAAAGACAATGAAGACTGTATTAGTCAAAACTTATCTGATTGTAAGTGATCAAAACCTAAGTCAAGGGCTTCCCTGGTGGCGCAGTGGTTGAGCCTGCCTGCCGATGCAGGGGACACGGGTTCGTGCCCCGGTCCGGGAAGATCCCACATGCCGCGGAGCGGCTGGGCCTGTGAGCCATGGCCACTGGGCCTGCGTGTCCAGAGCCTGTGCTCCGCAATGGGAGAGGCCACAGCAGTGAGAGGCCCGTGTACCTCAAAAAACAAAAAACAAAAAAAAAACCCTAAGTCAACCAGATAAGCAAAAAGGAACATGGACCACACTGCTAGTTGCCTATCTAATATTCATTCCTCTGTCTTCCATACTAAGAGAATCGCAGTTTTGTATGAGGCAGCAGTGTACATAGAAGTAGCTAAAAGTTCTTACTTTCCTAGAGTGCAAGTGGGGATAATATGTACTCAGGGTGGCCATATGATCCAATTCTGGCCAATGAGAGAATAAAAGAAAGTTTTAGAGTTAGGCTTCCAGAGGTATGCTTATTCCTTCAATCCTTTGTCCTTTCTCCTTTCCTTCTCTTCATGATAAGAAAGCAGACTCTGCTTGACAGTCACTATCTTGCCTTACACTAAGGATAATGGAACAGAAAGACAGAAGAGCCTGGTCTTTTATGATATTTTGTAACCTGGAACAGCTACTCTTATCCTCACATGCCTATCTCCAAGCACCCTTTTATTGGGGGAAAATTAATTTGTATATGGTTAAGCCATGTTAATTACTTGCAATTGCATATATCTCTAACTGATAAAGAGGGTGTATTGGAAGAGTCCTAACGTAACTCAGATTATACAGACTGAACTAGAGTTCAACAAACTGTTCTTGAAAGAAACTGCAGTACTGTAGATCTTCCCTCTTTATCTCATTACTCTTCTCTGTATTGAATTAATATTCTTTTCTTGCTCTGATCTGGCTTTCTCTATTCCCCAATTCATCTGACAGAAAATATGGCCAACAACAGCTTCCATGTTTTACATTGAATATCTACAGTCACTGTAGAGAGATTAACCTCACTCTCTTGGTTCTAAATATAAAAAGATAAGAAGAAACTCACTGGCCCAGTTTGGGCCAGGTGACTGCCCCTAGATAAATCAACCACAAACAGGTGGGCATGGTCAAATATAAACATGCAATCTCCAGCAGTAATCATGCATAGAATTGGAAGAGAGGCAATTCCCACAAGAAAGGAGATGTCTGACAGAAAAAACAGTAAATGTTTACTACAAAGACTGAATTAAGCTGGTGGTACCAGAGTTAGATATAAGAGAGATTCAGGGAATAATCAGGGGGATGATTGTCTTGGGGCTGAGAATGACTTCAGCTTTCTTGTTTCTTGTCAAAAAGATTTATAAAAATAGGAAAGAAGAATTGGTGATTGACTCAAATTGAGTTATCATAAAGAGTAACTTTGGCCTGAATGCTGTTGATTTTTCTCTGCACACATTTTCACATGGTTTTAAACACCAGATTTTTACCTTAGTTTCATAAAAATTCCATACAAGTCTATATGAATATCGGCATTTCCAATGAATGAAGGAGCAGAGGACAGGGAACACATAATTCACAAAGGATGAAATTAAAGCAGTTGACAAACATGAAAAATGTTCTAACTTATTAGCAGCCAAAGAACCGTAAATTAAAACAAAGAGATGTGCTAGTATTTTTTTAACCCATTAGATTTGCAAGAAGGCTGGCTGTAGAAGCAATATGTTAGTTAGACCTGGGCATTCACCTGTGTTTCAGGTGACAAGGAAGTAGGCACAGCCTTCAGAGTAAGCATCGTGACCAAAACTACTCATGAAACATAGAAATGCTCCACTCTAATGACTCCACTTCTGAAAAAAGATTCTAGGCAGGGACTTCCCTGGTGGCGCAGTGGTTAAGAATCTGCCTGCCAATGCAGGGGACACGAGTTCTAGCCCTGTTCCGGGAAGATCCCACATGCCACGGAGCAACTAAGCCCACGTGTCACAACTACTGAGCCTGCGCGCCTAGAGCCCGTGCTCTGCAACAAGAGAAGCCACTGCAATGAGAAGCCCGCCCACCGCAACAAAGAGTACTCCTGCTTGCCGCAACTAGAGAAAGCCCAAGCACAGCAACAAAGACCCAATGCAGCCAACCATAAATAAATAAATTTATTAAAAAAAAGGATCCTAGGCAAATATCCAAAATATAGAAAAAAGAAACTTTATGCATTAAAGATGTTTGCCACAGCATTGCTTAAAATAGTAAAAATTATTGAAAACAATAGTGAGAAGTGATTTAATAAAGTATGATATCCTCTCAAAACACAATATTATACAACCATTAAAATAATAGCATTTACAAAGTATTTGTATAGCAGTATGGAAAATGCTTCTCATATAACCTTAGTTATATAAGCAATGCTCCAAGTATAAATTCAAATGAAACCAAAGTATATGAAGTAAAAAATGAAAGTTTACTCCAGGGTACCCACTCCAGTGGGTAACCACTGCTAAAAGTTTTTTGTGTTTGCAAACTTTTTTCTATGCACAGAAAATTGTATATCCTGATAATTTTACTTATCATTGTCAGTTGAGCATTTTACGTGTCATTAAATAGTCCTCTAAAACATTTTTAATGGTAGTTTGATAATCTACTGTAGAAAAAATGTACGTTTACTCAACCATCCCCTTAACTGTAAAGGTACAGTAAGCTTTTGAATGCAAGTAATTGAAACCCACCTAGTTAGCTTAAGGGAAATATATAAGCTGTCATAAGAATACCGTGTTTCTCAGAATAAAAAGGCAGGAATGCAGAAAGCAACTAGAATGTGCAATGTAATGGTCCAGGAATGTTTTGTCTATGTCTCTTATCTCTACTTCTCTCCACAGCTCTGCCTCATTCTCCTCTCTCTGTAGACTGGTGTTCTCTGTTTTTCAGTTCATCTGGAGGATAATAGCCTTGACACAGTTCCAGAATTTTTACACTACTTCCATTCAAGATATCAGCCTAAACCGGAATTCCTAAGTAAGAAAGACAATATAATTGACCTAGTTTGGTCAGGTGTCTACCCTGGTCCAGTGAACAGTGGCCAGTGGATCAAGGTCCCTCTTCTGAGGCTGAATTAAGGAGGGTGATAACACAAATAGGTCCCTCTGTTCTCAGAGATGAGTAAATCACTGTGAGCTGAGAATACACCCCCAAGGATGTCTATTATGGCCTCCATATGTCAATTTCTCTTCTTAGAATGGACAGGTAAGTGAAATCATCAGGTCAAATGATATGAGCATTTTAAGGCCAATTGCTTTCCAGAAAAAGCATCAACCTACACTTTCACCTGCAGTGACTGGGAGTTCCTGCATGCCCTCATCCATCTAAGAAAAGGAAGACCAATTTGAAAGAGAAAACATGGTATCTCAGTGTTGCTTTATTTTGTGGGGTTTTTTTAAGCACTATTGAAGCTGAGCATTTTCTCAGATGTTTACAGACTAGTCCTTCTTCTGGGCAGGGCAGAGCTGTACGCAGTTTCTTTCATACTCCTTAGTGAAGATAGTGAAGATTCTCCCCCACTGATAGGACAGATGAATGGATGGGGCCTCTGCAGCTGTTGCACAAATGTCTGCCTTTCTTCCAGGCTGCCCACACCTGCTCTCCAGCCACTGTTGTCTCCTGCCTGGTTCTACTTTCAGCCCTGCCACCAGATCCCCCAGTCTTCCCCTCCTCCCTAGGAGCCATAGCTCTTTTAGGATAGAAGTCCTGGGATGTCCAGGTCTCCTAGCTCTGTCTTCTGGCAAATCAGTGTTTGTACAGAAAGTTCAGAAGTCCCCATTAGCAAGAGTCAACACTGCAGCAATCTTTACTGCAGCACAGAAGCTGGGCACTTACATGCAGTACCAGAACCAGCTACCTAGAGAACTTATCTGTGCTGACCCTGCAGATGAAGCAACAGCTCATGAAGACTGCAGTTTCATTCCGTTGCCCTGCATCTCTCCATGAGGTTTCACCCATCTTACCTACAGCCTCCAGTGCACAATTCTGTCATTGCATTTGCATATTGTGTTGTCATTATCTGTGCTAGTGACTTTTTCCCTCCCTAAAGTATCAACTCCTTGGCCTCTTGCCTTCCAAGATGGCCCACACTCTGTCTGTGGAGTGTGTATCTCCCTGAATAAACCTTCTTTCACTTTACTATGTCTTGCTCTTGAATTCTTGCCTGCACAAAGCCAAGAACCCACACTGGGCGGTCATCCCAGGGACTCGGACATGACTTGGGATGTGCCCATCCTCTCGCACCCCACTCTCTTTCCTGCAACATCTTTTCTGGCACCCAATGCGGGGCCTCCAAGGCCATAATCTTGATCCACCTATTGGGCTATGGCTCCCCTCTGAAGGGTGCCTGGGACTTATCCTGAGCCATGTAGATTCAAGTAGCCCGTTAAGTGGCAGCTGACGTCGCCTGCAGGATCTGCCAGAGACCAGTTCTCTGGCCGTGAAGAAGCGCACTGAGGCCAAGGCTTTTCCCCCTCAGTCTTTCTCATTCTCCTATTGCTCTATCTCCGTGGACTTGAAAAGATCCACCCAGACGACCACCAAACATCCAAATTAAGACTGCGCGGCAAGTAATTGACAACTTGGTTGGGTCTAAAGAACTCCTGCCAGGGGGCTTATCTGGTGGCGCAGTAGTTGAGAATCTGCCTGCCAATGCAGGGGACACGGGTTCGAGCCCACATGCCGCGGAGCAACAGGATCCCACATGCTGCGGAGCAACTAGGCCCGTGAGCCACAACTACTGAGCCTGCGCGTCTGGAGCCTGTGCTTTGCAACAGGAGAGGCCGCGATAGTGAGAGGCCCGCGCACCGCGATGAAGAGTGGCCCCCGCTTGCCGCAACTAGAGAAAGCCCTCGCAGAGAAACGAAGACCCAGCACAGCCAAATATTAAAAAATAAAATAAATTTTTTTAAAAAGTATCAACTCCTTGAGGACAGAGTCTATGTCTTCTTGTTTATTATTTCTGTGTCTTCAGTTGCATGAAACTTCCCTGCTAGACTTGCTCTGCCAACATTTCCTCTGAGCTCCCTGGTTGGGGAGAATAAAAAATAGAGACTATAGTTAGAGTAGAGGCCCAAGAGGGACCATTTGCTATTCAAAAAGCTAAAGGCCTAAAAGGTTTTTGACTGAGGACTGAATTTCCAAGGCTTATGGTGAAGGGAAACTAACATTTTTAAAGTACCTGTTAAGTGCTAGGTACTTGTATTATTCAGTACTCTTTCACTCACTTGGTTTCTCTCCTACAGCTGTCACGCTCTCTGCACTGTAGGAAACCTGGTAGCCGGCAGCCCCAAGCTTACGTTATCTCAGATAAGAACCTGCAACCAAAAAGAAGTTTTCTCTTCTATATATAAAGCCGAAAAAGGACTCTGATTAGTTTTACTTGTGTCACCTGTCCCCTGTGGACCAATCACTGACCCAGAGAGATGGAATACTCTGACAGGCCATGGCCAAATTATATGTCCTATGACAAGAGGAGCAAAGAGAATAGAAAAGCTTACCAGACAGCCAAGAGCATTAGTTACCAGGGCTAAAGTGTATTGGAGCCAATTGTCTGCCTTGAAAACCTCTCCTCTAACACTCTAACCATTATACTCTAAGGATGGCCTTCTTGTGCCCTGAAGACATAGATTCAAAGATCTTAAGAGGCCTTTACAGACTCTGGTTAAGAGAGAGCATGCACTTTTGCCAAGCCTTGAATGCTGGGCCTGTTCTGAAATAATGCAGAGAACTGGATAATAAGCACCTCTGGGTGGATCTGCTCCCACGACTAGGTCTTCAGGGCTTCCAAAACATTCTCACACCCCATTTGTTTGACCTCCCTCATTCCCAGTCCTCCTTCACCAAATAATGACTTGACTCTTCAAACTCCTCTGGCCATTTTCTTCACTTGCTTTTTGAAAGAGATTTACTTTTGAAATTCATTCACCCATTCCTTCAAAAATAATTTTATTGAACACCATCTATGTACCAGGACTATGCTAGGCACCTTAAAAAAACTTTAAGAATGGAAGGCATGTAGAGGGTTGAATCTGCAAATGTCAGCCCAACCAGATAAAGCCTTCTATTGAGTCCTTCCAAACTTTTCCTGACTCCCAGGTCTTCAGAACACTGAACAAGACAGGTGTGACTTACCAGCTGTGGTTTCCAGGTGTCCTGACCCATCCCTTTTCTGACTCAGTCACAAGAGAAATACAGGACATTTTTTTCAATCAAACAAATAAGTTAATAAAACTATATAAACAATTAGGGACTTAGAGAAGATATGGCTGGAGTTTTTTCCTGGGGGTGGAGTATAACTGACTGCACACATGTATACATATGTGTTCAACTTGCCAAGGCTGAATGGTTCTGACCTTACCAGCTAAACATTTTCTTTCTGGCAATTTTCTTTTTCTATAACTTAGCAACAGCAGCAATAGCAAGGTAGGCCCAATAGCAAGGTCAACTGTTCAAGGGTATCTCTGAGACCTATGACTTCTTAGTAAAGCTAAAGAAATAGTCTCCCTGGGCTTCCTTATCTCTGTTCTATTCTGTTGTCAGGGAAAGTTTCAAACTCAGTTTTCCCAATCCAGAGTAAGCCACTCCTCAGCCACAATATTTTCTGAGTAATAACAGCTGGTAAGAGTTAAGAGCTCTCAGGTGCTTTTTTAAAAATAAATTTATTTATTTTATTTATATTTATTTTTGGCTGCATTGGGTCTTGGTTGCTGTGCGCGGGCTTTCTCTAGTTGGGGCGAGTGGGGGCTACTCTTCAGTGTGGTGTGCGTGCTTCTCATTGCGGTGTCTTCTCTTGTGGCGGAGCACAGGCTCTAGGTGCACGGGCTTCAGTAATTGCGGCACTCAGCCTCAGTAGTTGTGGCTCACGGGCTCTAGAGTGCAGGCTCAGTAGTTGTGGCGCATGGGCTTAGTTGCTCCGCAGCATGTGGAATCTTCCTGGATGGGGCTCGAACCCATGTCCCCTGTACTGGCAGGTAGATTCTTAACCACTGCACCACCAGGGAAGCCCCTCAGGTGCTTTTAAAGGGCATTCAGCGCTCTCTGATATCTCCCCAGAACTCAGTGTGGACTCTCAAGCCTGCCCTTGCTCTGAATGTGAAAAGAGTACAAATGGCACTGGTTGACCAGCCGTGAAGTTATGTCTTCTAGGGTGAAATCTTTAACCTGTCAAAACCTTATACAGGTAGAAAAGATTACTCTGTCATCTTCACGTACTACAAAGTAAAATCTCCTCAAAGTCTCAGAGTGAATGAAAGATAGAATAGGCAGAAATGCTGAGCCAATTACAGCTTTGCTTAGAAAATCCAGGCATTTGGTCAATGACGGAGAGGAGAAACTGAGACAAACCTGCAGGCAAGACAAATGAAGAGCCAGAGTAGCCTCTTAGAGACCCCTGGCCATTGTATGCAGAGCTGACAAAGAAGCTGGATCAAGAAAGGCAAAGCAGACATCTGATTGAGGTCTCCTCTTATATAAGGAAGTCTCTAGTGCATTGTGATTATGTACTGTATTGTCAATATATATTTTGATAGAGACTGTAAGTCTGTGACCCCATTGGTAAGTCATAATCACTTCGGTATTCAGGAGATGGGAACTCTGTAGACCAGCCTCAGGCAGGTCAGGAAGGCACAGATTATGTTCAGAACACTGCATTGAGGGAGCTCAAAGTCTGAATGGGAATGGATATCTTTGGGTGAAGAAAACAGACTATTATTTGTGAGATAGATGGTCTAATATCATGTTACTACTCTCTGTTTATTTTCTGTGTCACCATCAAGCCTTTAGTAAAGTCTTTTTTTGTTTGTTTTTAATGTAGCGGGGTTTTTTGTTTGTTTGTTTTTTTGTTTGTTTTCTTTGGTGTGCGCGGCTTGCGGAATCTCAGTTCCCCAACCAGGGACTGAATCCAGGCCACGGCAGTGAAAGCCTGGAATCCTAACCACTAGGCCACCAAGGAACTCTGAGCCTTTAGTAAGTATTGGAAAGCCCCAGCCTCACGTCACCATGCTGCTAGGATTAAGGGCAGCATTGCGAAACAGCAACCCATCTACGTTTCCACATTCAAAGTTTCCACCCAGGAGCAGCTATAAATAGCCCCTCAGCTCTCCATTAAGCCCATATATGCCAAACCTCAGCACAGATACAGCCAAAAGGACGCATGTCACTTTCCTTCTCTGACGCTCAGTTCCCTCCTCTTACAGGTACATCATGAGTCCCAGCTAAATGCAAACTGAATTCAGTCTGAATTGTGGTAGAATTAGTGGGCTAGTGTATGCATGAGTTAACACACATGAGGAGGTTCCTGGGGAGAAAGAGGAGATGAATGGAGGCACTGTCAGGGACTCAGTCCCTGTACATGCTAGAGGTACTGATCTCCTTGGAGTGGGTGCCTTAATTTGAATTCCCCTAGAAACAGACCCTGAGACAGGGATTCAAGAGCAAGTAGTTTATTATGTGGTGCAGGAAACACTAGAAGGGAAGTGAGGAGTGAGAAAGGAAGGGAGGGAGGTCCATAATGAACAAATGATCAAACCAGCTATCACTGTAGGTGACTGGAGCTTAATGACATGCAGAAACTGTGGGAAACTGTGTTGAATACAGGCCTCAGGGTTTCCATGTCAAGGGTGAGAGAATGGTGTTATATACACCAATTCCCATCAGTCATTTGTTGAGGACTGCTCCAGGGAGTATTAATTCCCTCCACTGCCACCCCTGCCACTGTATTTCCAGCCTGCCAGATACAGGGGCTGTGTGCCCTTCAGGCAGAGTTGGAGATGCAGGCAGGTGGAAGTTTGTTAGTGAGCACTTAGTGATAAAGCCCTAAGATGAAGGGCAGAGCACCGAAAGCATCTGCCACAGAAGGGCTGGAGCATGGTATACATCATGTCTTTGTGAGACTTGGGGTACATTTGGGGAAGCTTTGGGGCCTCAGTGGCAAAGGTAGGGAGCTGATAATTCCCTTTTTTCCCCTCCTCTACTACAAACTACAGTGCCAAGGTCAGAGCTGGAGGATGCTTGCTGGAAAATTCTGGCAGAGGGTACCAGGCAATGGGAAGATTCCTTGAAGAGGTGTTTGGAGGATAAGAATATAAACAACTTCCCTCAATACCTGTGAGACACCTCTGAGTACTCCTTGGAATGTCTGAGGAGACTTTTGAGGGGGACTAAGGTCCTGTATGGCAAATGGTTGGCTAAGCACCACTGTGATTGGACATTAATATTAACACTGTGATTGGACGTTAATATTAAGATGGCTTCTTTTGAACCCATAGTCTGGTGAGGCCTAGAATATTCAGGTTGCATAGAACAGGGCGGAGACTCCATGAAATGGCATATATCGATACAAAGGGGCTAAGGCAGTACTGAACACAGAGGCACATTCAATAAAAGGCAACTTTTGTTACTTTGGTAATCTCAGTCAATAAAAGGGGTCATCAAAGACAGAAAAGGCACATTCCTCAGAATGCCAAGTCCTTCTTTGTGTAAAGTTCTACCTGTCTGTCTCAGACTTTGGGGAGTAAAAGGGAATCAGAGTCAATCACTTTCCCTACCCAACCTAGACTTTCTGATCTAAGGTATTTGTGTCAGTGTGTATTTATGCATATAGGTGATCACATCCATGTGCATGTCTCTGTATATGTAAATTATGTGTGTGCAATGTACATGTGTTATTGTGTGTATGTCTGTGGGCATGTGTGTCAGCCTGTGAGGTTTGAGGGGTGGTACCAATATTGCCATGTTCTCCTCTGCAACTTTAACCAAGCCCAGTGGTCTCTCCTTCAAAGCTGCCCTGTGATCCTGGATCTGGGAGGAATTAGAGGAGCAAGTTCTTGGGGCCAGCCTTATAGAGACTAAGTGGTGGGCTAAATAGATGACTGATGGTTCAGCCAGGCGCAGCCCAGGGCAGAGCCTAAAGAACACATTTGTCAACATGAACAGGGGAAGCAGAGACAGGAAACAGAGAAAGCAGAGAGAGGTGAGGACAGGAGTGGGATGGGGCAGCTCAAAAGCTAGAGCCAAGAGCCAAGAACTGAGAAGCTCTTTTCTGTGATGTACAGGATCCAGATAATGATTTTCTAACCCCTTATCTCAGGAGGCCCAGATTGGCCAGGCAGAACTTCCTGGACAGTCTGTGTTCAATGCCAGCCCAAGCTGAAGCAGGGCCAAGTTACAAAACAAACTGGATGAAGGCGGAAACACAGCTTGGCTTCCCTGGGACCCAGCACAGCAGCCAGCGTCTGAGCAGATGCGTGTTTCAGGTGCAGGAAATCCACTAGCCACTTTGGCCATACAGGAAGCAATTGTCCTCACAATAACAGTGTCGTGTGTTTGCACAGGGACAAACAGCTTATGAGGCCCTTTAACGGTATTATCTCATTTGAGCCTCATTCGGGCCTTTTGGAAACAGTGTCATATCCGTTTTACAGATGAAGCGATGTAAGCTTAGAGGTTAACTGATTTTCCCGTGGTTATATAGTGACTGGTTAGTGACACAGCTAGGACTGGAATTCAGGTTTGTCTGTCTCCAAAGCCAGAAAATTCTGTCTCTTCTGTTTCCTTTCCAATTGGTTTCTCCTTGCTCCCTTCCTGGAGACATACAGGGGCCCCTGGAAAAGCAAGGGTCCACTTTATCGGGCTCTAGAAAGCCCAAGAAGCTGGTCGTTCTTAAGCAGATAGTGTCCTCAGCTCAGCCACATGATGCTCTTCCTGCCAATCCACCCAGGGAACCTTGTGTGAGCTGAGATAGAGGGGACCTGGCAGCAGAATGTCTTAGGATGTGTCCAGATGTGTTAGAAACCTTGCCCAGTATGCATCTGGGCCTGATTCAGCTCAGGCACAGAGAAGGAAGGCAGAAACACCTCCAGGGCTCCTCCACTGGAATCAAAGTACAAGCCCCTCAGCCTCAGAAGGAGACCTGGATGCCCTTAATTCCTGGCTATGAAAATAGCAATTTTCTCCAGGAAGATTCTTGGATTACTAAAAAGATTAATCCTCATTGGTGGAGGAATAAATGAATTGAGTCTGTTCCTCTGCATTTCTTTGTACTTTTTGTTCTTCTACCATTCAGCAGGCTTACTGCTTCACTCAGTTCTTCAGGGAAGAAATGACACAGCAGGCCAAAAAGTTGTTTCTTAGATTTTGAGAGTTAAAACCTTAAGCTGCAAGTGCATGTGATATAAAAGCAAGCTTCCTGTGACTAAGACTAGCTTGGGGTATGTTGAAGTTGGGCAGAAGAGTTGAGGGGAAGAAAAGAGGATACAGGAGATGTTGTACCTGAAGTTGACTGATAAGGTGTGGTTAGGACAGAAACTTCAGTTTTAGAGAAAATCCAAGCACAAGGTAAACCTTGCAACCTTTGCTAGGTAGAGACCACAAAGGCAGCAAGCCCCGGAGCAGAGATGGCTGGGTGGTAGAGCTGGGCAAACAAATCTGAGTCCACCTCACAGAGCTCCTTGCTCCTCAGTGCAGCAAGGGGCGGTAGCAAGATTCCTGTGTTCCCAAGAGTGGCATATAAGTGATAAATGATTACAGAGAATCCCAAGTTTCTTGAGCTTCTAGCTAGTTAGATCTAGAGATCAGTAGAATGTACCTGGGTCCCTGAATGGAGTATGAGAGTGGTATGAAAGAGCTGAACCTAAAGGAGTCAGGGTGATTGGAATGATGAACAACCCAACAGTGATCCACATGCCTCTAAAAATATAAAACTATATATGCACAGCGTGTGCACAAGGTTATTTTCATTGTGATAATATTCCTAATAGCAAAAAAAAAAAGAATGAGGATGATCTACCCATTCCACTTCTGGATATATACTCAAAAGAATTGAAAGCAAGGACTTGAATGGATATGCATAGATCTGTCTTCATAGCAGCATTAATCACGACAACATAAAGTGGAAGAAACCCAAGTGTCCACTGACAGATGAGTGGATAAACAAAGTACGGTATGTGCATACAGTAGAATTGTATTCAGCCTTTAAAAGGAAGGAAATTCTGACACAGGCTACTACATGGAGGCACCTTGATGACATTATGCTAAGTGAAATAAACCAGTCATAAAGGGACAAATATTGTATGATTCTGCTTAATAAGGTACCTAAAGTAGTCAAATTCATAGAGACAGAAAGTGGCATAGGCGTTGCAGGAGCTAGGGGGGAAAGGAGAATGGGGAGCTATTGTGGGGTTTTTTTGTTTTTTGTTTTGTTTTGTTTTGTTTTTTTCTCAGTAAACAGTATTTTATTCTTAGATGGGAAAAAGAAGTATATAATGTTTTAAGCCTAAGGACATTCATATATTTGTAAGAGATTTTTTTTTTAACATCTTTATTGCGGTATAATTGCTTTACAATGGTGTGTTAGTTTCTGCTTTATAACAAAGTGAATCAGTTATACATATACATATGTTCCCATATGTCTGCCCTCTTGCGTCTCCCTCCCTCCCACCCTCCCTATCCCACCCCTCCAGGCTGTCACAAAGCACCGAGCCAATATCCCTGTGCCATGCGGCTGCTTCCCACTAGCTATCTACCTTACGTTTGTTAGTGTGTATATGTCCATGACTCTCTCTCGCCCTGTCACAGCCCACCCTTCCCCCTCCCCATATCCTCAAGTCCGTTCTCCAGTAGGTCTGCGTCTTTATTCCTGTCTTACCCCTAGGTTCTTCATGACATTTTTTTTTCTTAAATTCCATATATATGTGTTAGCATATGGTATTTGTCTTTTTCTTTCTGACTTACTTCACTCTGTATGACAGACTCTAGGTCTATCCACCTCATTACAAATAGCTCAATTTCGTTTCTTTTCATGGCTGAGTAATATTCCATTGTATATATGTGCCACAACTTCTTTATCCATCATCCGATGATGGGCACTTGGGAGCTATTGTTTAATGGGTACAAGGTTTCAGCTGGAAAAGATTAAAAAGTTCAGGAGGTGGATGCACAACAATGTGAATGTACTTAATGCCACTGAACTGTGCACATTAAAACGGTTTAAATGGTACATCTTATGTATATTTTACCACAATAAAAAAAAAAGAATATACTTTAGGGTGTGAGCGCCATGACATATTAAGTGAAAAAAAGCAAGGTACAGAATAAGCATAAAGCATGCTACTTTTTGGTTAGAAAGGGGGGTATAGTCTAAGGATGAAAAAACTGCAAAAAAAATCTTAAACATTATTCAACAATTTAATTGTTGGTAGTCGTATTGATAATGCAAGTTGAATCTAATAATGTATATTATAGAATAAAACAAGTAAATGTTAATATTATTAAGAACCAAGATTTTCAGTATAAGAGAAAGGGGATACAATATTAAATTCTAAGGTAAAGAAAAAATGCAATGTTCATTTTGAATTGGAAATATTAACATTAATTCAGTTTTTTAAAAAAATGTATTTTCCAGCTCTGTCTTTTGAAAGCACCTGCAAGCAATAACCTGTAGTAGATTCTATGAATGCCCTGTCCCACACATCCCCTTACACCTGCTCTGAGTTCACCTGAAGTGAATAGTTCTAGTACACACTTATTAACTCAAGCTCCTGATGAAAGTGCTGGGATTTAAAAATCTAGGGATAGTTCTAGAACAGTGAGGAGAGTTTGTGGGTAAATAACCCAGCATTTCTGTCCCTGGGTGGGACAGTTCTGGGGCACATTCTAGGTTGTTCCTCAGAGGGTTCTCAGCAGGATTGAGCCCCATTTGCTCACAGTAGTAATTTGTTCATTAATACACGCTTTATTGGCTTTTTTCCCTTCCCTGATTCATCTCCCCACTTCTTGATGTGTATTTCTGGGGATCATCTTCCAAAGAAACTACCTGACCTCAAACCCTTGTCTCAGGGTCTGCTTTCAGGGGAATCCAAATGAAGAAAAACCCTGATAGTAATCAGTGCAGCCCGTACTGTGACCACTAATTATTATTTTTCACTAAAACTGGCCACAGTTCCTTAAAGAAATAGCTTATGAGAGGTATGAGGCAGGTAGAGTACAAGGTGAACCAAGGATATCTTATCATGCCAGAAAACAAGGAAGCTCTCAAAGACTAATGGAGACATCATAAACACAAGGAGCCAGTTTGAAGGAATTCTCATTGACCAACTTTGGGATTATTTGAGAGTCAAAAAGAATAATGACTGTGAAACAACAAGGTCCTACTGTATAGCATAGGGAACTATATTCAATATCCTGTAATAAACCATGATGGAAAAGAATATATATACGTATAACTGAATCACTTTGCTGTACTGCAAAAATTAACACAACATTGTAAATCAACTATACTTCAGTTATATATATGTGTGTGTGTATATATATATATATATATATATATTTTTTTTTTTTTTTTTTTTGCTGCACCACTCAGACACATAGGATCTTAGTTCCCCGACCAGGGATCGAACCTGTGCCCCCTGCAGTGGAAGCATGGAGTCTTAACCACTGGACCGCCAGGGAAGTCCCAATAAAATAAATTTTAAAAAAAGAATAATGACTGTGTTTTTTAAATATTTGAGTAAATAAAATTAAAAAGTCCATAGTGACTCTCAGAGAGAGACAGAAAAAGAGAGAGAGCTAATTGAAAATAAGCTTGTATATACAATATTCTGAAAACTGGCAACTAAATGAAATTAAGCATTTACCCTGCCTTTTTAGGAGTTGCTATGTTTAATCCCCAGTGGAAGAGGGGAAGCCTTTCTTTACAGGGAATGTAAAAAGGTAATATTGATAGGATTAACAAATTGCCATTTTTCTACTCCTTGTAAAATAATTGGTTAAGGCATGGAAAAAGAAATCAGTGGATGCTGAAAATCTTGAGTGAAAGGCTTTTGGGGAACAAGATATTTGCACTGTGCCGAAGTATCACCCACAAGTTATCTTGTTGCTAATTTCACAGAGAAAAACCAATCTTGACGATTTAGAGATCTGGGAGTCATTAACTTAACCAAGCCCGATTAATGGAATAAACTAGCATGATGAGCCTCATGATGTGATACAGTATGAAGTGCACAGCAAAACCTACGAAATATTCTTGCCTAAATGTTTAATTGAATTTAAGCAAATTTTCAGCCCTAACTTTCAGTTACAGGAAATATAAGAGCAAGATAGGGAATTCCCTGGCTGTCCAGTGGTTAGAACTCTGTGCTTTCACTGTCCAGGGCGCAAGTTCAATCCCTGGTCGGGGAACTAAGATCTCGCAAGCCACACAAGGTGGCCAAAACAAACAAACAAACAAACAAGATACATTACACCATTAAGACACATATAGACAATCCAGAACATAGGACATTTATGAGGTAACTAATGAGTCTCTTCAAAGAATTGATGTCATGAGAGAGAAAAAAAAGGGTAGAAGAATTTTTCTAGATATGAATACACTAAAGAGGCATAACCAAGTCCAATGCATGAACTTTGATGCAATATTGGTTTGGTAAAACAAACAGAGCTATAGGAGACATAATGAATGTCTAGTCTGGGCATCGGTGTGATAATGCTGGTCTCATAGACTGAGTTGGGAAGAATTTTCTTGAAGACTTTGTGTACTGTTTGTGAATTAGTATTATTTCTTCTTTAAATGTTTGGTAGAATTTATAAGTTAAGCCATTTGGGACTGGAGTTCCTTTTGTGGGAAATGTTTTTAACTAAAAGTTGAGTTTCTTTAATAGATACACAACTATTCAGGTTGTTTCTCTTTTTTTGGCAGTGCCGAGCAGCATGCAGGATCTTAGTTCCACGACCAGGGGTCCAATCTGTGGCCCCTGCAGTGGAAGCCCAGAGTCTTAAACACTGGACCACCAGGGAAGTCCCGTTATGTTTCTTTTTGAGTGAGGTTTGGTAGTTTATGTGTTTCAGAGAATTTATACATCTCATCTAAGTTGTCAAAAATTTTGCATAAAGTTGTTCATACTATCTCCATACAGTATTATGATTATAATGTCTATAAGAACTGTAATGATGTCTTCTCTCTCATTCCTGATATTGGTAATTTATACCTTATTTTTTCCTGATCACTTTGCCTAAAGTCATATCAATTTTATTGATCTTAAATAATCAGTTCCAGTTTCATCAGTTTTCTATGGTTTTTCTGTTTTTATTTCATTGATTTATGCTCTTTTTTAAGATTTATTTATTTATTTATTTATTTTATTATTTATTTTTGGCTGCATCGGGTCTTAGTTGCAGCGCGCGGGATCTTCGTTGAGGCATGTGGGATCTTTCACTGCGGTGCACAGGCTCTTCGTTTCAGCACGTGGGCTTCTCTCTAGTTGTGGTGTGCGGGTTTGCTCTTCTCTAGTTGTGGCGCACAGGCTCCAGGGTGTGTGGGCTCTGTAGTTTGCAGCACACAGGCTCTCTAGTTGAGGCACGTGAGCTTAGTAGTTGTGGCACACGGGCTTAGTTGCCCTGCAGCATGTGGGATCTTAGTTCCCTGACCAGGGATCGAACCCGTGTCCCCTGCATTGTAAGACGGATTCTTTATCACGGGACCACCCGGGAAGTCCCACATCCTCTTATTTTACTTATTTCCTTTTTTCTGCTTACTTTGGGTTTCATTTGGTTTTTTTTTTCTACTTTCTTAAGGTGGAAGCCTGGGTCATTGAGAGCTTTTCTCTTTCTAATACACACATTTATGCTATAAACTTCCCCATATGGAATGCTTTACCTGTATCTCACACGTATTGATATCATGTTGATATGTTCTGTTTTCATTTTCATTAAGTCCAAATTGTTTTCTAATTTCCCTTTTGAGTTCTTTTTTTTTATAGATTTATGTATTGATTTATTTTTGGCTGCGTTGGGTCTTTGTTGCTGTGCGCACGAGCTGGGAGCTGCTCTTGGTTGTGGTGCGCGGGCTTCTCATTGCGGTGGCTTCTCTTGTTGCAGAGCATGGGCTCTCAGCACATGGGCTTCAGTAGTTATGGCATGTGGGCTCAGTAGTTGTGGCTCGCGGGCTCTAGAGCACAAGCTCAGTAGTTGTGGCGCATGGGCTTAGTTGCTCCGCAGCATGTGGGATATTCCCGGACCAGGGCTCGAACCCATGTCCCCTGCATTGGCAGGCAGATTCTTAACCACTGCGCCACCAAGGAAGTCCCCTTCTGAGTTCTTTGGACAATGTGTTACTTAGAAATGTGTTAATTAACAAATAGAGAATTTTCTACATTCCTTCTATTGATTTCTAATTTAATTTTATTTATGGTCAGAGAACATATTTCATATGATAAGAATCATTTTACATTTATTGAGACTTGTTTTAAAGCCCAGAATATAGTCTACTTTGGTAAATATTCTATGTGCACTTGAAAACAATATCTATTCTGCTGATCTATAGTCTGTTGAGTTTAGAGTTCTATAAATGTCAATTAGGTCAAATGAGTTGACAGTGTTGTTCAAGGTTTCTGCAGGATACACATGCCATCGAGGTCAGAGACAATGAGAATTGGCACGGGTTTCAAGGCATTCTTGTGATCTCCAGCTTGTGCTTGTGGCCATTATTTCTCCAGCCTTTTTTCTCTCTGTGTTTCCTTTTGGCTATTTTCTATCGCTATGTCTTCAGGTCAACTGACTTGCAATATCTGCTGTTAATCTCATCTAATGTATTTTTTTTCATTTCATTCTTTTTTTTGCCTCTAGAAGTTTATTGGGACTTTTTTATATCTTCTGTGTTTTTCTTTAACATGCTCATGCTTCCTTCTACTTTTTTGAACATACAAAATGTATTTATAATAATTTTAATGTCCTTGTCTATTAATTCTATCATTTGTGTCATTTCTGGATCTGTTGCTTACTGATTGATTTTCCTCCTCATTATAGGTTATATTCTTTGCTTCTTTACATGACTGGTAATTTTTGGTTGGATGCCTTAACTTTGTCAATTATTGGGTGCTGGATACTTTTTGCATTCCTATAAATATTCTTGAGCTTTTTTCCAAGAAATAGTTTGATCCTTTCAAGGCTTGCTTTTAAGCTTTGTTACTTGGGACCAGAGCAACTTTTAGTCTAGGGCTAATTTTGCCACACAAGTGAGCAATACTCTTCTGGGTACACTACCTGATGATGTATTCTGGCTTTGGGGGACATGAAACGTTTCTAGGCTAAGTGAGGCCAGAATTTTTCCACTTATTTTCCCAAGACTTGGATAGTTTTCTTATGCACATGTACTGATCAGTACCCAGACGAAGACATGAGGAGAACCTTCTGAAGATCTCCAAATATTGCTTACCCTTTTCAGCTCCTTCTTCTTTGTGCTGCTCTCTCCTCTCTGGTACTTTACCCTGAAAATTCTGTCCAACTTGGCCTCCTCAAATTCTCAACTTTGTCTCCTCAACTCAGGGAGAATGCTGAACTCTGGGTTCTCCCTCCTTGAACTGTGGCAGGGAATGCACTCCATGAAGTAAGCTGGGGCAATTATAGAACTCACCACATTTGTTTCCTTTCTCTCAAGGATAACTCTCCTGTTCTGCCTGTTTTCTAACATCTGAAAGTTGTTTCAAATATTTTCTTCAGATTTTTAGAATTTTTTTTTTATGCCAGAGGCTAAATTATGGTTGGAAGCAAAAGTCTATGAGGAGATACTTTGAGACTATGTAAATGTCCTGTTCTCCAACATATTTTTATATGCTTATTCCAGTGATTATTCTTATTTATATCATTTATTGCTAAGGTGGTTGGAAAATAATGATTTCCTGTCTACTATTCTTTCTACGTTGATAAGTTGGCCTGTGTGAATGAGAAATGTTGCCCGCCCTGTCAGTCAACAAAGGGTGCTGCAGCCGTCACAGCAGCCACCCCCAAAGGTGAGCCCTGTGGGAGCTCAGGATGGAGACAGATGGGCTCCCTGCTGCCTGGCCCTCAGCCACTGCAGCCACCCCAGGGGTGCACTCTGAGTGGACTCAGGATGGGAAAGAACAGGATACCGGCTCTAGATAGCTAAGATGAATATCAGAGGAATGATTTCAGTGAGTCCACTCTTGCATCTTCCCATACATAGAAAAGCGCTAAATTCATTTACTTGAGATATCTGGTTTTCTTCAATTAACAGTGATCTTTGATGTTTTCACTACCTGGTCGTTGTTGCAAAAACTCCTATATATCCCGGCTCCTCCCTTACCTCTTTGGAGTAGTCCCTCAGAGCTATCTGAGAGGCTGCCTCCCAGGGTTGAGGTCCTTAGAAAAACCACCAAATAAAACATAATTCTCAACTTTTAGGTTGTGCATTTTTTTCAGTCGACATCTGTTACCATGAAAAATAGCTTTCCCTTTTCCCTCTTTCACTTGTGTATTTAGGTATTTAGTTACTGTGGTGGACAGACTCTGAGATGGGCTCCATGATCCTTGCCTCTTATATGATCCCTTCCCTTTGAATGTGCGTGTAGACCTGTAACTTGCTACTAACCAACAGAATACGGCAAAGGTTATCTGTATGTGATTGCATTACCTAAGATTGTAACTGTCTTACTTGGAGAGTATCTTTCCTTTGCTGACTTGAAAGAAACAAGCTGCCATGTTGTGAGCTGCCATATGGAGAGGAACACCTGGCAAAGAGCTGAGGTGGCCTCCTGTTGACAGCCAGCCAGAAACAGAGGCCCTCAGTCTAGCAGCCTGCAAGGAACTGAATGCTGCCAACAATCACACGAGCTTGGAAGTGAGTCCCTATCCAGTCAAGCCTCAGATGAGATGGCAGCCCTGGTAAACAAGCTAATTATAACTTTGTGAGACCCTGAAACAGAGGATCCAACTAAACCATGCGCTGGTTCCTGATTCTCTGGGACTATGAGATAATAAATGTGTGCTGTTTTAAGTTACTAAATTCATGACACTATTGTGACTGTATTCTCTATCTGTTGCTATGGGTTACATAGCAACAGATAGAGAATACAGTCACTTAGTTATTCACATCTTTTAGTGTCAGGACTGAAAGGACTCATGGATCTTTTTCCTAATTAATTTTTTAAACTAGAATATACATTAAAATTAAGTATATAAATGAATTACACTTAGAACTAGATCTTCAAATTACTGCTGCACAAGATAATCAGTCAAGATTTTTAGGAAGAATTAAGCCTACTCTCTTTCATTACTCTCTATAGAAAGAAATTAAAGAGTTTTTTATACCATTCATAATGAAGTGAAAACTTTTTTTAAAAATTGTCATATTTATATCTTTTAACTTTATAGCTTGTGCTATATATAATTTACACAAAAATAAATATACCTATATTTGGAATACACTTCAAATATCTTTCTGATGGAGTATATAATCAAACAGTTTGGAATATACTGTCCTCTGTGTATAACTTTTTTGCCCTATTATCAAAGGTACCTTTTTTTTTTTAACCCAAAATCCTTCACGTTTTTTACTCTGTTTAGGACAGTAGTTCTCATCCCTAGCTGCACATTAGAATCACCTGGGACTTTTTAGAACTTAAGAAGCCGGTGCCCTACCCCAAAACAATTTAATCAGCGTCTCTGGGGGTTAGGCATAGTATTGTTTTATTTATTTTGAATTATTATTTTTAAAGACCCAAACTCCCCAGTGGCTTTCGGGGGAAGGGTTTTTATTTTTTATTTTATTTACTTATTTATTAAATTTATTTATTTTTTGGCTGCATTGGGTCTTTGTTGCTGCGAGCGGGCTTTCTCTAGTTGTGGTGAGCGGGGGCTACTCTGTTGTGGTGTGCGGGCTTCTCATTGTGGTGGCTTCTCTTGTTGCAGAGCACAGGCTCTAGAGCGCAGGCTCAGTAGCTGTGGCGCGCAAGCTTAGTTGCTCCGCGGCATGTGGGATCTTCCCGGACCAGGAATCGAACCCATGTTCCCTGCATTGGCAGGTGGATTCTTAACCACTGTGCCACCAGGGAAGTCCCAGGCATGGTATCATTTTAAAAACTCCTCAGGTTATTCTAATGAGCAGCCAAGGTTGCGAACTACTGTTTTTGAGATAAGCAACTGTCTTTGAAAAGTGCTTTGTGAAAAAAGACCCAGTTGGAAAAACATCCTGTTTGAGGTGTGATTCTCTGGCTAAACCCAACTCCCTGGAAGCCCTGAAACTGACCCCTAGAGGAAATGTAATCCAGATCACAAAATGTTCAGCCAGCATTCATCTCTTTTCTTAACCAAAATAAATCCATGAGTATTAGATAAAGGTCAGAACCAATGCATGTTTTAGATGGAGAGTAGTCCTCAACCAAGATTCAAGAAGCTTTAAGTTTTGAGGGAAGTAAAGACACTGGTGGACTGTGAATTTTGAGTTCAGTTCTATTCTCATGTGTAAATAGGCTATTCACCTGTTCTTTTATTCTCTATTAATTTGCTTGCCAAATTAGTATATGCAATGACTGCAGAATAATTGAGCACTTCTGGACTGGGCACCAAAATGAAGTAGTAGGTATTTCCTATAACTTGCTGACACACCTTTTCTTCCATATCCCTCTTCCTGAAGGAACCACTGAGATGTCTTCTATCTCCTCTGCATTTCAAGGTTATATATTTCTTTGGCTAATATGAGAAATTCCATCTTGTCTCTGTCTCTGGTAATTCTACAATAAATTTTCTGTTGAAACCTAAAAGTAAGCTTTTTTATCAAAACACTTTTCTTCGCTACTCCTCATTTCCAGCTCAAATTTTTATTTCTCAGGAGAAATGAAAAAGAGAAAAACAAACAATAGTGAGCTTCTGGTTAATAAATTCAGGCTATGTGAAATAGATTGCTTAATTGGAAAGTCTCCATTCTCTAGTCTTTAACATAGCCATGTGAGGAGAACAGTGATATTATCCAAACCATGTACTAACAACTCAGGATCTTCTTTAAAAATGAGGTATGTTCTAACAGTAGCAGTTAGTTCCCTCTGATACCAAGATTGTGGTGTCTAAATACCATTTCTCATTAAAATGGATCTAGAGGGAATTCCCTGGTGGTCCAGTGGTTAGGACTCTGCTCTTTCACTACTGAGGGCGTGGGTTAGATCCCTGGTCAGGGAACTAAGATCCTGCAAGCTCTGCAGCATGGCCAAAATAAATAAATAAATAAAAATAAAGGATCTAGAGGTCCTTGGATAAGTGGCTGATTCTCAGGCCTGGGACAAGAAATGTCAAGATGAGCCTGAAATATCTTGTTGTGCCCAAAAGCGAGAAAGTTATCAAAGACTACTGGTGGTACATCAAAATGATACAGGAGCCAACTAGAAAGGGATTCCCACTAGCCAAAAACAGGATAATTTGAGTATTGAAAAGAATAATGACTTCAATGAGTTGAACCAAATCAAATATATAATCTATGATTTCATCATGATACTAAAATGTACTGTGAAATAAAAGTCATATTTTTATGGCATGACAAGAGAAATTTAAACAAAAAAATCTCTGCACTTCGGCCTCCTCTCTCCCCACCCTGTGCATTGTGTACCTGCATTATGCATCACCAAATCTCCCCCAATGACAGAAAGACTTATTCAACCTAAAGAGCAAAATTCTCCTACCATAAACAAGACAACTCCTTAAAAGATAGCATTCCTTCTTGATCTCGTAAGGGGCCACATGACCCACCACCATGATGCATAGATCTGGATTATGTAAACTGTCAATAATACATCATCTGCATACAGATGGCCAAAAGGCACATGAAAAGCTCATCATTGCTAATTATTTTCACTTTCTTAACGGTGTCACTTGAAGCACAAAAGTTTTAAATTTTGATGAAGTCCAATTTATCTATTTTTTATTTTGCCACTTGTGCTTTTGGTGTTGTATCTAAGAAGCCATTACCTAACCCAAAGTCATGAAAATTTGTGCCTATTTTTTCTTTCTTTCTTTCTTTTTTTTTTTTGGCTGCATGGCTTGCAGGATCTTAGTTCTGTCACCAGCAATTGAACCTGGGCCCCAGCACTGAAAGCACTAAGTCCTAACCACTGGATCGCCAAGGAATTCCCTATGTTTTCTTTTAAAATGTTATAGTTTTGGCTCTCATATTTATGCCTTTGGTCCATTTTGAGCTGACTTTTGTATATGGTGTGAGGGAGAGGTCCACCTTCATTCTTTTGCGTGCAGTAAAGAGTTGTCCTGCACCATTTGTTGAAAAGACTCTGCTTTTCCCTTTGAATTGTCCTGGCATCTCTGCTGAAAATCAATTGACCATACAACATACTTCAATTAAAAATAAAATGCATGGACACTGAGAGGATATACATCAAAATGCTAAAGGTGGTGGGACTTTCCTGGTGGTCCAGTGGGTAGGACTCCACACTCCCAGTGCAGGGGGCCCGGGTTCAATCCCTGGTCGGGGAACTAGATCCTGCATGTGTGCTGCAACTAAGAGTCTGCATGCTGCAACTAAAGATCCCACATGCCACAACTAAGACCCCGTGCAGCCAAAATAAATAAATAATTTTTTTTAAGTGCTTGGTGGTTATCTCTGGGGGGTGAGGATTATGGGTGATTGTTATTTTTTACTTTATGCTTTTATGTATTTCTAGTTGTCTGCAGTGAACATATATTGCTTGTAAAATTAGAAAGAAAACAATAGGGACTTCCCTGGTGGCGCAGTGGTTAAGAATCCACCTGCCAATGCAGGGGATACGGGTTCGATCCCTGGTCCGGAAAGATCCCACATGCCACGGAGCAATGAAACTCGTGCATCACAACTACCGAGCCTGTGCTCTAGAGCCCGTGAGCCACAACTACTGAGCCTGCGTGCTGCAACTACTGAAGCCCATGTGCCTAGAGCCTGTGCTCTGCAACAAGAGAAGCTACCACAATGAGAAGCCCACGCACCACAACGAAGAGTAGCCCCTGCTCCCCGCAACTAGAGAAAGCCTGCTCACGTCAATGAAGACCCAACGCAGCCAAAAAAAAAAGAATTGTCATTAAAAAATGAAAAAAAAGGGCTTCCCTGGTGGCGCAGTTGTTGAGAGTCCACCTGCTGATGCGGGGGACACGGGTCCAGGAAGATCCCACATGCCGCGGAGCGGCTGGGCCCGTGAGCCATGGCCGTTGAGCCTGAGCACCCGGAGCCTGTGCTCCACAACGGGAGAGGCCACAACAGTGAGAGGCCCGCATAACGCAAAAAAAAAAAAAAAGAAAAAGAAAAAGAAAGAAAATCAATTGACCATAGACGTGAGGGTTTATTGCTGAACTCTCAATTCTATTCATTTATCTATATGTCTATCCTTATGCCAGCTCCACACTGTCTTAGTTACTGTAGCTTTGTAGCAGGTTTTGAAATTGGTAAATGTAAGTCCTCCAACATTGTTTTCTTTTTAAAAATTGGTTTGGCTATTCTGAGTCCCCTGAATTCCATATGAATTTTAGGATCAACTTGTCAGTTTCTACAAAGAAACCAGCTGGGCTTTTTTTAATAGAGATTTCATTTAATCTGAGATCAATTTGGGGAGCATTGCTATCTTAACAGATTGTTTTATGATCCATGAACACACGATGTCTTTCCATTTACTTGGTTCTCCTTCAATTTCTTTCAACCATGTTTTGTAGTTTCAGTTACACTCATTTCTTTTGTTAAATTTACTCCTAAGTATTTTATCATTCTTGATGCTATTATAAATGAAATTGTTTTTTTAATTTTGTTCATTTCTAGTGCATGGAAATACAACTGATTTTTGTACATTGATCTTGTATTCAGCAACCTTACCAAATTCAATTATTAGTTCTAATAGTTTTTGTGTATGTGTGTGGATTCTGTAGGATTTTCTATACAAGATCATGTCATCTGCAAATAGAAACTGTTTACTTCTTCCTTTCCAACTTGGATGCCTTTTATTTCTTTTTCTTTCTTAACTTCCCTGGTTAAACCTCCCACACAATGTCGAATAGAAAGGATGAGAGCAGTCATCCTTGTCTTATTCCTGATCTTAAGAGGAAAGTATTTAGTCTTTCACTATCAATGCTGTAAGCTGTGGGGGTTTTTATACATGCCCTTTATCAGATAGGCAGAGTTCCCTTCTATTCCTAGTTTACTGTGTGTTTTTATCATGAAAAGGTACCTTATGTTTTAAATGGATCATTTTACTTGCTCTGTAGAGAATGGATTGGAATTGAACAAGATCTAAAAGAGGGAGACTGGTTAGGATGCTATTGTGATAATCCAGGTGAGAGATGATGATGGCTTGCAGTTTTCCAGACAAGAAATGATGAAAGAGGGTGGGATAACCCAATGGTAATCAGAATATAACAAGAGATATTGAGAGAATAGGATTGATAGAACCTTGTGACAATTGAATGTGATACTAGGCACAGCAGATAATGTTGCAGATCTTCTTTACTAGGCTGGTACAACCATCCCCCAACTGCTGTGGCTGTTGGCTGATAATGGCTCACATCTGCGCTTCTCTTTTTTTTTTTTTTATTTATTTTTGGCTACATTGGGTCTTCGTTGCTGCGTGCGGGCTTTCTCTAGTTGCAGCAAGCGGGAGCTACTCTTCAATGCGGTGCGCTAGCTTCTCATTGTGGTGGCTTCTCTTGTTGCACAGCACAGGCTCTAGGGTGCACGGTCTTCAGTAGTTGCAGCACACAGGCTCAGTAGTTGTGTCAGGTGGGCTCTAGAGTGCAGGCTCAGTAGTTGTGGTGCATGGGCTTAGTTGCTCTGTGGCATGTGGGATCTTCCCGGACCAGGGCTCGAACCCGTGTCCCCTGCATTGGCAGGCGGATTCTTAACCACTGTAGCACCAGGGAAGTCCACAACTGCACTTCTCTTGACAATTGACATTAGCTATCTCATCCAGAGATGTCTGGAAGGTTAAATGACTTTCATCCCCGTGGAAGCCAATGACTAACTGGTGTGAGAGTTCACCATACCGAAAGGGATTGTATATTATATATTATTATATATATTATATTATAATTATATATTACTAAGATTCTGATCCTTGAACTGCCCAGTGGGAGTGAAAAGCTGCCGCTTTGGCATGATGAATTCAGTTATTAATGGAAACCATATATTAAGCTGTTGAGATCCACTATGATAACTGGTCCCAGAAATTTACCAAGCAATTTGCTGAAGGACTTTGGAGATAATGAAAATACTTGTGGTTAGAAAATAAAGGAAAACAGGACTTCAAAAGTTATGTCAGTTTATGGGGTGTTGGAAATAGTTTATATTTTGATTGTGGCAGGTACATGACTTTATACTTGTGATGGACACATGAGTGTGCCTTGCACACTTTCAACAACAGGGAACATAATTGACCAAAGCCCTAGCTACTGGACCCAGAAATCCATCACCATATTTGAACCAATGCTACATTTCAATGGGCTATTCTCAGACAACAACTGGGCACAGCAAGGGTACTAAGGCAGGTCTATTGGGGAAAGGTCCTTAGAAGGTCAACTTTAGCTCAAAGATTCCCAAAGGCCTTGCTTACAGATCTTTCCTTAGATTTCCTAGCATTCAAGGACACTCCCAACCTCTTTTCCTTCTCTTTTCACTCAGGATCAGGCTTGCATTGTTATCAGAGAGCTGTCCCACCCTTGCCTGGCTCCCTTCTCATTACTATCACAAGCGTTGTCCTAAAAAAAAAAAAAACTCCTTGGACTTCCCTGGTGGTCCAGTGGTTAAGATTCTGCACTTCCAACACAGGGGGCATGGGTTTGATCCCTGACTGGGGAAATTCCACATGTTGCGCACTGCAGAAAAAACAACAAAAAACCTTGTATGTTTAATCTCACATTGGCATCGGCTTTAAGGATAACCTGGACTAGTACAATACATTTGTGAAAACTTAGAACTGTACAGTCAAAAAGAGTGAATTTTATTGTATATAAATTATACCTCAATAAACTTGACTTTTTAAAAAATTGTTGGGCTTCCCTGGTGGCGCAGTAGTTGAGAGTCCACCTGCCGATGCAGGGGACACGGGTTCGTGCCCCGGTCCAGGAAGATCCCACATGCCACGGAGCGGCTGGGCTGTGAGCCATGGCCGCTGAGCCTGCGCGAACGGAGCGTGTGCTCCGCAACAGGAGAGGCCACAACAGTGAGAGGGGCCCGCGTACCACAAAAATAAATAAATAAATAAATAAATAAAAATAAAAAAGTGTTGTTAGTTTTAAACATTTATCAAGAGTAGGTGAGTTATGCCTGTTTCTTCTCCACTCCACTTCAACCGTCTGTTTCCAAGATCTCATCCTGGCTCAGGTCGCCACCTAGAACTGCTGAAATTCCACATCTCACAATGACCGCATCCACCTAGCCTTGCAATCTGCTTCCTCAGTTACTCCCCAAATCTGTATGTCCTGGTCTCTCAGGGCTAGTTGGAGACAAAAGTGACATAATGACTAAAGTTTACAACCAATGAGAACAGAAAAGGTGAGAGATCTGGACATAGGGGAGAAGAGTACCTAGGCTAGACAGAGAAACTGGCCTTATTGTCCCCTCCACTGACTGCCAACAGTCAGATCTCTGGGCACACCTAGTTCTTTAAGGACTCAAAAGACTGATGTCAAACAACTTGACTGGGGTTTTATATACAGAAATGTGTGAGAGCCATTTGTCATTCAAAAAACAAAACAAAACAAATAACAACAAAACTAAACAAATAGAATAATTATTTCACTCAGAAGAAAAGCCAAAGGTCTTCTACTGGCATACAGAGCACTACATGATACTGTTCCTAGCTACCCATCTGCCGTCATATCCTATGAGCCTCTTCCTCCTTGCTAATGTTTCTCTAGTAACAATGGCTTCCTTGTTCCTTAAACATTCTAAGCATATTCTCACCATAGGACCTTTGTGTTTACTTTTCTATCTGCCTAGAATTCTCCTCTACATGGTCTCTCTCTCCAAGCAGGCCTCTGATCAAATGTTATCTTCTTAGAAGGCTGTCCCTGATCACATTGTCTAGAACAGCACTCCCTTCCTCAATATGTCACTCTCTATTCTCTTATCCTTCTTTATTCTTCTTCATAACACTTATCATCCCCTGACATATCATATTTATTCATTTATTTGTTTATTTTCTGCCTCCCCAACTAGCATGTAATCCCACAAAAGCAAGAACTTTGTTTTGTTCACTGCTATATCGCCACGACCTGAAGTGCCAAGCACATTGTGGACCCTCATTAAGCACTGGTTGAATAAATGAGTAAGTGAAGCTCACTATCATGACTCCTTTCTCTTCCTTCCTCAGTTCAGTAAAAATAGAAAATTACCAAGAGGAGAATCTCCGCAAATGGTAGACCTAGGACTTAATCTGGGGGCCCCGAGTATGTTGTCATGCTACACTGAACAAGTTTCTTGTGGCTTCTGAGAAGGACTCTTCTAGTCCATTCAACCACTATCTTATTAACATTCTCAAGGTCCTTGACCGATTTTCTTTTCATAGTACCTACCTAGCAAAACCTTAACCCTAGATCAATTCAAATGGTTGATTTTCTGCATCCAGGCAGGTTGTGGAGCACTGCTGAAGAAAAATCATTCAGCTGGGTAGACTGATGCCACTCTAAATTCATGGTCACTCATTTCAACCAACAAAGACATGTAAGAAAAGTAAGAGGTAATGTTTATTCCTGAAAATGGCATAAATACTTTACATGCATTAACTCATTTCATAATTATAACACCACCATAAGTAGATAGATATTCATTCCATTTCACTAATGAAGAAACTGAAACATAGAGAAGTTAAGTAACTAGCCAAAAGTCACACAGCTAGTAAGAGTCAGAGTCTAAGTTTTCAACTCAGACATTCTGATTTCAGAACCTGAGTTTTTAAGCACTACTGCCAGGAAATTTAACAATGTTTCAGTAGTCAGTTCTACCTCTTTTCTATCTATAACCAACAGGGCTACTTTGTTACCTAACTCCCAGGGGTACTATTCATGCTTACATTATAAGCGATATTTAGACAGAAATTTATAGCCTTAAACCTATATTTTAAAATAAGAAAGACTGAAAAGTCAGGAACTAAGCAAATGAAAAACTTAAACTGATAAAGAAGAAAAGAATAAATTCAATGAAAGCTAAAATAAGGAAATAATAAACATAAAAACAGAAAATAATGAGGTAGGAAACAAAGATAAAGTGGAGAGGATCAACAAAGTCAAAAGTCAGTTCTTTGAAAAGAATAATGAGATTGAGAAACCTGTGGCAGGATTTATCAAGAAAAAAGGTTCGTAAATAAATATGAAAAAGGAGCCATGACTATAGATAATAGCAGAGATTAAAATTTGAGAATATTGTTAACAATGTTGTTGTTTCATTGTCTGTGAATGAATTTGAAATTTTAATTAAATAGAACAAATTTATAGAAAAATATAAATTAGCAAAATTGCTCAAGAATAAAGAGAAAATGCGATAGAGATTGAAAAAAATCTTTGCACAAAGAAAAAAGCAGATCCATATATTTTTACAGGCAAGTTCAACAGCTTCTATCTTACTCAATTCCAATCTTACTCAGACTCATGTAGAGAAAAAAAAAAAAAGAAAAAGGAAAAACACTCCTAAAACCATGTCAGGGGTTAGTTAGTATAATATTGATACTTAAATCAGAAAAGAGTAGTATAACAAAGGAAAATTAAAGGTTAGGCTCACTCATGAATATTGATGCACATATTCTAAGCAAAGTCTCAGCAGGATTTCCCTGGTGGTTCAATGGTTAAGATTCTGTGCTCCCAATGCAGGGGGCCTGGGTTTGATCCCTGGTCAGGGAACTAGATCTCACATGCATGCCGCAACTAAGAGTCCACATGCCACAACAAAGATCCCAGATGCTGCAACTAAGACCTGGTGCAGCCAAATAAATAAATAAATATATTTTTAAAAAGCGTTAGCAAAGTAAATCCAGCAATGTTAAGTTAATGATAAACACATGAGGACCAAGTGAAATTTGCATCAGAAATGAAGATTATTTTAGCATTAAAAAACCTATTAATGCAATTTAGCACATTAACGGGCTAAAGAAGAAAAATCATATGATCATCTAAACAGGTACAGAATTCATAGCACCACTATTTACAATAGCCAAGACATGCGAGCAACCTAAGTGTCCATCAACAGATGAATGGATAAAGAAGATGTAATATATATATCTATATATTTCAATGGAGTATATATATATTCCATTATATGTATATAAAATATTACTCAGCCATAAAAAAGAATGAAATAATGTCATTTGCAGCAATGTGGATGGACCTAGAAATTATCATACTAAAGTGAAGTCAGTCAGAGAAAGACATATATCACATGATATTACTTGTATGTGGAATCTAAAAAAAAGTGATACAAATGAACTTATTTACAAAAAAGAAACAGACTCATAGACATAGAAAGTAAACTTGTGGTTACCAAAAGGGAAAGGCAGGGGGAGGGATAAATTAGGAGTTTGGAACTAACAGATACACACTACTATATATCAAACAGATAAATAACAAGGACCTACTGTATAGCACAGGGAACTATGTTCAATATCTCATAATAACCTATAATGGAAAAGAATCTGAAAAAGAATATACATAGAAAGAATCACTTTGCCGTATACCTGAAACTAACACAACATTGTAAATCAACTATACTTCAGTTTTTAAAAAAAGATACAAAAAAGGTGTTTGCTAAAAGGCAATTCATGAAATACTCAGGAGATGCAATAAATTTAGGGATTAAAAGCATAACAAATACCATATGTGTTCAGTATTATCATCGCTATCAGTTGTAGTAGCACTAATTGTAGTAGTTGTAGATGGATTTGAAGGGAACTACCTGATAAAAATAAGCCTACCAAAAAATAACCTACAGCAAACATTATATTTAATAGTAAAATATTATTTAAAATCAGGACCTGTGTAAGGATACTTGATTTATTATTACTTTTTTAAAAAATTAAAACGAATGTTTTTAATTTTTTGGCCACTCCACATGGCATGAGGGATCTTAGTTCCCTGAACAGGGATTGAACCTGAGTCCCCTGCAATGGAAGCGTGCACTTTTAACCACTGGACCACCAGGGAAGTCCCTATTATTACTATTTTTGTTTTATTAATAATTTTAAAGTGCTAACAGTTGTCAGATACTAACTGCTGTATATATGTTAAATTAATCCTTACAACAATGATATGAAGTACAATAATTAGGCATAGTTTAACTTGAGAAATCTGAGTTTCAAGAAAAGTTAAATAGATTGCTTAAGGACTCAGTGGCAGGGCTAGATTTTGTATTTAGGCATTTGGCTCCAAAGTCTATGCATTAATTCCTACACTACTCTGCATCTGCAGTCAACCTCACACTAGAGATCTTAGCTAGCTGAGTAAGACAAGAAAAATAAACATAAAGTATAAGGTTTGGAAAAAAAGAAGCAAAACTGTCATATGTGCAGATGATATGATTATTTACACAGAAAAATCCCAAAGCCCCTATGGATAATTTTTTAATTAATAAGTGAATTAAGTAATGTTGTTGTCCATAAAATCAACACACAGAAGTACCCCAACAAACAAAATGTAATTCTTAAAAAGATATTATTTATAATAGTACAAAGAGAAAGTACTCAGGAATAAAGTTAATAAAAGATATATAAGACCCTTATGAATAAAAATATAAAACTTTAAACTTTTCTAAAATTTAATTTTATTAATGGATAAAAGTATTCAATATTATGAAGGTGTTAATTCTCTCCAAATTGTCCTATAGGTTTATTGAAATATTAATAGAACCTCTCCTTCCCCCCTTGTAGGTATTTGTGTGTGAAACTTGACAGGTTGGTTCTAAAATCTATGTGGAAGAACCAGGTGTTCCAAGAATAGCCAAGACACCACTGAAGAAGAACAAGACAGGGAAACTTATTCTACCAGATATCAAGACCCATTACAAAAGTATAGTAATTAAAGCAGCAGGGCATGTATGAATAGACCAATGTAACTGAATAGAGAACTGATTCCAGCCCAAAAGGAAACATAAAATGGGAAAGAGCTAGCATTGAAGATTAGTGAGGAAATATGAAATATTCAGTAAATAATGTTGTGACAATTAGTTATTCATATGGGGAAAAAAACTGGATCCCTATCCCAATCCACACTCAAAAATTAATTCCTAGTGACTTAAAGAAGTAAATGTGAAAAGAGACATTATAACACTTTTAGAAGAAAATATAATATAATATCTTTATAACATTGGGGAGGAGAAGAATTTCTTAGGCAATATACCAAAAGTGCAAAACATAAATAAATAGACTAATACACTGGTAAAATTATAAATTTTTGTTCATTAAAAGAGACAATGAAGGAAATTCCCTGGTGGTCCAGTGGTTAGGACTCTGTGCTTCCATCGCAGGGGGCACAGGTTCGATCCCTGGTCAGGGAACTAAGATCCCACAAGCCGCACAGTGCGGCCAAAAAAAAAAGAGAGAGATAATGAATAAAAAATTGGCAACATATATAATCAAAAAACATCCTAAATAAGAAACTAAAAATTCAATGGAAAACTGGGCAAAACACATGTATAGCCATTCTACACAAAAGGAAACTTAACTGGCCTATGTATTAGTTTGCTTTGACTCTCATAACAAAATTCCACAGACTGGGTCATTTAAATCAGTGGTCTCTAACCTTTTTGGCACCAGGGACTGGTTTTGTGGAAGACAACTTTTCCACGGGGGTGGGAGGGAAGATGGTTCAGGCAGTAATGCGAGTGATGGGGAGCGGCAGATGAAGCTTTGCTCCTCAGTGCCCACCTCCTGCTGTGCAGCCGGGTTCCTAACAAGCTGTGGACCGGTACCACTCCACGGACCAGGGGTTGCAGACCCTTGGCTTAAACAACAGAAGTTTATTTCTCACAGTTCTGGAGACTGGAAAATCCAAGATCAAGTTGCCAGCCAGGTAGGTTTCATTCTGCGGCCTCTCTCTCTCGGCTTGGTGATAGGCAGCCATCATCTCCCTATGAGCTCTTATGACTGCTTCTTTATGCAAATGGGGGCTAGTTGGCCACCTTTTCACTAGACACATGGCCTTCTATCATGCATGTGTGGGTGGAGTGAGGGAGAGCAAGCATGCTCTGGTGTCTCTTCTTATAAGGGCACTAATCTCATCATGAGGGCCCCATCCTCATGATCTCATCTAATCCTAATTAACTCCCTCAAGCCCCACCTCCAAATATCATCACATTGGGAATTAGGGCTTCAACATACAAGTTGTGGGGGGACAAAATTCAGTCCATAGCAGCTTATAAACATCTTTTTACTGCCTGATTTCATTAATAATCAGGGAATGTAAATTATAATAAAAATAAAATACCATTTTACACTCATCAGATTATACAAAATTGAAACATCTGATGATACTAGGTGTTGGCAAGGATGTGAAGCCAGGCAACTCTCATTTGCTGCTGGTGGAAATGTAAACTGGAAAAATGAGTTTGGAAAAGAAGTATTTTCTAATGAAATTGAAGATGCACATATCCTATGTTCCAGCAGTTCTGCTCCTAGGTATATGCTCTAAGCACCAGTTTTCATATTGCTAGGTGCAATACAATAGTAAATTGTGAAATTAATTTTAGTGGTGCTGAGGTATAATTTTCTGAAAGGTAAACCGAATATAAAATGAATATAAACCTATATTCATAGGAATATAAAATAAACACATCAAAATGTTATTTATCTCGTTAATTAATGAGTGAGCCAGTAAAATGTTACAGGAAAGTTGTACGAATTTGCTAAGAAACAAGAATATTGAAATGAATTCGCTAACAGAGGCAAAGTGGTTTAATACCCTATAGGTCCATAAAATGTAATGTTTGGGGGTATCTTTTCTTCGACGTGGACAAGAATTATTCTAAATACTACCAGTTTTCTTGTAAAAGATCTTAGTCAACAGAAAGACATCCCTATGCATTCAAATCCTTCCAGTGTCTGCTAGACAATGCCCAGGCTTACACTGAAAAGTAATTTCTTTTGCTCATTTCCAAGTCTTTGACAATTTTTCCTTACAACAGTTCCCTTTCAGCATTTTTTTGGTAATGAAATCAAAAAGAAGCAATAGAAATTTACTGCATTGCTGGTAGTAAATATAAATAAGTGTTGGGGCCCAGGGTAGGTTGCCCCAAAATGTACCTCAATGGCATATTGATCTTTTTTTTTAAATTTATTTTATTTATTTATTTTTGGCCACGTTGGGTCTTCGTTGCTGTAGGGGGGCTTTCTCTAGTTGAGGTGAGCTGGGGCTACGCTTCGCTGCAGTGCGTGGGCTTCTCATCGCGGTGGCTTCTCTTGCTGTGGAGCACCGGCTCTAGGCGCACAGGCTTCAGTAGTTTTGGCATGCAGGCTCAGTAGTTGTGGCTCACGTGCTCTAGAGCACAGGCTCAGTAGTTGTGGTGCATGGGCTTAGCTGCTCTGTGGCATGTGGGATCTTCCCGGACCAGGGCTCAAACCCGTGTCCCCTGCATTGGCAGGCGGATTCTTAACCACTGCACCACCAGGGAAGTCCCAATTTTTTTGAATTAAAGTAACTTAAGAGATGGCCAACGCAAGAGAGACACTCTAACCCTCCTTTCTATCTCCCTGAAAGCAGGAAATAAATCTCTCACGTGAAAGGTGCACTCCCTGCATTTGGAGGTAGAAGGACACTCTTATCACCAGAGATAGGGAATTCAGGTCAACAAGCCTGTATAAACAAACCTTGTTACTTCCTCCCATTTACTACCCCAAGCCCAAACTGTTTAGATTCTTCGCTAATTGAACTCCCAAAACCTAGTTTCTTTGTCCTGTCAATTCTTCATAAATTGATTGTTTCTCTGTTTAAATATATAAAGCCTGTCTGCTTTGGCCACTTCTTAAGCCCCTTTCTATGAGTCCTCCTTGTGAACAACTAAATTTTCTTTTTTTTCCTGTTAAACTGTCTTGTGTCAATTTTATTATTAGTCCAGACACAAGAAATCAAGATGAGTAGAGGGGGAAATTTCTCCCTCCCCAACAAGAGTTTTGTGAAATTTTTGTTTCAGATGTGTATATCTATCTGTGTGGTAGGTATGTGGTATCCGGTTTGATGTAGAATGTTTTTGCTCACTGTGAGCTGGGGTCCGAAAGTTTGAAAGCCATTTTTAAATGTGCCATATTATGAGGTTCAACAGTTTAAATAACTGGACGTTTTGAGTTGTCCCTTCACTCAAAGTAGACATCCACTCATAGCGCGGGGCTCAGTCAGGCAGAGACTCAAAGTGATCTGAGTGAATGGTAAGGAACAGAGAAGCGCCCAGCCCTGCGTGAGGGGTGCGGTGATGTGGGGGTGTTTTTTTGTGTGTGTCTGTGTGTGCGCTACTCACCATCTTTATTGTTTTGAAAAAATCCCATAGTTCTCCTCCTCAGTGACCCACATGCAAATGAGAAGTATGCTGCTTTGTAAACCGACCTAGGAAAATAATTTGTTGTAAACTTAAATAACAGTGTTATAGAATTTGTAAGAAAGATTCTTACAAATTAATACACACGAAAAAGAGGAAAATATATTGTACCTAGCAGAAAAAGAAGTGACATATACACCTGCAATTCCTTTCACTGCAGAAATGACTTTGTCCAGATCTTGGGTGTGGGTAACATTGAATTCTACTCTGTGTGTTCCCTCCGTGGGGCAGTCAGGAGCTTGGAAGGACGGATGGGCCTGGAGGTGCAAACTGCAAGCCGTTTAGCCAGCCAGTTGTTGACTTCCTGGGGAGCAGCGTCACAGGCTGCGTGAGGAGAGGAGATCCCGACTCTTTCATTAGCACTGAGGCTCGCTGGCTGCCTGAGACGCCACAAGAATCGAGAGAGGGTAGGCGGCGTGGAAACGGCAAGCCGGCCAGCCCCAGAAGGCGGGAGCTTAAGCTGGCCAAAGGCCATTGCCCGCCGGGAATCAAGCACGAGCCCAGCGCCGCAGCAGCCCGGCACCGAGAGCCGCCGCTCTCCGTGAACGAAAGAGCAGAGCGCACGCGCAAACCCGCCCTGCCAGCGGAGCGGAGAGGCCCCCTCAGCCGGCCGGGCCTCGCCTCAAGCCCTCAACGATCCGCACTGCCCAGTCACCCGCGCCTTGTCACCCCGCCGGGCTTTCCCCGCCCCGTCTGTGCGCTAGCTTATCGCGGCTGCGCACGCAGAGCCTGAGCGGGCGCCAGCGGGAAGGGGAAGCGGCGGGTAAGAAGGGCCTGCGTCCCGGGGGCGCCTATGACGGGATTGGGAATTTTCTCCTCGGCTCTCTCCGGCTCTCGGGATCCTTGAGGAGAGTGCGAGGAGCCTCAGGAACCGGCTTCCTCCTGCCGTTCAGGCGTGCCTCTAATAATCGAAGTGTTTTCGCCCAGAACGTCGTCTAGTCCGGTCCCTTCCTGCCTCTCTTCTCCCCGCCCCCACTGGGGAATCCGAGGCCGAGTTCCGGCCCGTCTGTTGTCACCAGAAGTATTTGAGATGTCTTCCCTGCCGTTTAGGTAGCACCGGAATGTTTATCTGCCTTTAGTGTCGCAGCAGCTTAGGGGTAGCTCTCCAGGTCCAGCCCCCAAGTCAAGCACAAAGAGCCTCATTTTTTTTGACGCTTGCTAGTCCTGGGATTCTTTCTGACACGCTTTGCTGAATGAAGCAGCTTCCAGATCCTCGCAGCAGTGACTTCGAGGCCACTAAACATAGGTCCTCTTTACTTCCTCTGGGCGTCTCCACCGTTTCCTAAATAATCTGCCTTTCAAGTTTGTGTCTCTTGGGGCACGTCCCTTACATCCGTATGCGATGTCCCTGAATTATGCTCTTTCCTTTTGGAAATAGGGTCATACCACGTGCCGCCTTTTGGAATGAAGTACTCCAGTGGCAGTGGGATAGTATCAGCAGTTACTAAGAAGCGTAGTAGTAATAGAGTAGGATTTCTGCTGTCGGCTGCCAGAGTGGATGGATAATTCAGTAACTTTTTTGTAGCAGGAGGCAGCATTTTAGTTCAGTAGCTGTGCTTGATGCCCTGAAGTTGGGGGCAGAGGAGGTACCTTGTAATTAAACAAACCAGTTGGGTCCAAAATCTGCTGATAGGAAGAAATCTAAAACAGAAGAAAGACTGACAGCCATGCCATGTTTAATAATATCTGCAGGTCAAATTTCTATGTAGAGACAAATACACTGTTTGCTTTTATATGCCAGTTAAATGTAATATGTTGACATTTATGTTGATGCTGATGTGAAGTTTTAGCAGCTACCTCGGAACTTTTCAATAAAATTTCTCAATAAGTTAATTCCTAGATAATCGTGATAATCAGCTTAGTTATTTTTACTTTAATAAGTTTGACTGAATGCTATAAATTTAGCCCCCCCTTTTCTTTAACATCAGGTCACACCATTTCTGTCAGTCTTATTACTAATTTTCCTTGATGCCTAAATACCTTAGTCATCTTAGATTTCCCCTGTGCTTCATCTCCATATCTCTTATATTACTGGATCTCATGGTTTCTTTATTCAAAAAGTAACTTGGATTTATCCCTTTGATTCTCATTGTTAAAGCTGGAAGGCTGTTTTCTAAGACTTTGCTACCTCTTAGCTCATCCTCTGAAAGCTCAAATAACAGTTCTGAAACATGACTATTGTCATGTTTATTCTCCATAACCCTGTAAAGGTTCATGTTAAATTGCTATGCTTGGGTTTCAAAGCTCCTTCTCTATATGCACATGATATGATGGGAAAAACCCAGGATTTAGAGTGAGAAGACCTGGGTTTAAATACCAGGACTGTCATTATACTAACTCTGTGACCTTGGGAAACTGAGCTTCAGTTTCCTTCTCTTATTTCAAATAACAATATCTTTTTCTTCCAGCCTCTTAATTATTGTGAGAATTACAATTGGCATAATGTGTGGAAAAGTTATCAGAATTAAACAAAAACAGCCTAAGCTATTATTGTTATTTCTTTGTGCTCATTTATTTCACAAACATTTGAAAACAAGATATGTTAGATACTGGTGCTACAGCTATGAAAGATAGTCCCTAAGGAGTTATCTTTCAGAGAACTTTCAGAGTGTGTGTGTGTTTGTTGTGTCTGTGTGTCTGTGTAGGGAGTAGGGTGGTAAAATGTCTGACAAGGTAGAATGTGATAATATACTGTAAAATAGGTAAGGTTAGGGTGAGCACCAAACCCAGAGGAAAGAGGAACAGGGAAGATTTCCTGGAGGAAAGTAAGTTTGAACAGTCTTGATTTATAACAAAGATCCAGAAAGAAAAGGAGGGGGAAGAGTGCCATGAAAGAGATGTGTTTAGAGAACTGCAAATTGTTAGGTTTTGTTGGAGTATTAAGTTCAAAGGATTATAGGAGGTAGGACTGGATAGGTAGAGGTGAAATTTGAAGGGCTTTGTGTGCTAAGGGAAGTGTACAAATTGAAGGATCTTAAGCAGACAGTTGGCCTGATCACAGTTGTTTTTTGAAAGTTCATTTTGGCTGCCATGTGTGCTTCCTTACTGCAGTGTACAAAAATATCTTTATATCTTTGTGCCTTTCCTCATTTTCTTTACTCCACCCAAAAGGGTTTATGCCCTCTCCTCATATCTTAATACACTGTCACTCAGTGTCCAGTTCAGGTTCCATTTCTGCTGTGAAGCGCCATCTAATTATTTTAGGCCCCATTATTTATTCCCTTCTTTGAAACCCTGTTAGAAATAGTACCACACAATTTAGCCCTTATTTGTTTCATATGTGTTTTTATGTCCCTAAATAGATTGTAAGCTCCTTGAGGATAGGGAATGTTTCATACGTGTATGAATAGAAGACATGTTAAACACAAAAATACATTGTTTGGTCTCTTTGGTTTTTTTTTTTCAGGGACCAGATTATGGGCAACAGTCCTTTTAATTAATCTGTCATCATCATGGCTAATGAGGGCTGTGCCAAGGCTGGTGATAGTCCTTTTTCATCAGATAAACATGCTCAACTCATCTTGGCCCAGATCAATAAAATGAGAAATGGACAGCATTTCTGCGATGTGCAGCTGCAAGTTGGAAAGGAAACTTTCAAAGTTCATCGGCTGGTTTTGGCTGCCAGTAGTCCTTACTTTGCAGCTTTGTTCGCTGGAGGAATGAAAGAGTCCTCAAAAGATGTTGTACAGATTCTAGGAATTGAAGCTGGAATCTTTCAAATACTTCTAGATTTCATTTACACAGGTATGTTAAGTGAACTTGTAGCTTTGAGTGAAGAATGATGCAATCACTCACGTTCTGCTATGGGAATATAACTTGATCTAACATATAGAAAGTGATTTAACAATATGTTATTATGAGCCTTCAAAAACTTCATATCGGGACTTGCCTGGTGGTCCAGTTGTTGTTAAGACTTCGCCTTCCACTGCAGGGGGCTCGGGTTCAGTCCCTGGTCGGGGAACTAAGATCCCTGAATGCTGCATGGCATGGCCAAAAAAATCAAAACAAAACAAAAAGTTCGTATCTTTTGACCCAGTATTCCTTTTCTGGGAATCCTAAGGAATTAATTAGTGATACAGGCAAATATTTACATTTATTGTAACATTATTTATAATACTATATAATGGAATACAGTTTGATTGTCCCTCAGTAGGTTATATGGTTAAATAAATTATGGTACATGTATATATAATGGAATAATTTTTAGTTCTCACAAATTATATTTGTATATATGTACACACACATATACATTCTCATGGAAGAATGTTTGCAATATATTAAGTGAAAAAAAATCTGGATATAAGTATCACCACAATTTTGTAAAAAAAAAAATTCATTTGTGTATTTGTGCACAGAAAGAGACTAGAATATTTATAAGCGTTTATCTCTAAATGATGGAATACGGAAGATTCTTATTTTTCCCTTTTTTTTGTTTTTTCCTCAATATGTCTATAATCAGCATGTATTAATTTAAACAAACTTTTATTTTTAAAATGTTTTTGAAGAGTTTTAATGACATTATAAAATGTACACAAAAACCATAGTGTAAAATATGTCTTATATGTAACATAAATATACATGGAAAAAAGATTTGAAAGAGATACACTAAAGTATTAATGTTAATATAGGGATTTCCTGGTGGTCCTGTCTTTAGGACTCCACACTTCCCACAAGTCGTGCAGTGCGGCCAAAAAAAAAAAAAGTGTATGTGTATGGGAAAATGTGATTTTCATTTTTGTGCTTTTCTGCCTTAAAGTTATTTTGTTTTAGTTATTTTAAAAGATTTAATTTTTTATTTTATTTTTAGCTGCATTCGGTCTTCGTTGCTGTGCGCTGGCTTTCTCTAGTTGTGGGGAGCAGGAGCTACTCTTCGTTGTGGTGCGCGGGCTTCTCATTGTGGTGGCTTCTCTTGTTGCGGAGCACGGGCTCTAGGCGCGTGGACTTCAGTAGTCGTGGCTCACGGGCTCTAGAGAGCAGGCTCAGTAGCTGTGGCGCACAGGCTTAGTTGCTCCGTGTCATGTGGGATCTTCCCGGACCAGGGATCGAACCCATGTCCCCTGCATTGTTGACAGGCGGATTCTTAATCACTGCGCCACCAGGGAAGTCCCTAAAGTTTTTTTCTGTAGTGAATATATATTACTCTTATAATCAGGAAAAAATGTTTGAAAACAAAGACTATGTTTGTTTACACTCTAGTTTTGAGAATATACCTTGCTCTCCTTAAAGGACTACTTGGTGGGATATGGCCTGATAAAGTATTGTTTACTTAAAGCATGTTATTTAAACCTGGAAAATGACGAAACCAGGGCTCTAACCCGTGTCCCCTGTATTGGCAAGCGGATTCTCAACCACTACACCACCACTGAAGTCCCAAGGTGATTTCTTTTCTTTGTGTAGTTTCATATTCCTTTTTGGAAATTTTCAGAAAATAGCTTTTAATTTGCGATTGTAAAAATGATTATCACGTTAAAAAAATAAATTAAAAAAATAAAAATGATTATCTTTTATCTGCTGAAAGCAGTGCAGCTCTGCCTATTGACTAGTGTACAGATTAACATTGAGGGGTTCTTGACCTCACTTTTCTAAGCGACTTATGTGAGCTGATTAAACTATTTCATAAATGCCCCTGCTTCTCTTATTTGCAAAGTATAAATTAATACAGATTAATCCAATGCAATTAGTGTCAAACAACATAAAAACAGAAGAAGTTCCACAAGTTGCTTATTCTGCCTCTGCTGTCTGACGGTAGCAACAAGAGATAGCTAGTGAAAGAGAATGTTCATGGCATCATCTCCATATAGCTGATGATTAGCACTTCCATCAAAGGAATAAAAAGTAGTAAAACCTAGAGAAATAAAAGCTACTGAGCATATCTGGGGGATAATAACATTGTAGAATATTGACATTTAAGGTAAAATTGGTTAACAGTAAAGAACAGCATTTGGCCCCTAGTAAAAGATATAAAATAACAAGACAGGAGTTTATTTTTCCAACAAAAATGAATCCATAGAAGCCATCCCAAGGCTGGTATGGTGGCTTCTTTATGTCATTAGTAGCCCGTTATTCTTCCAACATTTTGCTCCACCATCTATAGCTTGTAGCTTCTAATCTCATGATCAGTGAACTTTAGCCAGTGGAAGGCAGAAGAGGAAAAGGTAAAAGGACCTGCCGGCTGAGTCTATCCCTTTTTAAGCTTTTCTGGTAGCCCTCCCCAATAACTGCTACCTGTATCAAGTTGGCCAAACTCAGTCAAAAATTCACCCCCAGGGCTTCCCTGGTGGCGCAGTGGTTGGGAGTCCGCCTGCTGATGCAGGGGACACGGGTTCGTGCCTCGGTCCGGGAAGATCCCACATGCCGCAGAGCGGCTGGGCCCGTGAGCCATGGCCGCTGAGCCTGCGCGTACGGAGCCTGTGCTCTGCAACGGGAGAGGCCACAACAGTGAGAGGTCCGCGTACCGCAAAAAAAAAAAAATTCACCCCCATCTGCAAGGGAGGATGAGAAATTTAATTTTCAGCAGGACACAATTGCCACTCACAACAAAATCAAGGTTCTGTTAGTACGGATTAAATGAAAATGAATATTGGGTATTTATTGGACAGGGAACTTTGTAATCTTTGATACAATTAGTTCTTTAAAAACATGATCTTTGATTTTCATTGTAATAGCATTTCCTTTTTTGGGATGGGGCAGCAAAACCTGTTATTCTATTAATCTCTCCTCTGGACATTTTTTTTAAATTAATTAATTAATTATGGCTGTGTTGGGTCTTCTTTGCTAGCACAGGCTGTTCTCTAGTTGCGGTGAGCGGGGGCCACTCTTCACCACGGTACACAGGCTTCTCACTGCGGTGGCTTCTCTTGTTGCGGAGCACGGGCTCTAGGCGTGTGGGCTTCAGTAGGTGTGGCACGTGGGCTCAGTAGTTGTGGCTTGTGGGCTCTAGACCACAGGCTCAGTAGTTGTGGCGCATGGGTTTAGTTGTTCTGTGGCATGTGGGATCTTCCCGGACCAGGGCTCGAGCCTGTGTCCCCTGCATTGGCAGGCAGATTCCCAACCACTGCGCCACCAGGGAAGTCCTCCTCTGGACATTCTTTATTAACCGATCACAATTCTAATAGGTCTTAACAGATTCTTCCCACCATAGATTTTTACACACTTCACTTAAAATGACCTGGGTTTGTGATCTAGCTCTGCCACTAACTAGCTGTGTGATACAAAGCATTTCATTTAACTTTAGTCAATTATTCATTCATTCTTTCAATATATATGTGAATATATTTTTTGAGCTAGGCACTGGGGATATGATAGTAAACAAGACAGGTGTGGCCTGTGCCTTTACAGAGTTTTATAGGTAATGTAAAGTAGGTACTTAAAAAATAGAAATGAGCTTGTGAGAGCCTCATTCTCCTTATTCATAAACTGGGGATAGTAGCACTTTTTAATTCATGTGAAGGTTACATGAGATAAATTTTAATAAATGTAAAAATACTTTTGTTTTTAAACCCTCAGAAAGTATATTTAGATTTCATAAGGTGAAGGTCATACTGCTGGGGTAGAGCTAGAATTTTATTTTATTTATTTATTTTTAACATCTTTTTTGGAGTATAATTGCTTTACAGTGTTGTGTTAGTTTCTGCGGTATAACAAAGTGAATCAGCTATATGTATACATATATCCCCATATCCCCTCCGTCTTGCATCTCCCTCCCACCCTCCCTATCCCACCCCTCTAGGTGGTCACAAAGCCCTGAGTTTATCTCCCCATGAGATGCAGTTGCTTCCCACCAGCTATCTATTTTACATTTGGTAGTGTATATATGTCAATGCTACTCTCTCACTTTGTCCCAGTTTACCCTTCCCCCTCCCCGTGTCCTCAAGAGTCCATTCTCTACATCTGCATCTTTATTCCTGTCCTGCCCCTAGGTTCATCAGAACCTTTTTTTTTTCTTTTTAGATTCCATATATATGTATTAGCATATGGTATTTGTTGTTCTCTTTCTGACTTACTTCACTCTGTATGACAGACTCTAGGTCCATCCACCTCACTACAAATAACTCAATTTCGCTTTCTTTTTTATGGCTGAGTAATATTCCATTGTATATATGTGCCATATCTTCTTTATCCATTCATCTGTCAATGGACACTTAGGTTGCTTCCATGTCCTGGCTATTGTAACTAGTGCTGCAATGAACATTGTGGTACATATCTCTTTTTGAATTATGGTTTTCTCAGGGTATATGCCCAGTAGTGGGATTGCTGGGTCATATGGTAGTTCTGTTTTTAGTTTTATAAGGAACCTCCATACTGTTCTCCATAGTGGCTGTATCAATTTACATTCCCACCAACAGTGCAAGAGGGTTCCCTTTTCTCCACACCCTCTCCAGCATTTATTGTTTGTAGATTTTTGATGATGGCCATTCTGACCAGTGTGAGGTGATACCTCACTGTGGTTTTGATTTGCATTTCTCTAATGATTAGTGATGTTGAGCATCCTTTCATGTGTTTGTTGGCAATCTGTATAACTTCTCTGGAGAAATCTCTGTTTAGGTCTTCCGCCCATTTTTGGATTGGGTTGTTTTTTTTTTTTTGATATTGAGCTCCATGAGCTGCTTGTATATTTTGGAGATTAATCCTTTGTCAATTGATTCACTTGCAAATATTTTCTCCCATTCTGAGGGTTGCCTTTTTGTCTTGTGTCGGGTTTCCTTTGCTGTGCAAAAGCTTTTAAGATTCATTAGGTCCCATTTGTTTATTTTTGTTTTTATTTCCATTTCTTTAGGAGGTGGATCAAAAAGGATCTTGCTGTGATTTATGTCATAGAGTGTTCTGCCTATGTTTTCCTCTAAGAGTTATATAGTGTCTGGCCTTACATTTAAGTCTTTAATCCATTTTGAGTTTATTTTTGTGTATGGTGTTAGGAAATGTTCTTATTTCATTCTTTTACATGTAGCTTACTGTTTTATTTTTATTTTTTAATTTTATTGAAGTATAGTTGATTTACAATGTTGTATTAATTTCTGCCATACAGCAGATATTGATAGTTCCCTGTGCTATACAGTAGGACCTTGTTTTTCCATTCTGTATATAATAGTTTGCATCTGCTAATCCCGAACTCCCAACCCATCCCTCCCCTACCCCCCACCCCCTTGGCAACCACAAATCTGTTCTCTATGTCTGTGAATCTGTTTCTGTTTTGTAGGTAAGTTCATTTGTGTCATATTTTAGATTTCACACATAAGTGATATCATATGGTATGTCTTTCTCTTTCTGACTGAGTATGATAATCTGTAGGTCCATCCATGTTGCTGCAAATGAAATGTTTAAATTCTTTTTTATTTTTATTTATTTATCTATTTATTTTTGGCCTCGAGGCATGAAGGATATTAGTTCCACGACCAGGGATCAAACCCGTGCTCCTTGCAGTGGAAGCACAGAGTCTTAACCACTGGACTGCCAGGGAAGTCCCTGTTTCTTTTTTTTTTTTTTATGATGAATAGTATTCCATTGTATATCTATCCATTCATCTGTCAGTGGACATTTAGGTTGTTTTCAGGTCTTGGCTATTGTGAATAGTGCTGCCATGAACAAAGGGGTACTTGTATCTTTTTGAATTATAGGTTTGTCCCAATATATGCCCAGGAGTGGAATTGCTGGATCATATGGCAGCTCTATTTTTAGTTTTTTGAGGAACCTGCATACTGTTTTCCATAGTGGCTGCACCAACTTATGTTCCCATCAACAGCGTAGGAAGGTTCCTTTTCGTCCACACTCTCTCCAACCTTTGTTATTTGTAGAATTTTTTATGATGGCCATTCAGACTGGTATGAGGTGGTACCTCATTGTAGTTTTGATTTGCATTTCTCTAATAATTAGCAATGTTGAGCATCTTTTTATGTGCCTGATGGCTATCTGTATGTCTTCTTTGGAGAAATGTCTATTTAGGTCTTCTGCCAATTTTTCAATTGGGTTATTAGTTTTTTTGTTGCTGTAAAAGTGCTTTTAATAATCTGTAAAGCCTTATTAAGCTGTAGGGCATTCTTTTAGTACTTTCAAGTAACTCTTGGTTTCATCCAGTAGCAGTCATTCAGTTACCTTCCATCACAACCCATGATCTTATCTTCTCCAAATTTGTAGTGAATTCTCATTTCATTCAATTAAGTCTTATCGCAGTTTTCTCTGCAGCCACTACCATTTATTCCCATGGTGGATTCCATTTCCTATACTTTTCAAAAACCCCTGTTTGCATTCATCAAGCCATAGTCTTCCTCTCACCATAATGTCTTTGGCCATTCATTCATATATAATAATTTTTTTGAGCACCTAGTGTGTGCTAGGCATTGGGAATACAGAAAGAACAAGCCTTGCCCCAACAGAGTTTATAAATCTATTTGGGAATACAAACTTTAGACACATAGTTTAGTTGAATGTTTTAAAGGGATAAAGGGAAAGTATAAGATTGAATGGAGAGTTTATCCTTATTAGGTAGAATTACAGTGGTTTTTTTCCCTTCTAAATATAATTGAGTATTTGATATCTTCCCAAAGTCATTATAAACATATATGAAAGTGGGTACTTCCCTGGTAGCATAGTGGTTAAGAATCTGCCTGCCAATGCAGGGGACACAGGTTCGAGCCCTGGTCCGGGAAGATTCCACATGCCGCGGAGCAACTAAGCCAGTGCACCACAACTACTGAGCCTGTGCTCTAGAGCCTGCGAGCCACAACTACTGAGCCCACGTGCTGCAACTACTAAAGCTTGCGCGCCTAGATCCCATGCTCCACACAGCAAGAGAAGCCACCACAATGAGAAGCCTGCGCACTGCAACAGAGAGTAGCCCCTGCTCAGTACAACTAGAAAGCCTGCGCACAGCATCGAAGACCCAGTGCAGCCAAAAATAAATAATTAATTAATTTTTAAAAAATAATAATAAGGGGGAAAAACCCTGTTATATGGAGTGGTAGCGAGGGTTAAGTGAATGTATAAAGCAATTAATGCTGTGCCTGGTTCATTGTTAAGTGTTACATGAATGTGGGGTACCATTATCATTTAAGTTCTGCACCTTTCTACAAGTTCTTTGTTACCTTTATACTTAGTATCTACCTGGCAAAGCCTAAGCTATCAGTGGAATCAAGTATTGAATATAATGGTCTTTGAATATAAGTCAAATGTTTATTTTATTTTATTGGTTATTTTGTCTCCTTACTTCCCTAGGTATAGTGAACATAGGAGTGAATAATGTCCAAGAGCTGATTGTTGCAGCAGACATGCTACAGTTGACTGAAGTTGTTAATCTTTGCTGTGAATTTCTGAAAGGACAAATTGATCCACTGAACTGCATTGGGATCTTTCAGTTCTCTGAGCAGATTGCCTGCCATGATCTTTTGGAATTTACAGAAAACTACATTCATGTCCATTTCTTGGAGGTTCATAGTGGGGAAGAGTTCCTGGCACTTACAAAAGATCAGCTGATCAAAATTTTGCGAAGTGAAGAGCTTAGCATCGAGGATGAATACCAGGTCTTCTTAGCTGCAATGCAGTGGATTCTGAAAGATCTCGGAAAGAGAAGAAAACATGTGGTGGAAGTGCTAGACCCAATTCGATTCCCTTTATTACCTCCTCAGAGGCTTTTAAAGTATATAGAAGGTAATTTTTTTGTTTCATGTTAAGTTAGTCAGTTAATTATCCAGTGACATTTCCTCTGTTTGAAACGTGATAGTGTTTTAATTTTTCAGTTCAATAAGCAGACATTTATTGAATGATTATTATATGCAAGATACAACTTCTGTGTTTTGTGGGTAGATAGTAGTATTTCAGTATTTCTTTTTTTTTTCTTTCTTTCTTTCTTTTTTTTTTTTAAGTTTTTGGCCACGCCACGCATCATGTGGCATCTTAGTTCCCCAACCAGGGATCGAACCTGCGCTCCCTGCATTGAGCGCAGACTCTTAACCACTGCACCTTCAGGGAAGTCCCAGTACTTCAGTATTTCTACCCATTATTTTAATCAAATCTTTAAATACTTTCTTGAGATTAAGTACCAAGGGAGATAAAATTACTGACAGAGTTAAAATACTAGTGCTATTTTTGGCAGTACTAATTATTTTAGTGTAAGATTTCTTCTTGCCACTGAAAAATTCACCAAAACCCAGCATTTGAGGAAAACATACATGCTAAACACAAAACCAAAACTCAATAAATATTGTAACTCCTCTCATTATAAAATGAATTGTATATTGATATAATATAGCTTCTGTGTAGCCTTTGAATATATTTAGGTTCTAAACTTTAAAAATACTTTTCACCATAGTATAAAATAAATTTTATCTTTATATTGGAAAAATTATAACTAAATTTACTTTTAAAAACTACTTTGGACCTGGTTTCAAGATTTGAAGGTTTTACTCTTGTCATGCACTGAAGATTTAGGATGTGACTGAATTACAAATATTTTATTATGAATTAAATACAATATTAGCATTAAAGTTGTAATTCTGTGAAGTAATTATATTTAATGTGGATTTTTAGTTTTTTCCCATTCTTAACAGTGTTAACAGAATTTTGTAGGTTTTTCTGAGTGATATCTTGTATTAATGTATATGCAGTTAATTCTCATTATTCATATATATTCAGTTCTCATTATTCACGGTAGTTATCCTCTATAAATTTGCCAAGAACACTGAATTGGCAAATATTGAGCCATTGTTCCTAGGGAAATACAGGGTAAGTTCTTACAAGCCTCTGGTTACAACATTTTTGTCAGCTGATCAGTACATAACTTTGTTTTATGTGTGTGTCTGTCAGAACTACCTCATTTAATATTATATGTTGTTGATCCATTATCTCTGTAAGGCACATCACAGCCTTCTTGCACTTACAAACACTAGACAGCACTTTAGCAGTATGCTTGGGGGCTATTTTAAACAGTGAAAAAACCAGCAAAAAACACACAAATGTGAAAACCATGACACTAAATAGAGTGTGAAGAGGACACTTGTTTATAGTGAGAGCTGAAGCAAGAAGGCAGAATGTCACCTCTTTCAGTCTCACCTGGGAACATGCATGTTAGGTGATTCAAATTTTTTGCCACTCTGTGGCATGTCTGTGAACTACGAGGAAAGTGCTGTGAATGTTGATTTGGGTTACAAATCCATTTTAGTGAGTAGATGTAGTCACAAGTAAGGAATCCACAAAAAATGAAGACTGACTGTATTTAAATGGTAAAACAAGAAGAGAGAAATTATCCAGACACATTTTTGCATGTATCATGTGAGAATTAGGAGTGGAACAAAGGCTTTCATGGTTGAGTTGGCTTTTCCCAAGTGCTGCAGATACAGAGTGCTAAAGGAAAGTTCCTCTGCTAGGAGCAAAGGAAGTTCCCTAGAATTGGGACATGTCTTCCTACAGCTTTTTAGTGTTGTAATACAGTGTTTAAGACTTGCACTGCCCAATAGTTATCACCTAAAGATATTTTACTGGAGTAAAACTTCAGGGAGGCAAGGGAGAAATAAATGGAGGATTTTTTTTTAAAGTTAACCTTAATATGTTTCACTATTTTTGAAACTTTATCTCTTTGATCATATTGGAGAAAAGATGGACAATTTATACAGAAAAATAATGAGAGTCTACCACAAAATTCAGTGAAGGAGCAAGAGACTTAATTGAAATGGTTAAATTATGTTATGTGAAATGTGTAGATTTTCCCCCTGGTGTATATTTTTTGTATTTACCACAGGAATAATTCAGGCAATTTAATATTATTAGTATATGATAACATATATTTTTCTTGCATTTTAGAGAATGATTTTACTTTTTTTTTTTTTTTTTTTTTTTTTTTTAATAAATTTATTTATTTTATTATTTATTTATTTATTTAGGCTGCGTTGCGTCTTTTTTGTTGCTGTGCACGGGCTCTCTCCAGTTGCAGCGAGCTGGGGCCACTCCTAGCTGCAGTGCACGGTCCTCTCATTGCGATGGCCTCTCCCGTTGCAGAGCACGGGCTCTAGGCACATGGGCCTCAGTAGCCGTGGCACACGGGCTCTAGAGCACAGGCTCAGCAGTTGTGGCGCATGGGCCCAGCCGCTCCGCAGCATGTGGGATCCTCCCAGACCAGGGCCCGAACCCGCGTCCCCTGCATTGGCAGGCGGACTCCCAACCACTGCGCCACCAGGGAAGCCCCAAGAATGATTTTACTTTTCAAAAATGGTACATACTCTTATAAAAAGTTTAGGTAATAAAGTATAAAGAAACAACAAATCACCCAAGTCCATCACCCAGAAATAGCCAGTTATAATTAACATTCATTAAACATCATTCTAGATGTCTCTGTATAGGAGGATGGATGATAGGTGGGTGTATGGTTGCATGGATGGATAGAAAAAAAAATTTATAAGAATAAGAATCATTCTATCATACTATTTATACTACAAAAATGTATTTAAATCTCACTAAAAATCAACAAAGAAGAAACTAAAGTAATAACTAATTTCAGATAAATGTTTCTTTATCCCAAGAAATATTCATTCTAAAAAGTTTTTGTAGAGTTAAAAACAAAAGATGAAAATCATTAAAAGGTGAAACCATAGTTTCATTTTGTGTTTCAATTTCAAAGTTTAGACTCTCTGCTAAGAAAAATGAGGTAATTAGCATTGTTATTTTTCTCCCTACCCACCTCAAGGTTTACACAGCCTTTACATAGAATTTTTTCAATCATGATTCCCCTAGCTCTGTGCTTTTGCTCTGTATTTAAGTGGATTTAATGCTTTCTACCAGTTTTTTAACGATAGTCTTTTTAGTCCTGACCTTTTTTTTTTTTTTTTTTTTTTTTTTGGCAGCGCAGCAGGGCTTGTGGGATCTTAGTTCCTCGACCAGGGATTGAACCCAGGCCACAGCAGTGAAAGCACCGAGTCCTAACCACTGGACCGCCAAGGAATTCCCTGAGCTTTCTTTTTTTTTTTTTTTTTTTGCAGTACGCGGGCCTCTCACTGTTGTGGCCTCCCCCAATAGGCTCCGGACGCGCAGGCTCAGCGGCCATGGCTCACGGGCCCAGCCGCTCCGCGGCATGTGGGATCTTCCCGGACCAGGGCACGAACCCGTGTCCCCTGCATCGGCAGGTGGACTGCCAACCACTGCGCCACCAGGGAAGCCCTGAGCTTTCTTTTTCGATTCATCATTTGGTCGGTTGGATTTCATCACTAAGTATTTTTTTCAAGGAAGGCTCATGATAACTGTTATTTACTGATTTTTTTTTCTCACATCTGAGAAGTTCTGCCTGTTGCTTTTTAATTTAACAGAAATTTGGGTGGGCATAATATTCTTAATTTATGATGATTCCCCCAGCCCACCCCAAGTTTGTAAGGCATGGTTTTCTTTTTTTTTTTTAATGACTTGCTGTTTCTGCTTGGATGCCTAAAGAATTATCTTTTTTTGCGTTACGCGGGCCTCTCACTGATGTGGCCTTTCCCGTTGCGGAACACAGGCTCCGGACGCGCAGGCTCAGCGGCCATGGCTAACGGGCCCAGCCGCTCCGCGGCATGTGGGATCTTCCCAGACCGGGGCACGAACCCGTGTCCCCTACATCGACAGGCGGACTCTCAACTACTGCGCCACCAGGGAAGCCCCATTATTCTTGATTTGTGTTAAAGTTTGACATTTTTCCTTAGACTATATCAAATACCCTTTCCTTTTTTTTTTTGGCCGAGCCTTGCGGCTTGCGGGATCCTAGCTCCCCAACCAGGGATCAAAGCCACGCCCCCACACAGTGGAGTCCCAACCACTGGACTGGCAGAGATGTCCCCGCCCTTTCCTTTTAAAGGTTCAATTTTAATTTCATTTTGGGAAATTTTTCCTGTATGAAATTCCTGAACACTTTTAATGTTTCATTTGGTAGTCTTCATCCTTTCACTGGAACTTTTTTGTCTTTCATATTTATCATCTTCTAATGTTAAAATATTTTGTCTTTTGCTCTATATTCACAGTTTTCTCAAGTCTTTACTCCAAATCACTAATTTGATTTTTTTCTGATGAGTTTCTTGTTTCCAATTTATTAACTCTGCACTACTGTCATTTCAGTTCTCACTTTGTTTCCTCAGCAATGCATCTCATTTTATTTTATTATTTTTAAATTTTTGGCTGCATTGGGTCTTTGTTGCTGCACATGGGCTTTCTCTAGTTGCGGCGAGCGGGGGCTGCTCTTTGTTGTGGTGCATGGGCTTCTCATTGCGGTGGCTTCTCTTGTTGTGGAGCACGGGCTCTAGGCACTCGGGCTTCAGTAGTTGTGGCACGGGGGCTCAGTAGTTGTAGCTTGCAGGCTCTAGAGTGCAGGCTCAGTAGTTGTGGTGCACGGGCTTTGTTGCTCTGCGGCATGTGGGATATTCCCGAACCAGGCCTCGAACCCGTGTCCCCTACATTGGCAAGCGATTCTTAACCACTGCGCCACCAGGGAAGCTCACGATGCGTCTCATTTTGCCTTTGAGTTCTTTTTTTTATATAGGATCTGTATTCTTAAATAATTCTATCCTGTGTATGGGGAGTCTGTTTCTGTGTGTGGCTAATGTTTTCTTCCAGACTGAATTCTTCAGTCTCTTTCTCTTCTTTTTCCTGGGGTGTATTTACATAGCTGTATTGCTTTTTCATGATACATTGCTCATTCTTAACTTGGGCAACTCTGTTCAAACCTGCTTGCTCTGATAATTCTCTTTGACACCCTTTCTACCTTAGTGTAACTACTTTGTTTCTCCCATGTAAAATTTGAGGGCTCTGTGTAGTGTTCTCACCACTTCTTTCTAGCCTGAGGCATAAGGTAGTGAAAGAATAGAGATCTGCTAAGGCTGAGGTCCTTGCTTGGGGGCCTGGGCTCGGAGGTCTCTCTTGTAAGATCCTACTACTGTATTGTTCTGTTTTCAAGACCTACTTATCCCAGCCAAGGATGTGTCTCACTACTGTGGATTTTGGCTACCACTGAGCTCTGTTAAATGGCAAACCCTGGTGATCCTCCCTATCTTTACCGATGGGCCTGTAAAGGATTCTTCTTTTAATGGTTTTGTTCTTTGACTTATCAGTTCTGCTTTTTATCTGCTATTTGCCCTTTCTCCAAATTCTTACGTTACTAGTGAGACTTCTCAATATTTTGTTAGTTGACCTTTTCTCCTCAATATTGTTTTTTGGACATACAGACAAGGCTTAGAGACAGTTCCTTACTGGCATATGTGGTGCTTTTGTGCAAATTAGAAGATAGTGCCCTTTCACGGAGGCCAGTTCTTATAGCTTGCCAAGTGGGACACAGGTTGGCTTTCATTCCCAATTCATCTTTTCAGCTAAGCACCCTTGAGCAGAATAACCTACCCAATCATGCTCAAAGTCTTTTTAGGAAATGGACCTCATCCGACCAGAATCTTCTGTTTCTTGCTTTGACTATCATTTTCAAAGTGTATGACATAATTTTATATCCTTTTGTTAGCAAGTTGTTAAATATAGAATTTTGGGCAATTTTATTTTTTCATTTTGTTAGATAATTGTGCTCCTGTTTTACTTGGCATCTTTGTTTAGAGATCCTCATACATGTGTTTTCAAATTGGATCTAATGAAGCATGTTTTTTAAAACAACCTTTGATTTAAGGAAAGTATATATTCTTTAGTAGCAGTGAGAAAAATGATACTTGGTATTGTTGGAAACATACTCCATTGTTTGATGATGAGTTTTCATTTTTTGATTGTTAAATGTATTTTATTTTCATGGAAACATGTCTTTTCAATATTATTTAAAAATTGATTAAAACATTATCTTTTTCAACATTGCTTTAGGAATATCCGATTTTAATCTTCGTGTTGCATTGCAAACACTTTTGAAAGAGTACTGTGAGGTGTGCAAATCTCCCAAAGAGAACAAATTTTCTAGTTTTCTGCAGACATCTAAGGTTCGACCTCGGAAGAAAGCAAGAAAGTACCTGTATGCAGTAGGTGAGAACCTTTTAAAAAGTAATAGAAATTATTTTCAGGATAAAACCCTTTTAAGTTTTTGTTGTTATCATACATGTCAGAGTGTGCAGGTATGTCAGATAGGCATACTTAATTGCACATACAGGCTACAGATTTAGCAATTGTATTTATATAGTACAGTGGACACATCTAAGAATAAATAGCTATTTATTTGACATCTGTCATTCTGTGATTTAAATCTTTGGGTTCTTATATACCCAATTATTATCAAATAACTGCCTAAGATATACTGCTTTAAAAATTAAATATTTGAATTCTTGTGAGAAATAGGAAAATAAATCTCACACATTTTAACTATTCACAGCGTCTTAGATGGTCATTAGGGATGATAGGAACTAGTGGTCTCCAAAGTGTGGATATGCAGGATAACCCATAGGAATATCGTATGAACCTTTCCATTTTTATTTTATTTTATTGTAGTGTAGTGTAGTGTAGTGTTGTGTAGTTTATTGGCCACCCCGCACAGCTTGCGGGATCTTAGTTCCCCAACCAGGGATTGAACCCAGGCCACAGCAGTGAAAGTGCCGAGTCGGAACCACTGGCCGCCAGAGAATTCCCTCCATTTTTTTTTTTTAAATAGCATTAAACCTTATCAATATTTGATATATATGTCAACAGATTGTCCAGATTTATATACATAATATAATTTATTATATATAAAAACTTTACGTATAGTATAATTTTTAGTATGTATGTCATCGTATAATTTTATATATACTATAATATATAAATGTGTAATTTTTGAGTGCTGGCTAAACTTTTTTAATGATGGGATGTGCAGTCAAGGGAGGATTTCAACTCACTATTTTTTTTATTATTAATTAATTAATTTACTTTTTGGCTGTGTTGGGTCTTCGTTGCCGTGCGTGGGCTTTCTTTAGTTGCGGTGAGTGGGAGCTACTCTTCGTTGCAGTGCGCGGGCTTCTCATTGTCATGGCTTCTCCTATTGCAGAGCCCAGTCTCTAGGCGCGTGGGCTTCAGTAGTTGTGGCATGTAGGCTCAGTAGTTGTGGCTTGTGGGCTCTAGAGCTCAGGCTCAGTAGTTGTGGTGCACGGGCTTAGTTGCTCTGTGGCACGTGGGATCTTCCCGGGACAGGGCTCGAACCCGTGTCCCCTGCATTGGCAGGTGGATTCTGAACCACTGCACCACCAGGGAAGCCCCAACTCACTATATTTAACTGAAAAAGACATTAATAGAAGTCACAATGAAACTTCCTAACTAGACAGATAACCAGTTCCTAGATTTATGTTTCATCTAACATTTGATTATAACCAAGACCAGGTGGTAGAACATTGTGGTTGACCTCATTGCATTTTAAGCCATAATCTTTCAGGACCTGGCACATTTAAGAATAATAGATGTATATATGGCAGACTCTAAAGCACTTATTACTTACTATGCAGTAGTTATATTGAATGTCTAGATATAGAGGGCTAGATTTTTCTTGTTACTACCATTTCCATATTTAGCAGTAAGGGATTTGCTGTGTACCTCCTTTCCTTCCTTTATTCAGGTGGATATACTCGGTTGCAGGGGGGTCGTTGGAGTGATAGTAGAGCCCTCAGTTGTGTAGAACGTTTTGACACCTTTAGCCAGTACTGGACCACTGTGTCTTCACTTCATCAGGCTCGATGTGGACTGGGAGTAGCAGTTCTGGGAGGGATGGTCTACGCAATTGGAGGTAATAATGAAAATGTCTTATTTCCCTTATTAGTCTCTAGCTCTAAGTTGACTGCATTCTTATATGCCTTATATATATTGCTAGATACTATGGGGTGTTTGCAGATACAGTTGTGCTTAATAAATATTTATTGAGTAAATGAATGAAAGAAAAAGGAAACATAAGATATTGAATATTTTATACCAGAGGGACACGGTAATTTATTACAAGGCAAATACTTAGGTTTGGTTTTAATGAAAAGTTGTTTATGAAAATGTGGTGCCAAAATTTAGATCAACATTTGTGATAAAAATTTTTTTAATTCTGAGAGCTGCATTATGAATCATTTTAAATTAACCAAGTATCTGGGCAGTGGGATGTATAAAAACCATGTCAGCTAGACATTGGGATATATTTCTTGATTAAAATCACTGTGTTTTCTGAAACTATTACTATAAATTCTAAAATGATTAATGAATAAAATTAAAAGGGGATTTGAATTTGGGAGAGAAATAATTATTAGAGAGGGATCTAAAGAGAAATAAATACTAACACCTTTGATATAAATATTTACTTCTGAATAATTTGTCTTTATAGCAACCAGCCTAGGTAGATCATCTCTAACCTTTACAGCCAATTTTTTTGCTTTATTTCTATGGGTCATTCTAAAATATTGAAAGCTGTAAATCAAAAATCATATTATTGTTTTCCAACTATGATACCGTCAGTTTAAAATGAGAGAGATGTAGGGAATATTTGATTTTTATCTTTTGGAGGGAACATAATCATCACTCAAAAACTGTTTATTAAATCAATAAATGTCATGGTGCATCTGAAAATCCTAACAAAGAAATTAGAGTTTTGAGCAATAACCATCTGTCAGTATAAAGACTATAACTCTATATAATCTTTGGCTAGAACTCTAATAGTTCTTTTTATGTACATTTCGGCAGTTGCATTGCGTGAACTCTCTCCAGTTTAACCTAGGGTCACAGTGTCCTTTGCGACACTTCCATATATATGTATCCCCTTTCCTGATACCACAGAAGTACAAATGGGAGCCCGTCAAAACTGCTATGACTGGGCTTCCCTGGTGGCGCAGTGGTTGAGAGTCTTCCTGCCGATGCAGGGGACACGGGTTCGTGCCCCGGTCCGGGAAGATCCCACATGCCGCGGAGCGGCTGGGCGCATGAGCCATGGCCGCTGAGCCTGCGCGTCCGGAGCCTGTGCTCCGCAACGGGAGAGGCCCGCGTACAGCAAAAAACAAACAAACAAAAAAACTGCTATGACTTTACTAGCCATTATTAATACTATAAACATTACTATCTTAACATATTACTTAATATATAATTATATATTATATAATATATATAATATATATAATATATATTATATAATATATATAATATATATTATATATAATATATATTATATATATAATATGTAATATAAATTTTTTTACCAAAGTAATTCAGATTTGCTGTAGAAAATTTGGTAAACCTGAAGCATATGAAAAAGAAAATAAAAATCACCCATACTATAATCATACCACCCAGAGATAATCACAGTCAATAGTTTATTTCCTTTTAGATACATTCATATCTGGGTTAATATTCTAAGTATTATATTTAAAAATTAAGATATAATTCACATATCATAAAATTCACCATTGAAGTGTACAGTTCAGTGGTTTTTAGTATATTCACAAAATTGTACAACCATCACCACTAATTCCAGAACATTTTCACCACTGCAAAAAGCCACTGTTATCATTTAGGGAAAAGTTTATGTGAGTGTAGGGAACTTTTTACTAGCCATGTTCCCAGACTCCAGGTAAGGGTCAACCTTGTGAGCAAGCCTTTCTAACCATAGGCAGTTTTAGGCCTTATGGTGACTCTTTTCTGCACAGTAAGAGTTTTGTATACATCAGGATTCTAGGCCCTCATAAGATTATATGTGCTGCAAATATATTTACCTACTCCTCTGCTTCATCTTTTACTCTTTTTATGGTATCTTTTGATAAATGAATGTTTTTAATTTTAATGTAGCCAACTCTATTATTTTTTTCCCTTTATGGTTAGTGTTTCTTATATCGTTTTAAAGAAATCCTTTGTCTACTGGAAAGTCATGAGGATATATACCTTTATTGTTTTCTAAAATTTTATAGTTTTTCCATTTACATTTATGTCTGTAATTCACCTGTAATTGAATTTTTACGGATAGTATTAGTAAGGAACCAGTTTCATTTTTCTCCACATATATATAACCAATTCCCAGCGGTTTTGTTTCCCCACTGCTCTGTCATGCAAACTATGTCATATACCAAGTAATCATATATATGTGGATCTGTTTCTAGAATTTCCTTTCTTTCCTACTGGTCTCTCTGTTTATTCCTATCTTAATTATTAAAGCTCTATTTTAAGTCTGATAGGCTTATTTAATAGGGCATTTTCTCTTTCCTTATTATTCTTTTTGGGAGTGCTTGGCTATTCTAGGTCTTTCATACTTCCATATAAAAGTTAGAATTAGTTTATCAAATCTGTTTTTAAAAATAATAATGTATGATTCCACTTATATGAGATACTTGGAGTAGTCAAAACCAAAAAGACAGAAAGTATAATGGTCGTTGCCAGGGGCTGGCAAAGGAGAGAATGGGGAATTATTGTTTAATGGGTATAGAGTTTCAGTTTTACAAGATGAAAAGGATTATGGGAATGGATGGTTGTGATGGCTGTACAACAATATGAATGTGTTTAACATCACTGAACTGTATTTTTTTTTTCTGAACTGCATTCTTAAAAATGGTTTACATGGTACATTTTATGTTATATGTATTTAAATACAATAAAAAAGAAAGAAAGGGTTTTTTAAAAACTGGGATTTCATTAAATCTATAAATCATTTTGGGAATAATCATCTTTACATTGACACTTGTAACTCATCAACATGATACATCTCTTCATTTATTTAGATATTCCTTAATTTAAAACTTTCTCTAAATAAAATTTATAAATTATATCTATAAAGTTCTTATAAATCTTTGATTAGATTTACTCCTAGGTATAGTATATTTTTAAATTCTATTTTAAGTGGTATTTAAAAATGTTTTTTTCATTTTCTATTTGTTGCTAGATAAGCATTGCATTAAATCTCAAATTGTAGCAGAGCCAGCTATCTAAACTATGAAAATATAGAAGTGTTAAAATGCAAATTGTATCCTCAAAAATTACATAGATTGTTTGGGTGGTAGAATTAGAAACAGATAATAGCCCACTTTGCTTCATTAAGTGGGCTTTAATAAATGACAGTGCTATGGATTCAAAATAACACTTGGTGGGCAAATAAATTTTAAAGAATAGTATAAAATCAGACATAATAATTGAATTTCTGACAACACAGAATGCTGCTGAATATTGTATTGTGGTTCTAGGCTATTAGTATTACTAAATCTTCTCATATGTGTCTCTTTTATTTAACTCAGGTGAAAAGGATTCAATGATTTTTGACTGTACTGAATGCTATGATCCAGTTACTAAACAGTGGACAACTGTAGCTTCAATGAATCACCCCCGCTGTGGCTTGGGAGTGTGTGTGTGTTATGGGGCTATCTATGCTTTGGGTAATTATACTCTCCAATTTAAGGATATCTAATATTATTTAAATTCTTAGTCAAATTCTGCTTACTTTAGAAATTTTCCTTCCTTCCCATAACAAACTTGTATCTTTTAGCTTTAAAAGTTCTTATTCTCAAAATTATATTACTTGGGAGATATTGTCAAGTATGGAATTCTTAGAAGGAGATGGACATAAAATATAGATGAGATTTCTAGGGGAGCATTTTAGCTGACTAGTTAAATTTCATGGTTAGGATAACCATTCTGAATACGCAGACGTTGTTTCAAAAAGTTGTTTTGCAAAGTACCATATTTCCTATGCAATAGATTGAAGTTTTTGGTTTTGTTTTGTTTTATTTTTAAAAAATCTCTTGTGAGGGCTTTCCTGGTGGCGCAGTGGTTAAGAACCCTCCTGCCAATGCAGGGGACACAGGTTCAAGCCCTGGTCCGGGAAGATCCCACATGCCGCAGAGCAACTAAGCCTGTGCTCCACAAATACTGAGCCCATGTGCCACAACTACTGAAGCCTGTGCACCTAGAGGCCATGCTCCACAACAAGAGAAACCACTGCAATGAGAAGCCCATGCACCGCAATGAAGAGTAGACCCTGCTCACTGCAACTAGAGAAAGCCAGTGCACAGCAACAAAGACCCAACACAGCCAAATATTTAAAAAAAAAAAAAAAAAAAAGATCTCTTATGAAACCTAGGCAGAGAGTTAAAAGACCCAAGTTCTACTTACAATCAAATTCTAACTTTTCATGTGATCTTGGACAGATAACCTCTCTGGTCCATAGGATAATCATCCATAATATAAAGTTGTCAGATTAGATGTTTTCTAAGGTGTTTTTCTTTTTAAATATTTATTTATTTATTTGGCTACATCGGGTCTTAGTTGCAGCACGCGGGACCTTCACTGTGGCATGCGGGATCTTTTCATCGCGGTGCGTGGGCTCTTCCGTTACTCCAGCGGGCTTCTCTCTAGCTATAGCGCGTGGGCTCTAGAGCACGCGAGCTTAGTTGCCCTGCAGTATGTGGGATCTTAGTTCCCCGACCAGGGATCAAACCAGCATCCCCTGCATTAGAAGGCAGATTCTTAACCACTGGACCGCCAGGGAGGTCCCTCCAAGGTGTCTTTCATAAATAAAATTCCTTTATTCCAAAAATAATATTTTTCTGTTTGGTTTCAGGTGGTTGGGTTGGAGCTGAGATAGGGAACACCATTGAACGATTTGATCCCGATGAAAATAAATGGGAAGTAGTTGGCAACATGGCTATGTCACGCTACTACTTTGGGTGTTGTGAAATGCAAGGTAATTGCTTTATAAAATATTTTTCCTGAATATATATTTCTTAAAAAAACTGTTTGAGCTTGAGGCTTTATTTTCACAAAAGTATATTTTATGTCTGTTAGTTTTGAATAATTGACACTAACAGTGTGGAAATTCTGCTTCTAATCTCCTATATTTTTAAACCTCTTATATCTTTATTTCTGTATTGCCAAAATAATCATTTTTTCCCCAAAATAAACAAAGCTAGAATTAAGAATTCCAGATGGGCAAAAATACCTAATTAGCAAAATAAGCATTTGAACTGTCATCCATTATTGTTATTTTCTCTCCCTTGTAGGCCTTAGTATATATTTCTAAGTAGGGAGAGATTATCAAAAACAATCTTCATAGTGTCATAGGCTTCTTCAGTGTTTTTTTATAGAATACATTGTGATTCAGTACACACACAATGCTATCACAGATTTGAAAAATGTTGTACTACATATTAAAGTGGTATACAGATGTTATTTTAATTGTAATTGTCTATTATACACTGAGAGGTAATTAATAAGCACTCTCAAATAGAACCTTATTCTCTGTCAAGAAATGGAGAACAGATTTACATGTACCTGTAGAGTAGGAAGCAGTCTGCCCATTGTTATGTGACAATTCAGCCTGCTCTGTTCCCAGCTGAAATTCTTTCTGCCTTCTGAGCACCTTCTCAGATTTCTGCTAGCAGCTAAATACTCAAATTACATGGTGCAGACTATGTTCTATTGTTTAATATTATAGTGTTCTCTAATTGTTTTTTATTTATTATTTTTATCTTCCCATCTAAAATCATAGAGCTAGAGAGGCATCTTGGAGATTCTCTATTTCAACCCCTTTATTTTTAGATGAGGAAGCTGAAGATCAGGAGGCTGTGAGTTGTCTTTTCTCATAGTTGGTTACTAGCAAAGCTGGAGCTAGAACCCAAGTTTACTAACATTTAGCTCATGTTTCTTAAAATGCCATTCCTTGGTACTTCCCTTGTGGTCCGGTGTTAAGACTCTGCACTCCCAATGCAGGGGGCATGGGATCGATCCCTGGTCAGGGAACTAGATTCCGCATGCTGAAACTAAAGATCCCGCATGCCACAACAAAGATCCTACACGCGGCAACAAAGATCCTGTGTGCCGCAACTAAGACCCTGTGCAGCCAAATAAATAAATTTTTTAAAAATGCCATTCCTTATAACTTCTCACTTTAGACCTCTAGGAACAACAGTAGATACTCAAAAAAAATAATTGTTGATTGTCAGAACCATTATTTTCAGTTAAATTTAATAAGGAACTGTGAATTACAGTCTACTGTACAGTATCTGATACCTTAATCTAGCCATAAACTATTCTAATTTAAATTCATTTTGTCCATCTGAGCAACCGTTAGGTTGTCACCAACAGGGTCATGTCATTCCCAGTTTAAGTGTATGACAGTTTTTAAGGGGGAACAAATCCTTCTCCCCATCCTTTTTTACCTATATGTGGTAGCAGTGGATCTGGAACTTGAGATCATTAAGCAAACAATAAGATCAGAAATCCTTGTCTGACAAATTGTTTTGTTATAGCATCATTAAGTTCTTTGAAAATTCAATGCCACTTTATTGTACGTGGGCCTCTCACTGTTGTGGCCTCTCCCGTTGCGGAGCACAGGCTCCGGACATGCAGGCTCAGCGGCCATGGCTCACGGGCCCAGCCGCTCCGTGGCATGTGGGATCTTCCCGGACCGGGGCACGAACCCGTGTCCCCTGCATCGGCAGGAGGACTCTCAACCACTGCGCCACCAGGGAAGCCCTTCAATGCCACTTTAAATTCATACCCCTAATTCTTTGTAACATGCTTAAATGAGAGCTGTGATAAACTAGACAGAAGTCAATTTTCTCTCTTAAAAGAATATTGTAAGCCCTGCATTAAGTATAATATCAGATAGCAAACTTAAATCACAATTATTACTTTTTATAATTATTTGTATCCTATTTTCTATAGCATCTGAGCAAAAATATTCCATTTCCAGGTTTAATTTATGTGATTGGGGGCATCAGCAATGAAGGAATAGAGCTTCGTTCTTTTGAAGTTTATGATCCACTTTCCAAGCGTTGGTCTCCACTTCCTCCAATGGGAACCAGAAGAGCATATCTTGGGGTGGCTGCACTCAATGACTGCATCTATTCTATTGGAGGGTGGAATGAGACACAAGATGCTCTTCACACTGTAGAAAAATATTCCTTTGAAGAGGTAGGTTGGATGATTTCAATTGTTTAGTGTCCTGTTATTCTTTTAATGTCTGTAATGATCTGTAGTGCTGTGTATCTTTCATTCATGATATTATTTATAGGTTTTTTCCCTCTTTTTCTTTTCTTTTCAAAGAATCAACTTTTGGTGTCATTGATTTTTTTCTATTGATTGGCCATCTTCTATTTCATTGATTTCTGTTACTATTACTGTTTCTTTCCTTTCTTCTATTTGTTTTGGGTTCAATTTGCTCTTCTTTTTCTAGATTCTTAAAGTAGAAACTCAGATGATTGATTTTTAGACCTTTCTTTTTCTAGAATATAAATCTTTAAAGCTCTAAATTGTTTTCAAGCACTGCTTTAACTGCATCCCACACATTCTGATATATTGTATTTTAGTTAGCATTTACTTCAAAATAGCTTTTAATTTCCCTGGTAATTTCTTCTTTGACCAATGAGTTGTTACAAGTATTTTATTTAATTTCCAAATATTTGGGGATTCTCTAGATATCTTTATGTTACTGGTTTAATATAATTCTACTGTGATCACAGAGCATATTTTATGTGATTTCTGTCTTGGTAAATGTTTCACGTGCACCTGAAAAGAATTTGTATTCTGCTGTTGTTGAGAATAGTGTTCTATAAATGTCAGTTAGGTCAAGCTGGTTAGCATTCAGGTCTTTTCTAGTCTTTCTCTTTTTTTTTGGCCACACGGTGAGGCTTGTGGGATCTTAGTTCCCTGACCAGGGATTGAAACCATGCACCCTGCAATGGAAGTGCAGAGTCCTAACCACTGGACTGCCAGGGAATTCTCTTCCCTAGTTTTTCTAACTTGTTCAATTGTTTTGTCAATTACTAAGGAAGAAGTGTTGAAATCTCTATCTGTAATTATGGATTTGCCTGTTTCTCCTTTCATCCCCGTCAGGTTTTGCTTCACATATTTTGAATCTCTGTTATTAAGTGTGTATACATTGATTATTATATCTTCTTGATGAATTGATCTTTTTATAGCCATGAAATGTTTTTCTTTATCTCTGGCAGTATTCTTTGCTCTGAAGTCTATTTTATCTGATATTAAGGTAGCCAAGCTATCTTTTGATTAGTATTTACATTATATACCTTTTTCTTTCCTTCTGCTTTAAATCTATGTCTTTAAAAACTACATCTCTTGTAAGATAATACATAGTTGTGGTCTGTTTTTTCCTACAATTTGACAATCTCTGACTTTCAAATGGGCTCCTTAGAATTTTTACTATTTATATATAATGTAATTATAGATACAGTTGGGTTTTAGACTCTTATTTTGCTGTTTTTCTATTTACACAATCCATCCTTGTTTTTTCCTCTTTTCTGTCTTTATTTTTTGGCTACACCACATGGCATGTTGGGATCTTAGTTCCCCAAACAGGGATCGAAACCACACCCCCTGCAGTGGAAGCACAGTCTTAACCACTGGACAACCAGAGAAGTCCCCTTTTCTGTCTTTATATTGTTATTGTTTTAGTATTCCATTTTATTTCTTTTGTCCAATTAACTATATCTCTTCACTCTTTTTCTTAGTGGTTGCTTTTGGGTTTGCATTATATATAATAGGTATTTTAATGCATTACATCTACATTCAAATAATATCATACCAGTTCACTTTTTTTTTTTTACATCTTTATTGGATTATAATTGCTTTACAGTGTTGTGTTAGCTTCTGCTGTACAACAAAGTGAATCAGCTATGTGTATACATATATCCCCTCCCTCTTGAGCCTTCCTCCCACCCTCCCCATCCCACCCCTCTAGGTCATCACATAGCACCAAGCTGATCTCCTTGTGCTATACAGCAGCTTCCCACTATCTATTTTACAGTTGGTAGTGTATATGTGTCAGTGCTACTCTCTCAATTCGGCCCAGCTTCCCCTTCCCACCCTGTGTCCACAAGTCTGTTCTCTACATCTGCGTCTCTATTCCTGCCCTGCCACTAGGTTCATCAGTACCATTTTTCTAGGTTCCATATATATGTGTTAGCATATGGTATTTTTCTCTTTCTGAGTTACTTCACTCTGTATGACAGACTCTAGGTCCATCCACCTCACTACAAATGACTCCGTTTTGTTCCTTTTTATGGCTGAGTAATATTCCATTGTATATATGTACCACATCTTCTTTATCCATTCATCTGTCAATGGATATTTAGGTTGCTTTCATGTCATGGCCATTGTAAATAGTGCTGCAGTGAACACTGTGGTACATGTATCTTTTTGAATTATGGTTTTCTCAGGGTATATGCCCAGTAGTGGGATTGCTGGGTCTATTTTTAGTTTTTTAATGAACGTCCATACTGTTCTCCATAGTGGCTGTATCAATTTACATTCACACCAACAGTGCAAGCGGGTTCCCTTTTCTCCACACCCTCTCCAGCATTTATTGTTTGTAGATTTTTTGATGATGGCCATTCTGACTGGTGTGAGTGATACCTCATTGTGGTTTTGATTTGCATTTCTCTAATGATTTACCACTTCACTTTTTTTTTAAAGAATTTTTATTTATGTATGTATGTATTTATTTATTATTATTATTTTTTTGGCTGCATTGGGTCTTTATTACTGTGCATGGGCTTTCTCTAGTTGCAGCGAGCAGGGGCTACTCTTTGTTGCGGTGCACGGGCTTCTCATTGTGGTGGCTTCTCTTGTTGTGGAGCACGGGCTCGAGGTGCGCAGGCTTCGGTAGTTGTGGCACACGGGCTCAGTAGTTGTGGCTCGTGGGCTCTAGAGCTCAGGCTCAGTAGTTGTGGCACACAGGCTAAGTTGCTCTGCGGCATGTGGGATCTTCCCAGACCAGAGCTTGAACCCGTGTCCCCTGAATTGGCAGGTGAATTCTTAACCACTGCACCACCAGGGAAGTCCTGCACTTCACTTTTAATGTAAGAAACTTACAAAAACATACTTACATTTCTCCCTTCCATCCTTTGTGCTATTGTTGTACATTTTACTACTATATATATAGTAGACCCCACAATATGTTGTTGTTATATTTGCTTAAGCAGTCAATTATATATAAGTAAATTTTACTGAGAAAATATTTCATAATTATGCATATATTTACCATTTCTAGTTCTAGTCATTGTGTACAACTAAGTTTCTATCTCATATCATTTTCTTTTAGCCTGAAGAACTTCCTTTAATATTTCTTTTTGTGCTGGTCTGCTGGCAATGATTCTCTAAGCTTTCATTTTCTGAAACTATTTTTCTACCATCATTTTTGAGAGATATTTTGCTGAGTATAGAATTTTAGGTTGTTCTTTTTTTCCCCCATCACTTAACATTGTTGTTTACTTATCTTCTTGCATTGTTTCTTTTTCTTTATAATTTTTAAGGGAATATAGTTGATTTACAATGTTGTGTTAGTTCTTGCATTGTTTCTGATGAGAAGTCAGTAGTCATTCTTATCCTTGTTTCCCCATGTATGTAATGTCTTTTTTTTTTCCTTTGACAGTTTTTTTAAAAAAATATTTATTTATTTTTTGGCTGCATCGGGTCTTAGTTGTGGCATGTGGGCTTTTCATTGTAGTGCGCAGGCTTCTGTCTAGTTGTGGTGCCTGGGCTCAGTAGTTGCTACGTGCGGGCTTTGTTGCCCCGTGGCATGTGGGCTCTTAGTTCCACAGGGATCGAACTGGCGTCCCCTGCATTGCAAGATGGATTCTTAACCACTGGGCCATCAGGGAAGTCCCTCTTTGACAGTTTTTAAGATTTTTCTCTTTATCATGGGCTTCCAGTAATTTGAATATGGTATGTCTTGTTGGATTTTGGTGTTTAACCTGCTTGGAATTCATTGAACTTCTTGAATCTGTGGAATTATAGCTTCCATCAGATTGGAATATTTTCAGCCTTATTCCTTCAAATATTCTCCTGCTGTCTTTCTGGGACTTAAGTAACATGCATGTAAGGCCACTTGATATTGCCCCATAGGTCACTGAGGCTCTGTTAATTTCTTCCCATCCTTTTTCTCTCTGTACTTCAGTTTGTTTTTGTTGGTTTTGTTTTACAGCTTTACTGAGGTATAATTGACCAAAAAAAATTGTATAATTTTAAGGTGTACAGTGTGATGTTTTGCTCTATGTATACATTGTGAAATGATTATCACAATCAAGCTAATTAACATACCCATCAACTCACATAGCTCCCTTTTCCTTTTTTTTAATGTGAGTGGTGAGAGCACTTAAGGTCAGCCTTCTTAGTAAATTTCAAGTATACAGTATAGGGGCTTCCCTGGTGGCGCAGTGGTTGAGTGTCCGCCTGCCGATGCAGGGGACACGGGTTTGTGCCCTGGTCCGGGAAGATCCCACATGCCACGGAGCGGCTAGGCCCATGAGCCATGGCCGCTGAGCCTGCGTGTCCGGAGCCTGTACTCCACAACAGGAGAGACCACAACAGTGAGAGGCCCGCGTACTGCAAAAAAAAACACAAAAAAACAATATAGTATTCTTAACTATAGTCACCATGCTGTACGTTAGATTGCTAGAACTTACTCATCCTGCATAACTGAAACTTTGTTCCCTGTGCTTCAGTTTGGATAGTTTCTCTTGCTGTGTCTTCAAGTTCATTAATCAATGTCTAAACTTTTAATTTGCAGTGTCTAATTCCATTTAGGAAAATTTTCATTTCAGGTATTATATTTTCTAGCTCTAGAAGATCTTTTTGGTTGTTGCTTTTTAAATGTCTTCCATTTCTCTCCTCATCATTTTCATGTTTTCTTTTAGATCCTTGAATATATTTATGATGTCTGTTTTAAAGTTCTTGTCTGCTAATTCTATTATCTTGTCATTTTTGGATCTGTATCTTGAAATTTTTCTTCCTGGTTTAAGTCAGAGTGTTTTTGCTTTTCCACATTTCTAGTAACTGATTGGATGTTGGACATTGTGAATGTTATGTTGTTGAGTATTTGGATTTTGTCTTCTTCCTATAAGAAGTGTTGAGTTTAGTTTTGATAGACAGTTAAATTATTTGCAAATAAGATTGATTTATTTGAGACTTGTTTTTAAGCTTTGTAGGGAAGGTCTAGAAGATCTAGGTCTTTTAGGTATAGTTTAGCCCTACCACTGAAGTATGGCCCTTCTTGACTCTCTACTGTATGCCCTAGCTGTTCAACAAGGTCTCTTCATTTTGGCTTGTCAAAACTAGAATATCATAAAGACGCAGACGTAGAGAATGGACTTGAGGACCCTGGGGGCGAAGGGGAAGCAGGGACAAAGTGAGAGAGTAGCATTGACACATATACACTACCAAATGTAAAATGGATGGCTGGTAGGAAGCTGCGGCATAGCACAGGGAGATCAGCTCTATGCTTTGTGATGACCTAGAGGGTTGGGATAGAGAGGGTGGGAGGGAGGCGCAAGAGGGAGGGGATATGGGGATATATGTATATACATGGCTGATTCACTTCGTTGTACAGCAGAAAATAACACAACATTGTAAAGCAATTATACTCCAATAAAGATATAAAAAAACAACAACTAGAATATCATCCAGTCTTGTGTGAGCTCTGAGAATTGTTAAGCTTACAACTCCTCTAAAGGAAAACTGTTTCTTTGCTCACAATATTTTGACACCAAATGTGTGGGTTTTCCACACCAAGCTCTTCTCCAATTCTCTGTGGACACCACCAACTGGGTGTCCTACAAGTCAGTTCAGTTCTGACACTAGCTATCCCACAGGTTAAGGGCTCAGTCCCACAAGACTGCCCCTCACTTTAGACGCCAGTCCTCAGGTTAACCACTGACTTGTTTACAAATTAAGGGTTCCCGTGATCCCTTCCTCAGGTTCAATAATTCACCATAATGGCTCACAGAACTCAGGGAAACACTTTACTTAACTATTACCAGTTTATTATAAAGGATATTGTATATTATTATAAATATAGAATAATAGAATAGAATATAGAATAGAATATATCATTTTTATATTCTATATTATTATAAAGGATACAAATGAATAGCCAGATGAAGAGGTACATACAGCAAGATCCAGAAGTGTCTTGATTACAGGTTTCTGCCCCAGTGAAGTTTGGGGTATCACTTTCCTGGCATGTGGATGTGGTCATCAAACCAGAAGTTCTCCAAACCCCATAGTTTAGGGATTTTTATGGAGGCTTCATCACATAGGCATGATCAATTATTATTTCAACCTCCAGCCCCTCTCTCCTCCTTGGATGATAGGGTATGGACTGAACATTCCAAGCTTCTAATCTGGGCTTGATCTTTCTGGTAAAAGGCTCCCATCCTGAGGTTATACAGGATCCTGCCAAGAGTTGCCTTATTAAGGAGGAGACATTCCTATCACCCAGGAAATTCCAAGGGATTTAGGAGCTCTGTGTCAAGAACTGGGGTCAGAGACCAAATATATGTCTAACTATGTCACATCCTCCTATTAGTTGTTTTTTGACTGTTCTCATAGGGGCTCATTTTTTTTTCTTTTTTTTCCACTTAAAAAAATTTTTTTTAACTTTCTCTTTGTTGTTTTTATTTTTTATTATTTTTATTTTCTTTCATAGAGTCTCATTTTATGCATGCATAGTTTAGGGGTATTCAGCCAGACTCAGGGGAACCTCTGTCCTCTAGCACTCTTCCTTGCATGTCTCAACTGCAAAATCCTCTCTAAACTCTGATTTCTGTCTCCTGGATCAGCTGACTGTCATACTCTGCTTGGGATTCCCTTCCCTGTACTGCTATTCACAAAGCCCTCCAGGCAGAAAGCCTGGACAACCATGGAGCTCACATTGTTTGTTTCTTTTTCTGAATCACAGTTTTTCATTGCCTGTTGTCCATTGTCTGAGGACTTTATTTCATATAGTTTATTGAGTTTTCTAGGTCTTTATGGTAGGAGGGCAAGTTTGGTAACAATTACTCTATCATGACTGAAAGTAGAAATCCATTCTGTTTCCGTCCTTTTAACATGATTCCATCATTCACTGAGCATTTCTTTACTATCTGGCATAATAAAATATTTCAAGTACAAGAAAGCTTATACTTCTCTGATCTGGCCCTGGAATCAGTCATTTCTCCAAGAAGCATTAGCTCCTCTTAGTGAAGGACAGTATTTAGAAACCAAGATTAGGCACTCAGAGTACTCATTGCTACTGGGGTATTGCTGCTTCTAGGTATTTTCAGTAAACAGCTAAACATAAACAGTAAACAGCAAATGTATATATGTGTATATATGTATTCACACACATATTCATTTATAAGTATTTCTATATCTGTGCATATATGTTATAAAACCATGAGTTCACAATGATAGCACCAATTCCAGTATACCTCAGATTCTTTCAGGCCTTCGCCATTCCCATGTTTGTAAATACCTTCTCTATCAGTTAAAAACTTGGCTCCTGGTATTCTCTATTTACTTATTTGTTCAATGAAACAAATCTACCTACCATACTAGCTGTCTTCTCCACCTGCCACCTCTGCATATTACCCATCTTATCATTGCCCATGTGAGCGCCCCATTATTCTCTCATGCCCTCAGTTACTAGGTTGATGCAATTATGCTAGGAAAAGAAGAGAAAGTAGGTTGTATCTTCATTGAGTCACTGTTCTACCATGCATTTGTTTATTAGTCCATTTATTCATTCACAAATACTTACAGACCTGGGGAAACAAAGGCAAACTAAATATATAAGGCCCCAGCTCTCAAGAAGCCTACATTCTAGTGGGGAATATAGAGAAATAAATAGACAAACAATTGCATTACAGTTTATTAAGTGCTGGGATAATGGAAGTACAAGGTGTGTTATGCCATAGACTTATAGGTTAGACAAATTTTTTCCAAATTAATTGCCATGGAATCATATTTTTTTGCATTGTTAATAGGAATTTGGTAACATGAGTTGCCCTGGTCAATTATACTTAGGGAAAGTTGGATTAAACAAAGTTGAATACGTTTCTTACAGGACTTCTTTACAATTTATTAAATAATATACTTCATGAATCTTTATGCTAAGTCTCTCAAATTTAATTGACCACACAACCCTTACTTTTGTTTGTGAAACATCTTGCGGGAGAAAAGTGTTTCAGGGAACATATTTTATGAAATATGGATTAGTGTTATTTGAATTTTATGGTTCTTAAACTAGTTTTGGTTATTAAAATGTTCAAAACCTAAAGATTTTTAAATTTACTTTTTTCTCTTCATAAGTAGAAAGGATTTTTATTTTTATTTTTTTTTATTGAAATATAATTCACAAACCAAACACTTTGAGGTGTTTCAGTGTTTTGGCTATTATGAACAGTGCTGCTATGGACATTTGTGTACATGTTTTTTTTGTGGACTGAATGTTTTCATTTCTCTTGGGAATATACCTAGAAGTGGAATTGCTAGGTCATATGGTAACTCTATGTTTAACCTTTTGGGGCACTGCCAGGTAGTTTTCTAAAGGGGCTATACCATTTTACATAACCACAAGCAGTATATGAGAGTTCTCATTTCTCTACATCTAATGCTTATTATTTATCTTTTTTTATTATAGCTGACCTAGTAGGTGTGGACTGGTATCTCATTGTGGTTTTGACTGGTACTTTCCTGATGGTTAATTAGGTTGAGCATCTTTTTTTTTTTTTTTTTTTTTTTTTTTGCGGTACGCGGGCCTCTCACTGTTGTGGCCTGTCCCGCTGCGGAGCACAGGCTCCGGACGCGCAGGCTCAGCGGCCATGGCTCACGGGCCCAGCTGCTCCACGGCATGTGGGATCTTCCCGGACCGGGCCACGAACCCGTGTCCCCTGCATCGGCAGGCGGACTCTCAACCACTGCGCTACCAGGGAAGCCCAGGTTGAGCATCTTTTATGTGCTTATTGGTCATTTATCCTTCTTTGAAGAAAAATCTGTTCTAATTTTGTCCATTTTAAAATGGATTATTTGTCTTTTTATTACTGGATATGAGTTCTTTATATATTCTAGATGCAAGTCCTTTGTCAGATATATGACTTGCAAAATTGTTTTCCCATCCTATGGTTTTCTTCATTTTCTTGATGGTATTCTTAGAAGCACAAAAGTTTTTAATTTTAATGTCCAATTTATTTTTTTCGCTTGTTGCTTGTGCTTTTGGTGTTATAACTAAGAAACCATTGCTTAATTCAAGATCATGAAGATTTATGCCTACTCTTCTTTTAAAGTTTTACAGTTATATTTAGGTCTTTCATTAATTTTTGAGTTAATTTTTGTATATGGTGTGAGGAAGAGGTCCACCTTCATTCTTTTGCATGTGGTAACCAGTTGTCCCAGCACCATTTGTTGAAAAGACTCTTTTCCATTTGATTGTCTTGGTATCTTTGTTGGAAATCAGTTGACCATAAATGTGAGGGTTTATTTCTGGACTCTTAATTCTATTCATTTATCTATATATTTATCCTTATGCCATTACCACACTGTCTTAGTTACTGTAGCTCTGTGGTTTGAAATCAGAAATTGTGAGTCCTCCAACTTGGAATTTCTTTTTAAAAGTTGGTTTGGCTGTTCTGGGTCCCTTGAATTCCATATGAATTTTAGGATCAGCTTGTCAGTTTCTACCAAGAAGCCAGCAGGGTATTGACAGGGATTACATTGAATCTGAGATCAATCTGGGGAGTATTGCCATCTTAACAATATTAGGTCTTTTCATCTTGAACATGGGATGTCTTTCCATTTATTTAGGTCTTCTTCAGTTTGTTTCAACAGTGTTTTATAGTTTTCAGTATCTTGCATTTTGTTGGTTAAACTTATTCCTAAATATTTTATTATGTTTGATGCTATTGTAAATTGAATTTTCTTAATTTCATGTTCAGCTTTTTTCATTCCTAGTGTATAATAATTTGATCAATTTTTGTATATTCATCTTATATCCTGAAACCTTGCAGCACTTGTACTCTGTTTTTGTGGATTCCTTAGGATTTTCTATGTACAAGATCATGCCATCTATAATTAGAGATCATTTTATTTTTTCCTTTCCAATCTGGATGGCTTTTATTTAATTTTCTTTACTAATTGCCCTCGCTAGACCCTCCAGTATAATCTTGAATAGAGATGGCAAAAGTAGAATTTTTGTTTTGTTGTAAAGCATAATTTTGATTCTCATGTGTGACAAGTTTCAAACTTTGGTGATATTTCAGGTTCCTTTCACTTTCTAAGTGGTCTCTATTATATGGGGGGAATAGAGAAAGTGAACTTTCTGAGGGCGCTTTCTCTTGCTAATGTTTCTCTATGGCTAAAAATGAATAGATTTTCATTTCAAAGTTAAGTGCTTATCAGTAATGTTACCTTGGTTTTTCATGCATAAATCTGAAATGTTATTGTTATTTACTGTATACTAAAGTCCTACATTATAGATTCAAACCCTAAAGATAATGTAAAACATGTTTCTGGTTTTACAGAGTTTATTTTGAGGGGACTCAAAATAAAAAGCAAATTGTAGTTAATACACTGATAGAAATGAAAGATAAACATTACTGAATGAGCCCCATGATTCCCTTACTCTTCTTGTCCAGAGCCATTTTTGTAGGGGAGCAAAGGTTAGCTCTCCCTAATGATAAACATAAACCCAACATCCTGATTTATCTTAACCAGCTATAGGTATTTTTGTGAATATATCTATCTTTTAAAATGAGTATTTTTTCAGCTGTGAAAACTTTGTGATGTATTCTGTAATTTCATATAATCAAATAGCCTTCAAGTTTAATATGGTCCTTCAATTTCAAAGGATTGTCCCTGGTGTTAGTATTTCAGAATTTCATTTAAGTTCAGATCAGCATCTATAATGTGCTGGTTCTATACTGGGTACCGGGATGTGAAGCTCATTAAGTTGCTCTCCTCAAAAAGTTCACTCTCTAGCACTGATGAATAATCTTTTTTCATCTTTTATGACTTTATAAACTTTGTGCATCATATGCTTTATTTTCAGATTCTTTTTTTTTAATCTGGAAACTTTTTCTTTTCTCTCTTGATTATTTCTCAGGAACTTTATTAGCTTTCCTGTTTTCTGGGTATAGACCTTTTCCCTGGAGTAAGACTTTACAGTCATTTTGGATATAGCAGCTTATTGAAATTTCTTCAGTGAATAGTGTATACCAGGAGTTAGCAAACTTTCTATTAAAAGGCCGGATAGTAAACATTTTAGGCCTTGGGGGCCACATACAATCTCTTCTTTTTCCATATATATTTTTTTAAATAAACGTTTTTTAAAATATTTATTTATTTATTTATTTGGCTGTGTTGGGTCTTAGTTGCGGCACGTGGGATCTTCGTTGCTACATGCAAGATCTTTAGTTGCAGCATGCGGGATCTTTAGTTGCGGCATGCAGGTTCTTTAGTTGTGGCACACGGGATTTTACTTGCAGCATGTGAACTCTTAGTTGCGGCATGCAGGATCTAGTTCCCTGACCAGGGATCAAACCCGGGCCCCCTGCATTGGGAGCATGGAGTCTTAGCCACTGGACCACCAGTGAAGTCCCTTAAATAACCTTTTAATATGGAAAGATCATTCTTAGTTTGTAGGCTTACAAAAATAGGCCCTAGTTTCCAATCCCTGATCTGTACTACCTTTCTGAAAATATGTTTTGCAAATTACTAACTGCACCAGATGGTCCTTGAAAAAAGGAATCCATGTTCGAATAAATTTGGCCAGTGTTGTTTACTGTATTGTTCTCTTGGAGATTTATAAGACCTATTATATTAAAGATTTTAAAAAGTCCTTCCAGACTTCCCTGGCAAATTTCTAGATTATCTCTTGGTGACCATAACTTATAATTAATCACAGATATATTTTTCATTACTTTCCTCTAAATTCACTATTTTAAACTTCAATTTAAAATGTTCTATATACTTATATGACTAGATTGTGAGTTTGAAATTTAAACATGTAAAAAGGACCAGAGGGACTTCCGTGGTGGTCCAGTGGGTAAGACTCAGCACTCCCAATGCAGAGGGCCCAGGTTCCATCCCTGGTCAGGGAACTAGATCCCACATGCATGCCGCAACTAAGAGTTTGCATGCCGCAACTAAAAGATCTCGAGTGCTGCAACAAAGATCCCCGCATGCCGAAATTAAGACCCAGCACAGCCTAAATAAATAAATAAATAAAAATAAATATTAAAAGAATAAATAAAAATTTTAAAAAAGTACCAGAGTACCTAATTTCTCAGCACTTTTCTCTGTTACCATGTTATGGCACTGCTAACTTCTTTTTTTCTCTTATCCAGGAAAAGTGGGTTGAAGTTGCTTCAATGAAAGTGCCTAGAGCAGGCATGTGTGCTGTGGCAGTCAACGGGCTTCTGTATGTTTCTGGAGGTCGATCTTCCAGTCACGATTTCTTGGCCCCAGGTACCTTGGACTCAGTTGAAGTTTATAACCCTCATTCAGATACATGGACAGAAATTGGTAACATGATCACCAGTCGTTGTGAAGGAGGTGTTGCTGTACTATGAAATAGTAAGCGTAAGAGAGCACAGGCAACATTTTGAAAATACAGGATCTCACCTTTTGCAAATCACACTTGTGTTTGGTGATAGGTCCCTTTCATCTGTTGAGTTTTCTGTGAATTTGGTAGATAAATGAGTAAAAAATGATTTTTTTAAAGAATTTGAGTGAGAAGCGATATGGAATATATCCTAAATCAATAAAGAGTTCACACAAGTTTGCCAAGCTTACCAGTAGATATGCTGTTTATGCTCTAGAATTGTCCAATTAGGAGTAGAGTCCTATTTGTAAAAATGATTTGCTAGAAGCTTCTTGGCAAATAGTCCCTTTAGCTGCTTCTCCAGTGCAGTTAAGCTGTAACATGACCATTGTGTCATTTAAGAATATCAATGAGACAGTTTAAAGATATCTATACATTCATGATTCAATCCAGAGTGCAATTTTCCATGGTCATAGTTTACCCTACAAAGAAAAGCCAATGAAGCAACTTCCTACTTTTATTTTATTCCAGTTTTCACTAGTCCAAAACTTTTTATTAACAGCAGGAAAACTGGGAGGGACATGTGGGAAATATCTAGCTATTTATATATATAAGTTTTCACCTGTTGACAACAGCATAAAAAAGCTTTTGCTCACTTACGGTTTTGTCTTGATGCTGGAATGCAGATGAGGAATTAATAGGAGGTTCTTAGTGACAGTCCTTTATTGCAATAGGATGATGTAATGGGTGATAGAGCCCAGCAGGCTGAATGCACCTTTTTCTAAATAGTTACCAAAAATACGTTTAGCTTTGGGAAGAGGGAATTTATTAGATTATCAAGCTTGGTAAAGCATACTCACACTTGGGCAAGCCTAAATATGAGTTTAGTACAAAGCTGCTGCCTGGCTTGGAGAAGATGGAATTGTAGGTACCTGTAAAACTTTTTACAGATACTAACTCATAAGTGTACGCTGAAAGGCCTCTGACCCAAAACTGCTTCTCAAAACTTCTCATTTTCCCTGAGAAGCATTCTAAAGAATTGTTTTCTGTCCATTTCTGAGACGAAGATTCTTTGTGTACATGATCATCACTTTTAAATTATTTCTACTAGTCAGTTGGAGCCATATATATTAAAGGTCTTATACATTTAGGTTTACCTGGCTGTTCCAGGATTTGATTTGTATATCCCTGATTTCCCCTTTCCTGTACAATCCTCCAGTATATTATAGGCATCAGTGGCTTATTTAGATAGAAAACCTTTGGTAAGCATTAAAGACTCAGGCAGCACTCATATCCAAAATATTTGGATAGACTCACAAAGATACTTTCCTTCATAACTTAACCATATGCATATATTAAGAAAAGCTTACGTAGTACAGACAGAAAGCTCTGTATCCCATTCTTTGGGGTACCCTGAAAGTCTGAAGGGTCACAGATGCCTGGCTGGGATCTGTAAAATGTCAAGGAATGAAGTATCAAGATAATTTGTAAACTATTTGAGTTGTAACTCATGTGCCTTTAATATTTCTAGTTAAAGAGAATCTGCATTCTGGTTCAAGAGATTTACAAATTTTCCTATCATTTAATTTTCATTATTGCCTGATGCCAACCTAAAATGGCACTATGAAGGGAGGCATTTTGTACTGCTGTGGCAGAAATGTAGTCAACACAATCAGTGTTTGGGCCTAATAGGTCCAGACAATGCCTGAAAATAAGTAATTATAAATATGATTATTTCCTAGGTAATGACAGATTGTTTTAAAAAGAATGTACTAATAAAGTATCTTGATTTCTTTGCTTTTTCTTGTATTACTAATTAATTTAGCTTATTAGCAGCATTCCTGGATTATCAAAGTGTAGTAGGACTGCCCATGATTTTTAGTGTTTCAACTTTAAGGACTTGCACATTTAGTTTTACATTTAATTCTGTCTTCTGAGCAACTGTTAACGTGATCTTCCTCCAAAATATTTAACAATTCAATATACTTCTAAATATCCTGTCCAATGTACTTAAAAATCGCACACTGTAGAGAATTCCCTGGTGGTCCAGTGGTTAGGACTCAGAGCTTCCACTGCAGGGGGAACGGGTTCAATCCCTGGTCGGGGAACTAAGATCCTGCATGCTTTGTGGCGCGGGCAAAAAAAAAAAAAAAAGTGGGCAGTTAGCCTAAAAATATGACTTGCCCGTATTCTGAAAGATTGAGATCAGAGAAAAGTTTTAAGTTTGTGCAGTCCTCATGCACTTTAAGAGAAGCAAAGAAGTAATTTTCCTCACTGAAACAATCTGAGTAGGATCTGAGAAGGATCTTCTGAAGAGTATGAGCTTTCTTTCCTTCAGTATCAAGCTGTAGTAAACTTTTCTCTACATTAATAAAGAAGGATCGTGTGGTGATTTCAGCCACAGGCTTTTAACTGGTAAGCTTCTTAATGATCAGAACAAGCTCTAGCTCTATAGTGTTATATTTGTTAATATATAATTGAAACAACAGAATTGAAACAACAGAATTTATCGTCTCACGGTTTTGGAGGCCTGAAGTCAAGCTGTTGGTGGAGTTGGTTCCTTCTGAGGGCTAAGAAGGAGGGATCTGTTCAAGGCTTCTCTCCTTGGCATGTAGATCTTCATGTTCACATGGTATTCTCTCTGTATATGTGTTTATCTCTACATTTTCCATTATAAGAACACCAGTAATATTACATTACAACCTACCCTTATAACCTCACTTTAACCTTATTAATAACTCTGTAAAGACCCTGTCTGCAAGTAAGGTCACATTCTGAGATGCTGTGGATTAGGACTTGAACACACAATTCATAAAAAAATCTTGTAACAGCTGTGTAACAAAGTAAACAAGTTACCACTCTAGATTATGATCTTTCCACAGCAAGAATCATTAAAGTGAAAATTATATGTATATAATTTACTTACGAAATTTAAGTTACCTAATATTCGAATACTTATACAAAGGTAACGTATACCAGATGATACCATTTCCTGATTTAAATTCTTATAACATTGAAAATGTTTCTTCTTTTTTATGAGACTAAGCATCTCAAAAGACTAAGTTTTAAAGTTAGAATTCAAGGTGTTGCTTTTACTGTTTTAAAAAAGCTTTTGTGTGAGTTGACATGCAAAACTAGATAGAACATTAAGATGTCTCCAGCTTGACTTTTCCTAGTTTGTATATCCTAGAGCCTTTATTCTTTTAACTATATAACTATTTTTGACCAGCTGGTGTTATGTTTGGAGATGTTGCATCTATACCCTGCCAAATATCCTGGTAAAACCTGGAAAATGTGTCTAGCTTTTCTTTGAACATAGTTTTTCCCTCGTGACACTGCTCCCTACTGACTTCAGAGCCACAGATCCTTTCAGTTCAAATAACTAGGTTGTGCCAGGTAAAAAGAGCTTGGAAATGCAATTCCCAGGGGCAACTGCAATGAAAACTCCACACTGGAGCCACCTATTGTTTTCAGACACTCATGGATACCAAGTTTTCCTCTGAGGCGGGTGTGTGTGTGTGTGTGTGTGTGTGTGCCACCTATTGTTTTCAGACACTCATGGATACCAAGTTTTCCTCTGAGGCGGGTGTGTGTGTGTGTGTGTGTGTGTGTGTGTGTGTGTGTGTGTGTGTTTTCAATGATCCTAAAGCTCTAGCACAAAGGTTTTTCATCTTTTAATTTACATTTTTCAAAACAATTAAAACATTGAAATTTTTAAGTGGATGACTATAAAGTTCATAAAAAGACTGAATGAGAACTATAACCTAATATAACATGAAAAGGACTTATTAAGGGTTTTCAAGCTGTTTCTCAGTGATTCCTTATAAAATAAAGATTTCTAGAAATGAAGAATAATTGGGGAAGAATAAATCACCACTGGTGGGAAAAAAGAGCTAAACTGGAGAGGTAGAAAAAGGTGATGCCAAAACACAACCTTACAAGGCTCCTAGCCAACATGCTAACGTCATCTACAGAGTAGTTTTATATTTATTCTACTTGCCTAAGTCTCTTGGGTCCCTTCTCTGGATAAAAACCTTTAACTAGTAAAGTGATTACAAATGAAATAAAGGCCACTAAAGTGACTACTATCCTCAGGGCTTTGAACCAATTGGGATAATGTGGCAAGAGAAAAAGTTCAGTGTGTAATGCTATCCCCAAACCTATTATTACTGTGACTATAGCTTCACTGAGTCTTTCAGAAATAAAGAACGCAAGCCATGAAAACACAACAGGAGCTGTACTATTAGCTAAATTGAGGAAGTCTGGTTTGGCTGGACTACCTTGTGGCAGAGTAAAACCCCATCTGATCCCTCCCAAGAAAGATAGGAAACTGGCTCCATAAGCCATCTGAGTAAAAGCTAATATGGGAATATAAGTCTTTGTCATCACCATGACCAGTGGTGGAGCAATGAAGGGGATTAGTCCTGCCAGAGTTACGTATAATGCTGGCTTTGGGCTGTCAGGCAGGTAACTGATGGTTTGTGGTGGCCTGGCTGGAAGTACTGCTTGCTCTTGCTTCTTCTTAAAGCTGCATGGGGAAGTGTGATAATATTGTGTCTTGCTCATACACACTGGAAATGATGAGACAAGCCAAGGCCTTGGAAACAAAGGGGAAAAGTTCTGCTGGAGGCCTGTTTTGAGAGAAAATGTTTCTATTCTCCTTCTGACTCCTAGTCTGATTGTGGAAGGGTACTTCAGCATCTATAGGGAAAACAGAACGAGAAGACAAAAAACAGATTTAAAAAAAGGAAATCATCAAATGTTTTAGTCCCAATCTGAGACAATATAAAAACAAACCGCCTGCTTTCTGTTAGCACATCGAACTTAAAGAAAGGTTGGACTACAGGATGATGTTATTATTGCTGGCAAAGACTATTAAACAGCTATACAACATGCAAAAGAAACTACTGAATAGAAACCAGTGATATATTTTGGCCTACCACTAAACTTATCCCATGAAAGAAATATCTGAAGGAGGAACAGCTAAAGACTAGGTCTTCAGTTTTTGGCATTCTAAACTGCCTCTTCTATTTATAAATTGCAAAAGAAGCAGCACTAATTACTGTGGAAATGCTATTTTATGTAGAGAAAATTAAGCTTTAGACACTGCATAATTGTCATAGCTTCATGCCTTTCTACATATGTCTGCCTAGAATTCTAGATTACCATTTTTCTATCTAGGGAACTTATCTTTAAAAATTCGGCTTGAAGCTTTCTCCAATCTGATGTAATCCTCCTATAAGTACCATATACACACTTCCATCATAATTCTCACGGTGAATTAAAATCATGTGTTTACTTGTCTGTCTCAGTAGACTTGAGAGCCAGGACCATATATTTTTCTTTGCCTTAAAAAAAAAAAAAATCCCCAGTACCTTTCATGGTACATGGCCAAAGCAATAACCTCTCTTGCTGATTCTGTGCTTTAGTGAGTAGATTCCATACTTCAACAGTTAAGCAGATCAACATGAACTCAAAAAATGTTGGATTAAAGAAAAAAATGAAAGTTATTTAAGAATCTTGGTGGTTACTCAAAATGCTAGGAATGATTCCATCTTGAGGCTTTTTTTTTCCTTTTTGTCTAGAATGTTCTTCCCTGAGGTACCTGCATGGCTCATTGCCTCACTTCTGACCACCCTATTTTTAAATGCAATCCTTAAGTCTACTGTCCCTATTCCCCTTCCCTGCTCTATAGTTCTCCACAGCACTTACCACTTGACATATTAGATGTCACTTATTTATATTTTACTCTTCCCCCGATCAACCAGAATATAAGAGGGTAAGGATTTTTGTCTTCTTTTTCACTATTGCCTAGCCAAGCAATGCCTGGAAAGTAATGCTCAAATATTTGCTGAATAAACCAACCTTTGAAGATGCTCGAGAAAACTTCTGGATGAAGTGAACCATAGTGGGCCCCATTGAAAGTCTTGCTTAGGAAGATGCCACACAGTTCTGATTAATGTATTTTTATAGCTCAGTGGAACATCTGAATCAGAAGCATGTTGCTGTGTACAAAACAAGATGTCATTTAATTTTCTTCACTTTATACATAAGTTTTAAAAAGTAGTAATTCGGGATAATTTCTTCCATATAACAGTTCCTTTGAAAACAATAATTAATGTTTTCAAAATATCAGTAACATTAAGTAAATAGATCCTTTTCTTCTCTGAACCATTCTTTTAGCTTTTGCTGTTTGGTGTAACAGAAAGAGTAATGCACAGAGACAACAGATCTGGATTTTTACAAATGCCTCCATCATTTCCCAGCTGTGTGACCTTGGGTAAATTGCTTCCTTGAAGTGCCAGCTTTCTTATCTTTAACATTGAAAATCATAGCTTGTCTGGTCTATTAGTTATCTATTTTGGGACTTAGCTTAAAGTAATGATAGTAGCAATCAATACAATTAGCTGTGAATCAGGCATTGTAACTATGTAATTACTGTAACTATTGAATAACCTCATCAACTTGGTGTTGAAAGGCAGTAATAGCCTGTTAAGTTAGAGTGCAGACTTTGGAGTCAAACAATCTGGGTTGGAATCCTGGCTCCACCACGTATTAGCTATGTGACTTTGGACAAATTATTTAACCTGGCTATGGTGCAGTTCACTCACCTATAAGGCTTATGATAACTACATAGGGTCGTTGTAAAAATTAAGTAAGTTAATACATGTAAAAAGCTGAGAACTGTCCCTAACACAAAGTAGGCACTCAAAAAATACTAGCTATTATTCCCACCTTACACAATGTAAGCAACCAGTAAGTGGCTGAGTGAGAGAGAATATTATTAATCCAGATCTGTCATATTTACATAAGTCCCATTCTTAACCAAAAGAATAAGGTGTCTAAAAATCTAAAACCCACAGTTGCTGCTTAATTTAAAAACGTAGTGAACTAATTTCTTGATTACAGATCTTAGGGCTGGTTCAAGAAATCCTGTACACCAGCCCGTCAATGTCTTCATTCTGTATATATGTATAAGGAAGCAAGTAGGGAGTTAAGTTATCCCGGGTCTCTGAATAGATGTTAGATGACACCCACATCCACCTACTGACTCCCAGACACACATACCTGCAGGGCCCACACACTCACCTTTGTTCAAAATCACCTTCGTAAGGGATTTCAAAAACCTCAACGCTCCCTCAACCTTCCAAACTCCCTAGGCACTGTGACATGTGCTTTCCAGCTCAAGAGTATTAAAGAGAAAAGTGACTGCCTAAAGGCCGGGGACGGCAACTGGTGAGGGGGTTAAGGACAAAGACCCAAGGGTTAATCCGCTCAATTTGGGTGAGAACGCTCAATATTTCCACTGCGCCAAATAAAAGAGTTGCAAACTGCAAGCCTTAGAGCAGACATCAGAGAAAAGGGGACACAAAGATCCCCGGGAAACTTTGCCCAATAGTATCCGCGGCCTCAGTTTACTCCGAAGCCTTGGTGCCCCCCTTTCCCAACCTGCAGTAGGGCTGCTGTGACAACAGCCCTACTACTCACCTGCCAGCGTCGCGCGGGGAGGTTGAAAGCTGAATTGCAAGAACAGCTTGGTACTGCGGAAAGCACTTCCGGCAAGTGGGGTTAGATAGCCCTCCCCACTTCCTGAGAGCCGAAAAAAATGAGTCCGGGTGCAGACTTGACCAGTGCTAACTGGTTCCTACAGGGGAAAATCTTAGTTCTAGTGGAAGCCAGCTTTTGAAGTCTGTAGGGTACCTGAACGGTCCTTGCCTTTGTATTCCAGGTTTCCCAGCCAGCAGAATCTGCCTCGCAGAGTTCGGGAAGGTAGAGTGCAACTACTGAAACCATCTCAGAGTGATGGTGGTGGCGGAAGGTAGGAGAGATTTGGAGTCTAGGCCAAGTATGACTTGGCCAAATTGCTTGCCGTCTCAGGAACTCATTTTTTACTTTGCATAACAACAGGGTTTATAGGAGCGACGGGGCGTATCTCACGCCTCATTAAGGTCCTGAACTAATACTATTTAAGAAAAAACAAAAAACTGTTTTCACTTCATTTTCTCTGCTGGTAACTAGAAACTTCGTTAAGAAATAAACAGCACAAGGGGCAGGACTTTCATTTCCATGAAGGGTGTGAGGGTAAGAGCCTTTAGGGTGACCCGGAAGTTAGATTCCTTCTGTCACCCTCCGCTTTAACTTTTGTTTGTGGGCTTTGTGACCTTGAGCAAGTCCCTTCCCTTCTCTGGGACTCCATTTCACAGTCTATCAAAGGAAACACCATCAGGCAATTTGCGCGTTTATCTGAAAACAACAGAAACGCTAGCCAGTTCCTCCATTCCTCAGGATTCTATGTAGTCTAGCTTCCTGGTTGCCGACCGTCACATGGTTTAGCCTCCCGTGCAGAATGGGCTCAGAGAATTCTTCCTAGTAGTAACACCTTCTAGTCGTGACAGGCTTTCACTTTTGTTTCCTTCTCTGCCATGGCAGCGCCACCCCTTCCCGTTGTGCGATACCCAATGAGACTTTGGGCCGGAGAAACAGCTTATCCGCCCTGGCACAGGAGCAGGCTCCGGCCAGAAATCCGCCCAGCGCTGGGGCAGGGGCGTGTCGCCAGCGGTCGGGCGGAACTACCACTCCCAGCGGGTAGCGCGTCGGGAACAGCCGCGCAGGCCTCCAGATCCCGGCCGTGCGGCCCGTTGGGGGCTGGAGTCTTAACGGCGCGTGCACGTGAAGGAAGGAAGGAGCCGAAGGTGGGAAGGGGTCGGAAAACACACGAGTCTACGAAACCGGTTTGTTAGTACTTGTAGAGGTAGTTTGGAGATGCGTGCTTGCCGAGAGGTGGGGTGTGGGAGGGTGCAGAATGAAGGGGCGGGGAAAAACGGGTACACACATACCCACCCACCCACTCATTCACACGCGCCCTGGCCCTAGTGTCGGGAGAGGGGATGTGAAGGGGAGTACCAAACCCAGCTGGTCTCCGCCTCTGAGGCGGTGCGAGGAAAGGCAGAGTGTTCAACTCTGCAGAGGGGCGGGGGTTGACCATGCGCCGCCTCGAGCCGCAGTGGAGGGAGCTGGGGGCAGGGCAGGGAATAACCGCCGTTCTCGCGGCTAAACGTTGGCAGCTTGGGGCGTCGGGCGGGTCACCAGAACAGGGCTCACGCGCGTGCGCGTGCGCCCTTGTGGGCGGTGCGAGAGGGTGGGCGTGTGTGAGGCGGGGTCAGATTAGGGGAGGGCCGGACTGGTCGTCGCTCCTCCCCCTCCACCCGCTCTGCCCCTCCTGGGCCGTGTGGGCCGGGCAGCCATTTTGGGAAGAGCTTTGTTATGGTTGTGGGCTCTACACCTCTGCCGGATCAGGAAGCTGGGGACGCACCCTCAGACGCCGCGACTGGTCCCTAGCTGTAGCCCTGCCGCTGCCCGGTGAGTGGGAGTTCCGGACGACGGGGCGGTAGGGGATCTTGAGTGGTCCGGCGCAGGGCTCCGCCCGGTGCCTGACGGGCCGGCTGTTGAAACAAGTTGAAGAAGGCTCTCACACAGGTGGTTGGGTGTAGGTTGGGCCGGGGACCGAGAGCAGAGCTCACGGGTCGTGTGGTTCGGACGGGACACCTTCCCCCGCGCGTGGAGCTTTGCACATGAGCGTCGCCGCGACTCTGCCGGAGCGCTCCTAGTTCAACTTTGGTCTTCGGGTCGGAACGCTCACCTGCGGCTCTCTGGCTCCTCTCCAGGCGTTCCGGCTTGTTGGTGGTTGAATAGCTTGGTTTACGGGTTTTTTTCTCCTTCTTGAATTAGAGCCAAGGGCTTTTGTTTTCCAATGATGGAAAGTCTAAGGGAAAAAAGCGTGTAAGTCAAATGTGGGATATCTGAGGGGAAAAGAAGAGCTTTAACCCCCCACGCCTGTTCCCAGCGTTCCGGTTCCCCCTGGTAGCGAGGTGTTTTCGTTGATTTAGATTGTCTATCCAGCACCTACTGACCCCTCCCTCCCTGGAAACAAAAAAGGCTGGTCGGTCTTGAAGTGTTTTAGTGAGGATTTTTTTCTGTTTTACATCTACCTCTCCCCACCCCCGTGAAATTCAAAAGAAAGGCTGAATCTAAAATGGCTGTAGCTTGGGGAAGTGCCCTGAGCTTGGTAACTTAAATACGTTAACATGTCTTAAATTCTTAGTTGTTTTTCCTACGGGGACAACAGCTGGATCTTTCATCTTTTTGCAGTTTGTGTCTTATGTTGAAGAGTCTTCGCTAGGTGAAAACAAAGGTGAGGCTAAAGTAGTTTGCTTACTCCGAAAGTTTACATAAGAGTGGGTGCGGTTTGGGTGGTTTTTTTTTGGTAGTTGCTTATAGTTTTGAAATTGTGCTGTGGTGTTAATTTATCAGCCAAGTTCGTGCTTTGAGATTGGTTTGCCATATTTGTTGAAATACTTGCTCTTAACTTTGATATTTATAGCTTATCTGGAATAAACAAAGTTTATGGTGGCTCATGTTTTAGTTTAGTAATAGAAGTCACATTCTTTGTAAATCCCTTCCAAAAGTAAAGTGATTGGTAGTCTTCAGTACACTCAGATTTATAGTTTGGTCATTGCTGGCCTTTTCTAAGGTCTTTTATGTGTAATGCTTGAAAGAGAGTGCTGTTAAGTTTGGGACATTTATTAGAAAAGTGTAAGACAACAAGTGAAAACATTTTAGATTTGGAGTGTCTGATTGTTGTACCCTTTCAAACAAAAGGCTGTCTTTTTGTTTGCTGACTTTTTTTTTTTTAAACCTTTAGATCCAGAAGTTTAACGGAAAACAAAAAGGCATAGAATGGAAACCAAAAACAGTTAACTTCAGTATTTGGGAAGATGCTTGAGTTTCAATCTGTCTAAAAGATAAAATAATAAAATGCTAATTGTGAATGAGAAGTTTGGAATTAATAGTAAAATAAAGTGTCATCTTCCTTCCCTAGGGAGTCAGTTTCAATTTACCTCTCTACATTCTTTCAATACAAAAGTTTACTTTTGTCAACTCCCCTAGGATTTGTTGTTCTTAAATTATTTTGGTGGTTTTACAGGACAAAAGTGCTTTATAGAAATTACAAGTCAGTTGCTTTGTGTTTTGCTGTTGTTGACTACTGGACCTGTAAACTTGGGTGAGACCTTACTCTGATTTTTTTTCAGGATACTCAAAACAGTTTGTACATATTGATATAAGTATTCTTTCAGTTTATTCTGAATAGTATCTTATCAGAGCTCTTGAAATTTGGTGGTGGTGGTAGGGTGTTAGGAAGCCATTTTTCTTTTGAATGAATTCCATCTTACCAGTTTTCTCGTCAGTGGCTGTTTAGTAGCTTGGCTGAGGAGAGCACATGCAACCATTTTAATAAGTTTGGAATGACAAGAAATCTGGGACACATTTCTGCTTATAATTCATTTTTAAATGCTTAAAGATAAAACCTACAATTCTGAATCATACTTCAGCAGATTGCATATCTTTGTTTTATGATTCAGTGTATATGCACTTAGTAATAACTCTAATGTACCAGAGGCTGACAGTTGCTCGAAGTGCTTTATATTTATTAACTTGTTTATTTCCGTCAGATAGATATTGTTTTATCCCCATTTTTTAGTTAAGGAAAATAAGTTCAGAGATTCATCCAGCTAGTAGGTCACAGACCCTGTATTTAAACCTAAGCAATCTGTTTCCAAGTCACTGTGCTTAACCATTATGGTTGCTACCTTTAACCATGAAAATAAAAATAAGACTATTGGAAAGGTGAGACACAACAGTTTTTTAAATATCCCAACTGAAAAAGTAGTTCATGGAAAAGGCAAATTTTGGTGTATGTATTTATGGTTTTTCAAATAATGGGTGGGATGGGATATCTAGGTGATACATAGAAAACATGCTACTTCATAACTGACTATAGTTGCCGTTGTCTGCAATTTGATATGTGGTTATGCTGAGAGCTAGCTGACCAAGTCACTTCAAAATCAGGCTCTGATTTTTATTTCCCACTGAAGTCTGCTCAAAACAAAACTGGCTATAATCAAACTTGAAAAATAGTTCAGTGAGATGAGCTGAACTTCTTTTGTCCACAGGTATATATCTTAACTAAAGAGGTAAAATATTGCTAATGTTATGTAAATTGAATTTTTGTAGGTGGTTTAAAATATACGAGGCAAATATTTAAAGGAGTCTAATAGTTGTTTTTCTTTACTAAAGCAAATAAGGAGCCTTTGGGACTTCCTGGCGGTCCAGTGGTTAAGACTACACTTCCATTGCAGGGGGCGTGGCTTCGATCTCTGGTTGGGGAACTAAGATTCTGCATCCCACATAGGGCGGCCAAAAATAAATAAATAAATAAATCATTTTTAAAATAAATAATGATAATCAGCCTTTAATTGATCTGTTGGAAAAATTATTTTTCAGACAAAATGGTTCAAACTTCTTTTAAGAAAGTTTCTTATAAGAAATGCTAGAGGCTGTACTATTGTACTGTTGTTCCTGCCTGTTAAGGAGTAGGAATACCTAGATGACTATAAAACATTCCTGCCCCACCCCCAGAACTTAGTAGTTTAACAGATAAGCACAAAAATATTCACAGGATAACAACACAGAAAGCTATCATTCTTAAGGGAGTTGATTTTTTAACATACTCATTAAGCTTACCTTCCTTTTCTGTAATAAAACTACTTTGCCATATATCAGTCAGATGTCAGGCTAGAGAATCACCAGCATGAACAAAGTTTTAGTGCACTTTTCTGAGCAGCAGGTCTGTTTATGTTGAACAAGTTTGTTGTTTGTTTTTTTTTTAAAGAAAAAATTGAATTAATTTAAGTTTGGCTATTCTTTATATTGCAGACTCCTGTTTCTGCTGATTATATGTTTAAATTTCATTATATAAAAAAGTTCTCTTCTGAATTACTGCTATCCTTGAAGTTTACAAGTATGTTGAAAAGTTGGTTTGGGGGTTCTTTGGTTAGTTAATTAAAAGGTAGAGCTATTCCATTGTTCCAGCTATGTGTTTATGAATTATTAACTGTGCTTTTTAATTAATCTTACCAGGTATGGTGGAAGGATAGTGGGAACCATTTATTGTGGGCTTCATAAGCTAGAGACTTGTAACAGAGTCCAATCATTATTCCTTAAAACACTTGTTTAACATACTTGATATTAACCCTTCTATAAGTGGGTGTACAGAGGATCCAAGAAGTTAAGTGGTTTATATAACATAGTGAGATGTGGGGACTCAGCTTTCTCCGATTCCAAAGCTGGGTTTTCACCACATCATGGTAGAGAGATAGCATGGTACGATAATTAAGGGCAGCAGCATTATAGCCTGGGTTTGAACCTCTGCGTTGCCACTTACAGCTTTGAGACCTTGGTGGAGTTTTAGTAAGATTTCTGCCTGTTTCTTTCTCTGTTAAATGGGGATAATAGTACCTTCTCATAGGGTTTCTGTGGTAAACAAATGAAATAATATTTGTAGAGTTTTTAATACAATGCCTGTCCATTGTAAGCACTTCATAATTGTCAAGTAAATTGTTTGAAATTGTCTTTAATGAACATCCTTTTACCAGTTGAGTGAAATTCTGTGAAATCTGAACAGATTGTTGGACGTGGACTTTTAGGTTTTTGTTTTTCCTTTTCTAGATATTTTCTGTTGACGTCTCTTGTTTATTTGAATCAGGATCCAGGTCCCACACATGGTAGTTGACTGATATTCTTTCAAGCCTCTTAGTTTGTATGTTTCTTCTGTTTTTTTTTCCTTGCACTTTGTTGAAGAAACCAGGTCATTTGTCCTGCAGTTTCCCACATTCTAGATTTTCCTGATTTCCAGTAAATTGGTAGTTTTTTTTTTCTGGTTTGTTCAGTGATTCTCATCTATATCATTTTCTCACAATTTCTCTATTGAGCAGCATAGAATAATTGTATGAGTTATTTATCCTCCTTCAGTCTGCTTGTAAAATGGAGTGTTCGGTTTGGTCCTGTGCCCAATTCAGTGTTAACTTTTCTAGGTAGTTTGTTTCCTGTCCTTTTTTTTTCTACATAGTATATTTGTTGTATTATAAAATTGAGTTAAGTATGCTGGGTTTGTAGTGGTTTTGTTTTCTTGTTTTGGTTACTAGTGAATAGTTTCCTCAGCGTATTTGGTCAGAAAATTTCTCAAAACTGCATTTTTTTTACCTGTTGTTTATCCCCCCACCCCCCAACTATTAATAAGCATTTTATTCTTAACACTTATGGAGTACTCACTATAGACCAGACACTTGGATTTTTTTGTTTTCCCTGGGAAAATATCCAGGCACTATTCTTAACACTTCGCATATATTCACTCATTTAATCATCAACTTTCCAACAATCTCCAAATTACAGGTAATGATTTGAAGCAAAAAGAGGTGCCCAACGTTGTGTATGGAAAATTTTAGAGGCTCTGAATGACATTGATTTCCTGGAGAGAGGATTTACTACATAAAGTGGGAATTGATCCCCCCCGCCAAGAAAAAAAGAAAGTGAAGTGACTTCTCCAAAGTCACACAACTAGTACATGGCAGAGCCAACTAGATCCAGAGTCTGCTCTTCTAACTTAAAAGTAATGTTTGGATTAGAAGCACAGTTTATTCTTGAGAAGAGATTTTTAGATATGCTTGTAAGTAAAATGTGCTTGAAGTAAAATGTAGGTTTCGTAATATAGTAGTCACTACTATTAAATGTTTCAATTATAAAAGACAGTATAGTTTTTTAAAAGTGACAAATAGCCTATTTACTTATATTCATAGGAAATTGAAGCCTTTCACAGTCAGCACAGCTGCAGATATTTGATAAAAGTTATCACTACTTGAATGACTTGTCTGTAGTGTAGTTGATACAGTGACTTTTGATTTTTGTGCGGGGGGGCGGGGGTGCGGACATGCCACTCGGTTTGTGGGATTTTAGTTTCCTAACCAGGGATTGAACCTGGGCCCTCCGCATTGAGAGCATGGAGTCCTAACCACTGGACCGCCAGGGAAGTCCCAGATAGTAGTGACTTTTGGAGCAAATACTATAAAAAACATTTTTGCTGTTTTTAAAATCGTATAGTTTCAGATACTTTTCATAAATCTAATCCACTTAGTTATCTGAATCTCACAGCCAGAATTTATTGTGTCAGTTTGCATCAGGTGATAAATGTACTTTTGTAACATACTATGCTTATTTGGAACTGTTGTGATTTAAGTAAATTTCATTTCTGTTAGTGGGATAGGTATGGTTGCAGCAGGTGCTTGTCCCCTTTAAATGACAAAATATTGGAAAGGCGATAACTACCTGAGAAAGTTTATAAATTTTAGTCTTCAAAAATTTTATACTTTATGAAATTAGTTTCAGGAAATGTTTTTTGAAACTGAATTCATTTTCAAAATGTTTTTTGAAAATGACTTGGAAGAAGGCACAATGATTAAAGTTTATTACTAATGGGAAGACTGGCAAGATTCCTGTGTTGGACATTCTACTAATTGGGCTTTAAGGTTATCCTTTGTTGTTTCTTTTGTCTGTTTACCATTTTAAGCCTGTTCCAGTATTGCCTTTTTGTGAATCTTAGTGGGAGAGGAAGCTGGAAAGGACATGTAACTCGTAACTTGTATGCATGCACACATATGCTTTCTGCCCCTGGTAGCTGTGCCCCAAGCTGTGCCTATCAAATACACTTGACTGGGGACTTGAATCTGGAGTGAGAGAGATACAAAGGAGCAAGGACAGTTTAGAATTAATTCTATTGTCTGGTGGCAGTGGCAGAGCTAGCTAGTGGACAGTTTCCTGAGAGACTTCCTGTGATGTGACCTTGGTTGGTGGTTTTGACTGCTTAGCTTTACTTGAATTTTTACAGGTTTGACAAATCATTCATTTTTTGAACTCCCAATATCCTACTGATAAATTTCCTTTTCTGCTTAATCTACCTAAATACAGTTTATTTTTTTCAACCAAGGGCCCTGATTTGTAAAATTGACTAATATAATTTGCTCCTTCTAAAAGATTTAGTTACTGCCTCTGTTTAGGGTGATCTCCTAACTCATGAAGTAAAAACACTTCCATGAATGTCTTTTTTAAAGACAAACTTAGAGAAGAATTTTTCCTTTTATCCACTCCCAATTCTTAAAAGCAGTAGTTCTCAACCTTTTAAAATATATCTGAGGTAAGGCCTGGGCACCATTAGTTTATTAAAGCTCCCCATGTAATTCTGTCTTTAAGTAATTCTTTTATTATTACAAAAACAGTGTTGTGATGTGTAGATAATTAGAGTATACAGATATGCGAAAATAAAAACTTGACATTCCTATCATTCAGAAGTCACCACTGTTAACAACTTTTGGTGCATTTTTTCCCCAGATCTTTCTCTAAGCACATATGTGTAGGCTTTTATTTTTATTTTACGAAAATGAGATCAGTTTACAACTTGGCTTTTTTTGTCCAGTGATGCCTACAGTCCATGTTCATTTCCTCTAGTATGCAGGTTCTATTATTCACATTTCCCCAGCTGATCCAGAAAAATGTTTGTTACCGCTGGCTGGCTATCCAAACTGTTGATAGTATCTAAACTAGGACCTTTTCACATATAACACTTTGGGGAATTCCCTGGCAGTCCAGTGGTTAGAACTCAGTGCTTTCACTGCATGGCCCGGACTCAATCCCTGGTTCGGGAACTAAGATCCCGCAAGCCTCGCAGCAATCAATCAATCAATCAATCCCACTTGTTTAATTTCTTTTTGTCTCTTTTTTTTTTTTTTTTTTGGCTGCTTTGGGTCAGTCGTTGCTGTGCGCAGGCTTTCTCTATTTGCAGTGATCAGGGGCTACTCTTCGTTGTTGTGCGCGGGCTTCTCTTTGCGGTGACTTCTCTCGTTGTGGAGCATTGCCTCTAGGTGCACAGGCTTCAGTAGTTGTGGCTCACAGGTTCTAGAGCGCAGGCTCAGTTGTTGTGGCGCATGGGCTTAGTTGCTCCACAGCATGTGGGATCTTCCCGGACCAGGGCTCAAACCCGTGTCCCCTGTATTGGCAGGTGGATTCTTAACCACTGCGCCACCAGGGGAGCCCTCTTTTTGTCTCTTTAATCTAGCTTAGTCCTTATTTTTCAGTGACACTGACTTTGAGACTGGACTGGTTATCCTGAGAATGCTTCTGTACAGTTGCATTCTTGTGGTATCTCTTAGTTCGTTCCTTTCGTTCATGTATTTTTCTCTAAAGTTTACAGCTAAAAGCTTGATGGATTTATATGTAAATACTTTGGCGAGAATACATCATAATTCTATCTCATTTTGCATCATGTCATAAAGCACATAATACCTGGTTGACCTACTTTAGTAATGCTAAGGTTGATCCTTGGATTAAGGTAGTAATAGCTGGGTCCATACATTAAACAGTAAGATTTCCCCCCTTGCAGCAAGAAATTAATTTGGGTGGTGCTACTTTGTACTGCGTTCCCAGTTTCTTACCAGTCATTGGCCTAATTTTTTTAAAGACAGCTTTATTGAGATAGAATTTACACAACATAAAATTCACCCACTTTACATGTACAATTTAATGTTTTTTTTTAGTTTATTCACAGAGTTGTACAACCATTGCTACTATCTAGTTTTAGAACATTTTCATCACCCCAAAAAGAAATTCCATAACCGTTAGCACTCACCTCCTCAACCCTAGGCAGCCATTAATCTCCTTTCTGTCTCTGTGGGTTTGCCTATTCTGGACATTACCTATAAATAGAATTATATGGTATGTGGTCTTTTGTGTCTGGCTTCCTTCACTTAGCATAATGCTTTTAATGTTCATACCTGTTTTAGTATGTTTCGGTACTTTTTTTTTGCCACATAATATTTTGTTGTATGGTTATACCACATTTTGTTTTTCCATTCATCGGTTGATGGGCATTTGGATTGTTACCTCTTTGCAGCTGTTATTAATAATGCTGCTGGGACTTCCCTGGTGGACACAGTGGTTAAGACTCCATGCTCCCAATGCAGGGGGCCCAGGTTCGATCCCCGGTCAGGGAACTAGATCCCTTGTGCCACAAGGAAGATCCCGCACGCCGCAACTAAGACACAGTGCAGCCAAATAAATGAATAAATAAAAAATAATGCTGCTGTGAACATTCATGTCTAAGTTTTTGTGTGGATGTATGTTTACATCTTTCTCGGATCTTTCTAGGAGTAGAATTGCTGGGTCATAGGGTTAACTTTTTAAGAAACTATTTTCTGAAGTGATCTTATTATTATACATTCCCACCAGTAGTCAGTGTATGATGGTGTCATTTTCTTCACATCCTCAGCAGCACCTGTTATTGTCTGCCTTTTGATTATAACCATCCTAGTGGGTGTGAAATGGTATCTTACTGTGGGTTTGATTTGCATTTCCCTCAAGGCTAATGATGTTAAGCATCTTTTCCTGTACTTATTGGTCTGTTGTGTATCTTGAGGGAAATGTCTGTTCCTTTGCCCACTTTATTTATTTATTTATTTATTTATTTATTGTTGCTGTGTTGGGTCTTCGTTCCTGCACGTGGGCTTTCTCTAGTTGCCGCAAGCGGGGACTACTCTTCATTGCGGTACGCGGGCGTCTCATTGCGGTGGCTTCTCTTGTTATGGAGCGCGGGCTCTAGGCACGTGGGCCTCAGTAGTTGTGGCTCGCAGCCTCTAGAGCGCAGGCTCAGTAGCTGTGACGCACGGGCCTTGTTGCTCTGCGGCATGTGGAATCTTCCTGGACCAGGGCTTGAACCCGTGTCCCCTGCATTGGCAGGTGGATTCTTAACCACTGCGCCACTGGGGAAGTCCCTTTGGCCACTTTTTAATTGGGTTATCTTTTTATTCTTGAATTGTACAGGTTATTTTTTTTTAATTGAGTTGTAATCCACATATATCTTATTAGTTTCAGGTGTATATGATAATAATTTGATAATTATAGCATATACTGTAAAATAATCAACACAGTAAGTCTTGTTAACATGTGTCGCCATATAGTTATAGAAATTTTTTTTCTTGTGATAAGAACTTTTAAGAACTTCTCTCTTAGCAACTTTGAAATATCCACTACAGTATAATTAACTATAGTCACCATGCTACACCTTACATCCTCATAGCTTATTTATTTTATAACCGGAAGTTTGTACCTTTTGACCCCCCCCTTCACCTATTAAGCCCACCCCACCCCACCTCTGGCAACCACCAGTCTCTTCTCTGTTAATGAGCTTGGTGTTTTTTTAGATTGCACGTATAAATGAGATCATATGGTGTTTTGTCTTTCTCTGTCTTATTTCACTTAGTATAGTACCCTCAATGTTCATCCATATTATTGCAAATGGCAAGAATTCATTCTTTCTTATGGCTGAATAATATTCCAGTGTGTGTGTGTCTGTGTGTGTATGTGTACATACACACCACATTTTCTTTATCCATTTATCCATCAGTGGACACTTCCTATATCTTGGCTATTCTAATAATGTTTCAGTGAACGTGGGAGTGCATATATCTTTTCAAGTTAGTGTTTTCCTTTCCTTTGGATAAACACCCTGAAGTAGAATTGCTGGATCATATGTTAATTCTATTTTTAAATTTTTGAGAAATCTCCATACTGTTTCGCATAGTGGCTGTACCAGTTTACATTCACACCAACAGTGCACAGGGATTCCCTTTTCTCTACATCCTCGCCAGTACTTATTTCTTGTCTTTTTGATAATAGCTATTCTAACAGGTGTGAGGTGATATCTCATTGTGATTTTATTTTGAATACAGTTCCCTTATCAGATATACGATGTGCAGATCTTTTCTCTTAGTCTGGGTTGTCCTTTCACTTCCTTCATGGTGTCCTTCGGAGCACAAACGTTTTATTTTGACGATGAAGTCTAATTTACCGTTGCCTAAGCTAAAATCACTCCTGTGTTTACTTTAGCTGTTACACTAAGGCCTTTGATCCACTTGGAGTTAATTTTTGTGTGTGGTGTAAGATATGGTCCACATTCTTTGTTGTTGCGAGTGGACATCCAGTGATCGTGGCACCATCTTTTGAAAAGAAAGACCATTTTTTTCCCATTGATATATCTCAGCTTCTTTGTTGAAAATCAGTTGGCCATACTTACTAGTTTTATTTCTGGATTCTTGGTTCTGCTCCATTAATCTCTATGTCTATCCTTATGCCAGTGTGCAGAATTGAAGCCCTTTATATATTCCTTTTTAATTGCATGTCTTTGTGTCTTTCATCCAGAATTTGGTATTGATAATACACTTGCATTTTTAAATAATTTTGCTTTATATGACTATATCCCAAAACTAATATTGTTATTCATTTTTTGAAACCTTATATGGTAGCGTATAGTTTTCAATTTTTACAACTTTTTTATTCTGCTTTGTGAGAGTCACCCATTTTGCTTATACATATATCTAATGTAATTATTTCCTGCTGTACAGCATTGTACATATATACCACAATTTAATCAGTCTATTGGTGGACATTTAGGTAATTTAGTTTTTTGTCTACTGTATACAATTCTGTAGCAAACATTCTTATATATTTTGTCTTACCTTCATGTATTTTTAAGATTGGTGGGTCACAGCAGTCCCACTACTGGACATATACCCTGAGAAAACCATAATTCAAAAAGAGTTATGTACCACAATGTTCATTGCAGCACTAGTTACAATAGCCAGGACATGGAAGCAACCTAAGTGTCCATCAACAGATGAATGGATAAAGAAGATATGGCACATATATACAATGGAATATTACTCAGCCATAAAAAGAAATGAAATTAGGTCATTTGTAGTGAGGTGGATGGACCTAGAGTCTGTCATACAGAGTGAAGTAAGTCAGAGAAAAACAAATACCATATGCTAACACATATATATGGAATCTAAAAAAAAAAAAATGGTTCTGAAGAACCTAGGAGCAGGGCAGGAGTAAAGATGCAGACATAGAGAATGGACTTGAGGACACAGGGATGGGGAAGGGTAAGCTGGGACAAAGTGAGAGGGTGGCATTGACATATATATACTACCAAATGTAAAATAGCTAGCTGGTGGGAAGCAGCCACATAGCACAGGGAGATCAGCTCAGGAGATCAGCTCAGTGCTTTGTGACCACGTAGAGGGCTGGGATAAGAAGGGTGGGAGGGAGATGCAAGAGGGAGGGGATATGGGGATATATGTATACGTATAGCTGATTCACTTTGTTATACAGCAGAAACTAACACAACATTGTAAAGCAATTATACTACAATAAATGTTAAAAAGAAATTCAGAAAACAAAAAAGAAAGATTGGTGGGTCCATAGGGGTTTCACAGCTTGAACTTTGTATTTGTCAAACTGTTTTCCAAAATGGTTGTACAAGTTTAGGCTCACACCAGCAATATATGAGAATTCCCTGTTGCTTTATATTTTTATCAGCACTTGATAGTTTCAGGATTTGTTTTTGCCAGTTTGGTGGGTGTGGAATAGTATCTCATAATTTTACTCAGGTTTTAAAAGTATGTATGAGTTTGTGAGTGATTCAGAGTAATGTTGTTTTCTTAACAGAAAGAACTGTAGTGGAAGAAATCTTAAAGGTATATTATATCCTCTTTTGGTTCATTGAAAGACGTGACCAAATTTCATAGCCTTTAGAAGTTCTTAGGTACACATTAATCTCCTGAAATTAAAATAAATAACAAGGTAGAATATGGCTTTGGGCTCTTTTCTGTGATGAAGTATCAGTGTGAAGGTTAAAAATAAACTTAAGCAAGGCACCAGTAACCCTGGAGTTCTTATTGAGGACTTGGGAGGGAAACTGATGCACAGTTAGGAAATGAGTATAGATTACTGTAGGGTTCCTCAGTCCTTTAGAGGCAGTGAGAGTGATAGACATTTAAAACTAAGTAATAGGGCTTGGACGCGGGTTTGTGCCCCGGTCCGGGAGGATCCCACATGCCGCGGAGCGGCTGGGCCCGTGGGCCATGGCCGCTGAGCCTGCGCATCCGGAGCCTGTGCTCCGCAATGAGAGAGGCCACAACAGTGAGAGGCCCGCGTACTGCAAAAACAAACAAACAAACAAACAAAACTAAGTAATATTCTTTTCAAATCATGAGATTTGGAAAGGAAATTTTAGGGCCAGTGAATATCTGAATTTATCCAGAGTTAATAATCTTGGACTCTGCAGTTAAAGGAATAAAGAATGTTCAAAGAGAGCTCTTAGGAACAGTTAAAGGAGATACTAATTGATAGAGTTGTCAACATCTCTTAAAGAAATTATTACTTGGGACTTCCCTGGTGGCGCAGTGGTTAAGCATCCGCCTGCCAGCGCAGGGGACATGGGTTCGATCCCTGGTCCAGGAAGAGCCCACATGCCACGGAGCAACTATGCCCGAGCGCCACAACTACTCAGCCTGCGCTCTAGAGCCCATGCGCCCCCAACTACTGAGCCCGCGTGCTCTAGGGCCCGTGCTGTGCAGCAAGAGAAGCCACCTCAATGAGAAGCCTGTGCACCGCAACGAAAAGTAGCCCCCACTCACCACAACTAAAAGTCCACACGCAGCAACAAAGACCCAACAGAGCCAAAAATAAATAAAATTTAGGGAAAAAAAAGAAATTATTACTTTTGGTCATCCTGTCTGTAGTAAGAGATTATCCCACTTGCTATTAATTTAATCCCTGCCAAGCATAGGGGAAATAAATATGTAAACAGGTAAATATAATGCATTGTGATGGATGCTTGAGTATAGTTATGTGCATGATTTAATGCTTCATGAAGTAGAAATTCCATGTGAGAACTGAAGACCTGAAAATGAATGAGATGGTGAAGAGATTCCAAAGAAACAAAAGTGCTGCATCAAAGCTTTTAGGTAGCTGTTATATTTACAGAGCAAAAGAAAAGAGAAAAGAAGTAATTAAGGGTAAGAAGACCACCAGGATATCTTGATGCAATGGTTGCCACTCTTGCTGCTCCCTGACAAAGATTATACCGGCGCTTTGTGAATATTATCAATATAAGGATGCCAACTTTCCTCTTTCCCTTCCTTCCTTCCTTCCAAACATGAGTTGTCCTTTTTCTCAAGATTTTCTTTTACGGCATTATTGCCTTTTCTCTTATGAAATGATAGTATTAGGATATATTTTTTTAATGTTCTACTTATCCAAATAAAATTGCCAACCTGTATCAGCCCTTGAAACATATTTTGAAATTTTATAGTTGATGCAGTCCAAGTCTGCAAACTACTGCTCTAATGATGGAATGTCATGGAAACCAGGAGAAGGATTTTAAGATAGGATTGGCCCAGGAACATGTAAACAGTGTAAGCCATTGTGGGTGGTGATTCATAAGTTACTGACCTTTAAGAGTATATTGGTCAGGGTTCTTTGTTGTAGAAAACTGAAATGTTTAGAAGCATGGTTTTGTGTGTTCTTCTACCACAATCAGCTTCATGGGTGATGAACGACATAAGCAACAGTTGGATTTAACTGAGGTGGGACTTTTGGGAGTTGGGTACAGGTCATGGAGAGAAGAGCCAGAGTTGAGGGAGTTACAGTGATGGACTGAGTAATTTAAACTACAGAACTCTGCAGACTAGTCTCACTTTAAATTCATGATAACTTACAAGTGTGAACCCTTATTGTGCTGGGAAACTACGATATCTCCTTTTTCATTGACTCTGCAGCTCCCATTCCATACCCTAACTCTCCTCAAACCTGTAACTCCCTCCTTTCCCTCACCTACCCATTGTCACTCTTAGCTGAAGACTTTTTACTTTGAGAAGATAAAAGCAATCAGAATAGACATTCTAAGCTCTCATTGCAGCAGTACTCAGGTACTCTGCCTTCCCAACTGTCACCATAAACAAAGTATGTGCAAACCTACTGAAAGCTGATCTCTGCTGATGCATCAGATCCCTCTCCTCTTCACCTCCTTAAGAATATTGTTTCAGCAGTTTTCTGCATCATCAGCTGCTTCAGTTTTTTTTTCTTTACTGGGTCATTCCCATCAGTGTACCAAAAACAGTTCTTTCTTTTGACCACACATCTCTTTCTAGCCACTACCCCATTTCTTGGTTCTGTAGCAACACTCTTCAGAAGAATTTTCTGTACTTGCAATCTACAATTCCTTCCTTTTAAACACCCCAAACCAGGCTCTCACTACTGCCCTTATCCAACATGGTCACTGAGAACTTCCACGTTGCTAAATCCAGTGGTCAGTTCTCAGTCTTCCATCTCATTTAATGGCCTTTGATATAGCTGGTCATTCCTACTTTCTGGAAATACATTTCTGCTGCTTAGCTTGAGTCCCCACACTTTCTAAAGTTATAATACACCAAAGTTCCTCTCTGTCTACATTCATTTCTTTGGTGATCTCATCTAGGTCCATGGATTTAAGTGAAATTTCTGTTTCTAGTGTATACCTCTACCATGAACTGTAAATTCATATCTGGCTGCCTACTTAACATCTCCACTTAGATGTCTGATAGGCACTGAAAAGTTAACATGTTCGAAAAGAGTTTCTTTGTCATTATTTGTGGAATCTACAAATTAGTAGAATTCCTAAGAGTTTAGCAAAAATGGCTTGATGTGATTTATACCAATAGTAAACGGTATTATCATTTAAAAGAAATGACACAATCGCATAAAAAAATAAAGTATTTAGGAGTAAGCCTACGAAAAAAAGTATGTAAGGTCTTTAGGGAGAAATATTTTAAATTTTATTCAAAGATGTTAAAGAATACTTAAGTCGGATATTGACCATGCTCATGATTTAGAAGATTTATCATAAAAACATTCTCCTGGGGCTTCCCTGGTGGCGCAGTGGTTGAGAGTCCGCCTGCCGATGCAGGGGACATGGGTTCGTGCCCCGGTCCGGGAAGATCCCACATGCCGCGGAGCGGCTGGGCCTGTGAGCCATGGCCGCTGAGCCTGCGCGTCCGGAGCCTGTGCTCTGCAACGGGAGAGGCCACAACAGTGAGAGGCCCGTGTACCAAAAAAAAAAAAAAAAAAAAAATTCTCCTGTATTGATCTAGATTGGTTCATTGGTATTCCAAGCAGTGTCATAACGGCCTCATATCCCCAGTTTGACGTGCTTGTTTTAAATTTTATATGAACGGGCAGAGTGCCAAAATAACCAAGGCCTTTAATGTGTATGTTTGTGGGGAGGCTTTGCCGTACTATATACCAAGATATTATTATAAAGCCATAATTTAGTTAAGACACACATGGTTGTAGTATAGGAATAGACAAATAGACCAATGGAACAGAAGTCTGGAAACAGACCCATACATATATAGAAACAATTTATAATTGAGCTGGCCTTTGGGCAGGGGTGTGTGGCTTATAGGATCTCAGTTCCTCGACCAGGGATTGCACCCAGGCCAGGGCAGTGAAAGCCCAGAATCCTAACCACTAGGCCACCAGGGGACTCCCTGAGCTGGCTTTATAAATCAGTGGAGAAAGAATGATTTGGGACAATTAGTTACTCACGTGGTAAAAAATGAAATTGGACCTGGACCTCATACCGGATACAAATCAGTTCCAACTGATTGATGTCTTAAATGTGAAAGGCAAAACTATAAAACTAAGAAGATAATATAGGTAACTTCTTTGAATCTTAGAGAAGAAAGGCTTTTATACATTAGATGCAAAAATACACATCATAGGTACTTCCCTGGCAGTCCAGTGGTTAAGACTCCACGCTTCTACTGCAGGGGGCACGGGTTTGATCCTTGGTTGGGGAACTAAAATCCCACATACTATGTGACATGGCTGGAAAAAAAAATCATAAAGGAAATGATCAACAGCTTTGACTACATTTTTTAAAAAATTTTATTGTAGTGTAGTTGATTTACAATGTTGTGTTAGTTTCAGGCGTATCAACTACATTTAAAGTAAGAACGTGTGTTCATCAAAAAAATAAAAAACCACGGGGACTTCCCTAGTGGTCCAGTGGGTAAAACACCATGCTCCCAATGCAGGGGGCGGGACCCAGGTTTGATTCCCTGGCCGGGGAACTAGATCCCGCATGCCGCAACTAAGACCAGGCGCAGCCTAAATAAAATCAACAAACTAATTAATTAATATTAAAAAATGTATTTTTAAAAAAACCATGAAGTTGGAAAAGATATATGCAACACTATAATCAGAGGATTGGGGTCTATTGTATTCTCTTATTTCAGATAAGAAAAAGATCAGCTACCAAAAGAATGGTAAAATGATAAGAATAGATGTTTTACCAAAAAACGAAACACAAAGAGATGATAAATAGATTAAATGATGTAAACAAAGACTGCGGTAAGTCATCATTTTATACCCACCAGCAGAGCAGAGAATAACTGGCCATACCTAACTTCGTGAGGGTGTGGAGCATATGGAAATCTAAAAATAACCACTGCCGGTGGTGTAAACTGGTGACCTTATTGGAAAGCAATTTGGCATTACCTTGTGAATTTGAAGATGTAGTACCTATTAGCAATTCCTTCATTTATTTATGCATTCATTCAGCAAATATTTATTGAGTACCAACTATACAAGACAGTGTTCTTTGTGCCTTGGTTCAATGGGAGACAGTTAAAAATAAATTATTTAGATGATCGTTGCTATAGGAAAATGTTACTTAACAGAATGAAAATAGTTCAATATCATGTCACTTCCTGTTTTTCACTTTTATGGATATAAGTTCCAAAAATGCTACATATGGTTTTTTACATCAGTGCCACTCAGTTCTTTTAATCCTTTTAGAGTTACTTACCAAAAATCATTAATCAAAACTTATTTTTATGATCTATTTTCTGAGAACTAGGTTACATCCTTTTTCAATTCTGTGGTATACACAGATTGTAAACTACCTAATTTATGAGATGATGTTACCTAGTCATTGAATTTCTCACTTTATAGGCGATATGCCAAAAGCCTTTATCAAAGAAGGCTTGTCAAATGCCTAAATTATATCTATTACTTTTGTATTTAAAGGCACTTTTTTTATGGAGCCAAAATTAAACAAGATTGGCTAAAAATTAGACACTGCATATTTTGGGGTTTTCCCACAGGTTATTTAAAAAAATATTAGAGCCAAACCTCAGTGGCATTATTAGAGGTAACTTTTGAATTGTTGTGTGTAGTATAGATGGAATAGAAATTTCATTTCATGGTTGAAGGTTATGCTTTTGACAGAAGTAAAATGGCATGTCAACATCTGAAAGGGAGAAATTATTTGAATTGAAAGAAGATTTTTTGTTTGTTTAGTTTTTGTTTTGCTGTTTATAAGTTTAGGCCATTATATCCTAGATTGCATTTCAAGAACATTTGTATTACATAATATGTAGATGTAGGTGTTCTGTTGGGTTTTTTTTGTTTTGTTTTTTTGCAGTACGCGGGCCTCTCACTGTTGTGGCCTCTCCCGTTGCGGAGCACAGGCTCCGGACGCACAGGCTCAGTGGCCATGGCTCACAGGCCCAGCCGCTCCGCGGCATGTGGGATCCTCCCGGACAGGGGCACAAACCTGTGTCCCCTGCATCGGCAGGCGGACTCTCAACCACTGCGCCACCAGGGAAGCCCATTGTTCTGTTTTTAAGAGTGCGATTTATTTTGCTAGGAACTTTGTTTTAAGCAGTAGAACTCTTAAAGAGTCTTCGTAAATTAATCAAATATAAGTAGATGGTAGGAATGAGTAAATGTGCAGTGAAATACTGTTGTATGACAGTGCACAAATGAATATGGATTTTAGTATCGAATCTCTCAGCAAAAGTTAATTAAAATGTTTCTTCATGTCGAATAACTATTCAACAGAACGTAAGTCCCCAACATATGTGTATTCAAAGATTTAGTGTTGATCTCTTGGAAGTAAATTTTTAGGACCTTTTCGCCCTCAACAACTTGGAATTGTGCAAAGCATGTAGCTGGGACACACATTCTTAATGCAGCTAGGACATGATCTTAGGCACAAGTGAATGAGTCCTCGCTGAGCTTCACAATGGATTGGTATCTCCCAAAATGCTTTACCAGGGACATTGCAATGATTCTGTCACCTAGGTGAAATAATGCTCTATACCTTACCCACATCCTCTGTGCTCTCATCATACTTGCTTACAGAAGCATTCTTTGATGTTAGTAAGGGGACGAAAAAGTGAGATTGTTAAACAAAAATTGTCATCACTCCTGTCACCACATTCTATAATGAGAACACTCCGACATGAATCAAAAGACTTGTAATTTTTCTTCTTAATCCACTTGGGGTAGCACACCATAGTAAGATGGGTGAGAAGGAGAAGGACACTTATGAACCCATCCATGGGAAAGAAGAATTAACACGATGTCTTGACCACAGGTGCCTTCTTATGCAGGTCAGTTTCAGAGAAGTGAGCATATGGAAGTAGAAGGTAGGGAAATTCCTTTCAAACTCTATGTCCACTTACCCCTTTTAGCCAAGATCAGTTGGTATAAGCCTGATAACGTTTTGCAGAAAAAACCTCTTGTGGCTTCTTTGCATTCTTTCCCTTGGCTAGCTGTGGATATGACAGCTCCTTGGAACTTCATGGCTCAGCAGTACATGTTCTGAATTAGTTTTCCCTATGATGGAGTTGGATTTATGGTCATGTTCTTTAAGGTTGTCATGGCTAAGGACATGAGATTGCAGTTTTATTAAGATCAGGAACCATGTACATACTAGCCACATTTTATTGTGTTTTTTTTTCTTACCACAGAAGGGTTTAATTTTTCAAGTCTTTCAGTTTTGCCTGGAAGCCAGCCAGTCTTGGCTAATACAGATAAACAAATAATGAGAGAAATACAAAAAGAAAGAAAAAAAAATGTGTGTGTATGTAAATTAACATCCCTCTTTAGCTTCTTGCTCCATAAAATTTTAAGAAATTTGTTCTACTTTTCTAACTATTGGAGGAATCATTTCATGACTAGAGAGTAACAACCACAGTGTAATTCAGAAAGCAGCGAAGAAAACTTGTGTTCCAGGCCTCACCCAACTGCTTATTAGATGTGTTACCTTGGATAAGTCCCTTAACATATTATAACCTGCCTCAGCTTTTTTTTGTTGTTAATCTCTGAAATGGAGGGCTAACCCAGTGTCAGTGGGAGGAAGGAAGGAAGGAAGGAAGGATGGATAAAATGTATGTTAGGAGTTGCACAGATCAGTGTTTTAATTAAGAATTCTCCCAGAATAGGACTAAATAACCCATCTGGCTTTGTATTGTTTCACCCACTCTTTGATTAAGAATCAATAAAATAGTAACGTGCTCGTTTTTATATTTGTTGGTTTATTAATCTTCAACATGTGAAGTAGCACAACTTTCATTTTAGAGGTAAAGAAACTGGCAGTTACCCATCAAATTTTGGAATTAAAAGGACAGATCAGTGTTCTTTGGAGTTCTGAGTGGAAATTAATTTTGCTGTGGATTGAGAAATTAATGGGGGAGTGAGAAAATGAAGATACTAGGAGTACACTGCTCTCTGTGGAAGTTTTGTTAAGACTGAAGGGAGGGGGACTTCCCTGGTGGTACAGTGGTTAAGAATCCGCCTGCCAGTGCAGGGCACACGGGTTCGAGCCCTGGTATGGGAAGATCCCACATGCCATGAAGCAGCTAAGCCTGTGCGCCACAACTACTGAGCCTGTGCTCTAGAGCCCACAAGCCACAACTACTGAGCCCACACACCTAGAGCCTGTGCTCCACAACAAAAGAAGCCACTGCAATGAGAAGCCAGCGTACCGCAATGAAGAGTAGCCCCCGCTCGCCACAACTAGAGAAAGCCCGTGCACAAAAACGAAGACCCAAGGCAGCCAAAAATTGAAAATAAATAAATAAATAAAAACTAATTGTAAAAAAAAAAATGGCTGAAAGGAAATGAACCTAAATACCTCGAGGGATATTCAGACTTGAGGAAGGGGTTTTGTTTTAAGTCAGAGAAGTGGGTGTGGTTTTTTTGGTTAATTGAGTGAAACCAGTGTAGATAGAGGTTGGAGTTACCAGGAGTAGTAGATGGTGACACCATTGGACTGTGGAGAAAATGAAAGTTAATGAGATCATGAACACATGTGGAGTGGTAATGAGAGCCTGAAGTAGAGGAGATTGAGGTAAGGTCCCTGGCAGGGACATCCTCTCTAGAAGCTTAATTACAAGGTATAAAACTAGATCATGTTGTGAAGTATCTTGTAGATTGCTGGGTATATGTGGAGTAGCCAAGAAGTCATAGGATTTGTAAAGCTAAGATATTTCACAGATGTTTATGAATGAATGGTTGGATCAAGTATTCAAATAGGCAGTTCTGATACACATGTGCAGGGAGAGAGCAAAAGCACTTAGATAAAACCTGAAAAAGAATGGATGATGTAGAGCATTGTTTATATTTAATATTGACTATTTATATTGACTTAACAACTGCTTTATAATACTGTTTTTAATTGTGGCAAAATACACATAAAATTTACCATTGTAACCATTTTTAGGTATACAGTTTGGTGGCATTAAGTACACTCACAGTGTTTTGCAACCATCATCACTGTCCAGAACTTTTTCATCATCCCAAACATAAACCTTGAATGCATTAAGCAGCCACACTTCCCTCCAGCCCCTAATCTGTTCTCTATGGGTTGGATATTTCATATAAATGGAATCATGTAATATGTGTTGTTTTGTATATTTGGCATCTTTCACTTAGCTTAATGCTTCCAAGGGTCATCCTTGTTGTAGTATGTATCAGGACTTCATTCCTTTTTATAGCTGAATAATATGCTATTGTATGGATATACCATATTTTGCTTATCTGTTCATCTGTTGATGGGCATTTGAGTTGCTTCTTGTGGCTATTGTAAATAAAGCTGCTGTGAACATTCACTTACATGTGTTTTCATTTCTCTTGGCTATATACCTAGGAATAGAAATGTTAGATCGTATGCTAACTCTGTGTTTAACTTTTTGAGGAACCACCGTTTTCCACAGCATCTGCACCATTTTATATTTCTACCAGCAGTGTATGAGGGTTACAGTTTCTCTGCATTCTTGCTTTATCATAATTTGTAAAAATTAGTTCATTAAACCTTTGAATCCTTACTGAGTGCAAGGTACCATGCTAGATGCTATGTGAATTTCAAAGAAGGGCAAGGCAAGATTTTCTAGAAGCAACAGGTTCTGGGCCTGCTGGGAGTTAGAATCAACATTTATAACTGTCCTGGAAGGAGCAAGTGTTAAGTACTCCTTAACACTTAATTTGAAGGCACAATTAAGGTACCTTGAGGATTTCAGAGAGGGAGTTTACTTGTGGGGAAAGGCTTCTTTCTTTTTTTTTTTTTTTTTTTTTTTTGCGGTACACGGGCCTCTCACTGTTGTGGCCTCTCCCGTTGCGGAGCGCAGGCTCAGTGGCCATGGCTCACGGGCCCAGCCACTCCGCAGCATGTGGGATCTTCCCAGACCGGGGCACGAACCCGTGTCCCCTGCATCGGCAGGCGGACTCTCAACCACCGCGCCACCAGGGAAGCCCCAAAGGCTTATTTCTTGACTATCAGAACAAGAAACTTAAATCCTATTCTGCGGGAAGCCGGAAAACTTCTGAGCAGGATAGTGATATAATTTGAACCTGGACTCTGGAAGAGAAATCTAGCAGCCAAGAGTAGAGGCTGAGGTCGAGGGTGGAAGAGACTAGTAGTGCCTGTGAAAGCAGTGTTGTGTTGTGTGTGTGTGTGTGTGTGTGTGTGTGTGTGTGTGTGTGTGTGTTTATTTATGGCTGCGTTGGGTCTTCGTTGCTGTGCACGGGCTTTCTCTAGTTGTGGCAAGCAGGGGCTACTCTTTGTTGCGGTGCTGGGCCTTCTCATTGAGATAGCTTCTCTTGTTGCGGAGCATTGGCTCTTAAGCGCGCGGGCTTCAGTAGTTGTGGCTCGTGGGCTCTAGAGCACAGGCTCAGTAGTTGTGGCACATGGGCTTAGTTGTTCCGCGGCATGTGGGATCTTCCCGGATCAGGGCTCGAACCCATGTCCCCTGCACTGGCAGGCGGATTCTTAACCACTGCGCCACCAGGGAAGTCACGTGAGTTTGTTTCTTATTAATCTTTTTCAAAAGAATTATCATTTTTAAACATCATCTCTATTTTTTCTGACCTTTTTTTGCTTCTCTCCTTTCTGTTTCTTTAGATTTGCTTTGTTGCTCTCTTCCTATCATGATAAAAATGTTGGGAAAAGAACAATAAAAATCAGTTTGGTTTTAGTCCTTTTTTTTTTTACATTTTTAAAGCTTATATTAAGTATTGCTGTAGCTGTTACAGTGCAAATTTATTCGTAGTGGTTTTTGTCGTTCTATTTAAGGATTTTGAATTTTTCTTTATCAGTGTATCATTTCTCTCACAGTAAGAAATCTCCCATTTTTCCTTAATATTTCTTAATTTTTGATCAAATCCCAGTATGTAACCAGCCTCCATTTATCACCTCTTCCCGTGCATGTGTTCCTTCCTAACCACATATAAATTGTAACAACTGTGCAAGGCACCTTGCTGCGTGGAATCCCTCAACCTATTTGGCCGTGTCCCTCTGCCAGGGTGTCCACCTCATTCCACCTGAGGCTCTCACACTCTGCATTAGGCTGTCCTCGTACTGGGACATTGACCTTACGTTGCCCAACAGTCCTGACATCCCGCACAGGACTGCTGCCGTACACACATTTCGCTATCCTTCCACCCCATGTAGACACCCTGATTATGCCCCAGCACCCTGCTCTGGCCTTGAGCTCCCCCTTTGAGGACTTTACCTTGCCTGACCCCACCTAATGGCTTCGGACAGGATTTCTTCAAGAAGGGAAAGGAGAGCGGGCACTGCAAGAGAAAGTCGTTTCCTGATTTAACATAGCATAGTTAGAGAACACAGACTGTTTTCTTCTTTGGAACTAATTGAGATTTCTTTTAACTAGTATAAGGTCAGTTTTTAAAACTATTCCATGTGCGCTGAAGGAATATATATACTCTGCATGGTTGATATGTGTGTGTGTGTATATATATATATGTATGTATGTATTATATGTATATTAAAAAAATGTAGAGAACAAGTGAATAGTCATATACCCATCATTCAGCTTAATAATGTATTACAGATACAATTGAAGCCCTCTGGAACCTTTTTTTGATTCCTTTCCCATTGTTTCCCCAAAGAGGTATTTACTGTTCTGAATTTAGTATTTCTTAAACATGAATTAATTATATGAGAAATACTCTGTAAACTAGAATACCAGTGTAGACCAGAATTGCCCACAGATGCAAGCATTCTCTCATATCAGAAAACTTTCTAGGGACTTCCCTGGTGGTCCAGTGGTTAAGAATCCGCCTTCCAATGCAGGGGACACGGGTTTGATCCCTGGTCAGGGAACTAAGATCCCACGTGCCATGGGGCAACTAATCCTGTGTGCTGCAACTACTGAGCCCGCTCTGGAGCCGGTGTGCCACAGCGAAGAGCCCGCACACTGCAACGAAAGATCTCACATACCGCAGTGAAGATCCTGCGTGCCGCAACTAAGACCTGACGCAGCCAAATAAATAAATAAATAAATATTTTTTAATCTATTACAAAAAAGAAAGAAAGAAAGAAAACTTCCTAGTCTTTGGAAGAATGTTGGGAATTTGCCAAAGAAGTATTTGTGTTACCTCTTACTGCATATTTTAAGTCAGAGCATAAGCACTTAAGTCTTTTAATTGATAAGTAGGTATCTAAAAATATGTAAATACATGAGGAATGCTATGACGGATGTCTTGTTTTTACGCATCTGTCTGTGGTTAGTACTAAACAATTAGATAGTTGACTGTGGCAATAACCAGTAAGTTATAACTCTTTGACCACTTATGGCAAGCTATTCCATATATGAGAGAAAATCTAAATCTAACAGACTAATTTGCATGTCTGAATTACCTTTGATAGCTAACTGGAGAAACTGTTATTTAAAAAGTATATTCCTTCAGACGACTTTTCTAAAATCCTTTAAAAATCTTTAAAATAATTTTAGCCAGTTATGTTGCTATAGATTAATGTCTAAATTGGACTTAAGAGTTTTGTCTCCTAGACCTTTGTCTCTGAGATCGATCATTTGACCATGTCTCACTTTAGCATTTATATATAGTAATTTTGCCTCTTGTGATATATGTTGTTTTGTTTTTTCATTTATAGTGATAGATTCCTGTGGCCTTTAAAATGATTGAATAACGATGGACATGAATGCAAAGTGACTTCTCTACTGAAGCAGAAGATTCTTACTACCTTCCATTAACTCAGCTTAGTCTTCAAGAAGGGGCAGAACAAGTGAAATACAGAAAACTGAAGAGAAGAAAACCTCAGTTTGGAACTTTCTCCATGACTGTTCCTTAAGCCCTATCTTTCTACTTGTTTTAATTTTGCTGTGAATTTATAAATAGTGAAGACCAAAGAAATAGAAGAAACATTTGAGAGCTTTATACTAAGAAATTTGCCTTGAGAGCTGCTATTCTTAGGAGGGAAAAGCATATCAAGTTCCTGTCTGATTTTTTGTTTGTTTTAAACAGGTTTCTTATGTCCTTAGATTTTGAAGGATAAGTCAAGTATAAATACATACCTACACACTATTTTTAGCAGCTGTGAAAGAATAATGAGATTTGTAAATTAAGGGCTTTGTAATGTGGATGTTTTGCTACTAGAGTTGATTACTCAGAAGATCTTTTATAGCTCTTCAGTGTTTTATTTTTGATCTATCACTTCAATGATATTATTTGCCCAAACAAAAGTCCATCTGTCTTTCTAAGCTATGACCTTTTTGTGAACAGTGTTTGCATTCAATGTGCAAATGTCCATGTATTATCTATTTAAGCAACATCATAGGGCCATCACTCAAGGAAGTTGAATGAGGTGAACATTGATATAGCTCTTTCCCCTTCCCCCTATTTTTTAAATGTAACAAATACTTTTTATGTTCCCCTCCCCCTTCCCCTTTCCCCTTTCCCCTTTTGGAAACGTGTCAGGATCTAGATAGTTTAAGATGAGCAATTGAGGGGACTGAGAAATTGATCCACACAGAGCCTGGCTTCTTTGTGCTTCATCATAAGGTGTGCTGCCGGCCAGCCTAATTTTAAGTACCCTTTTAACAAGAGAACCTCGTGGAAATCCAGCCGGCAGACTCAAGGAGTTCAGGAAACAGGACCACAGAGGTTACGCTCTGGGGTGAGTATTCTCCTGTGTCTAACTTGGAAGAAGACTGTGTATGTATATGTATCATGGAAAATATCTACTGCTTTCTTACATATTATACTTTGGAGACTATCAGTGGGGTGGTTTGGAGACACCAACAGATGGATCTCTCAGGAAAACTGATTCTAACTGATGTTTTGAAGAAATTAATGTGAACTAAATAGAAAAACTCTTGAGAGGTTGTATCCTCCATCTCTAGGAAGATCTTTTCTACTGCTTTTGCCTGAAGTTACCTGAAGCAGATTAATCTTTTTTCATAAGTATCTGTAGTTTTAAGTAGTTGTTTATTCTTAAGGTTCTTCTGCTATAACACAAGAATTCATTAGCTTCTGTCATATAACTTCCAGGTCTGTGACCCACTCTTCTGTTTGTGTTTTTCATGGTTATATATTCACAGACTGTTGTTTTTGTTTATAACTTCTCTGATGTATGGGGCCTGATGAGTACTCTAGAAAGGCTCAGAGAGCAAGTCTTTCTATAAAAGGGGGACCTTAAAGTAATCACAGACTCTTTACTTGATATCAGGTTCTTGCAAGAATAAGTGATTTCAGTTTTCTCATTTTCAGATCCTGGCCATGAGGTTGGATGCCTCACCTTGTTGAAAAGAGACACTGGACCTAAATGGCGCAGCATGACTTTGTTCCTGCTTGGCTAAATTTCTCAACACCACAGTCAGCTAAGGTACTGTTCTCCATTCTAGTAACTATCCAAATACCAGTTCTTTTCATCCCCATCTTGTCTGTGGCCTCTGTTTTACAATCTAGTTGTTTTTTTGTGTATTCAGCCTTGCCTGGGGATTTTACATACGTTTTCAATAAACTTAACTATCTTTCTTTTAATAGGGTATATAAATAATTAGGCAGTGCAAGTCAGTGTGTACCCTGCTACTGCCAGGTGTTCTGTTTATTTCATGTTAAGCTTTTCTCATTGTGTGGCACACTTAAGACTGCCTATATTAGCTGCAGGAACACTTCAGTTTGGGGGGGAAATGGATCTTCAGGATGAATGCACATTTGTCTAAAGTAGTAGATGAGGAGGAAAAAGGATAGACAGTGATTGACTACTACATGGCTCTCAGATTAAATCTTAGAAATTCTTTTTTAGAAACAATAATCTACTTAATGATTTCAGGGAAAATGTATGTTGCGTTAAGGGTAAAGACAAATGGAATATATTATTGTTAAAGGAAACCTTTAGGAAGCTAGTAAACTTAAAAATTCTTCCCATTTTGCCAACTAATAGAGGAGGGAGAAAGTTGATAGGTAGTCTCAGAAAAAAGCATACCTTCCCTATTTTTAGATGTGAATTTTGGGAAGATGTTCCTGGTCTGTCTAGACCCACAACCCTTTGCTCTAATCTTCATTTTGAATTGCCCTTGTGAAATTCCCCAAATCTCATAATTGACATAATCTGACCCAAGCGTTGGGCGTGGTGGGCCTGAGGGGTTCGGTGTGGGATCCTAGGAAAGCGTTTAAATGTATGCACATCTTATACCTGCAAAGGATGATTGATTTAGCACAATGAACAATTGATTTAGCACAGTGAACTCAGTAAAAAGAATGAGGAAATATTTCCATTTTATAATAAGCAAATTTGTGTGGTATTAGCATAAGGATAGACAGATAAAGCAATGGAATAGGATAGACAATTCAAAAATAGTCCTATACAGTTGATTTTTGACTAAAGTACCAAGGTAATTCAATGCAGAAGTGATAGTCTTTTTAACAAGTGGTTCTAGAACTGGATATCTATGTGGGGGTGGGAGGGAGAGCCTCAACCTTTACATCATATCATACATAAAAATTAACTTGAGGGCTTCCCTGGTGGCGCAGTGGTTGAGAGTCCGCCTGCCGATGCAGGGGACACGGGTTCGTGCCCCGGTCCGGGAAGATCCCGCATGCCGCGGAGCAGCTAGGCCCGTGAGCCATGACCGCTGACCCTGTGCGTCTGGAGCCTGTGCTCCGCAACAGGAAAGGCCACAACAGTGAGAGGCCCGCGTACTGCAAAAAAAAAAAAAAAAAAAAAAAAATTAACTTGAAATGGATTATAACCTAAATTAAAGAGCTGAAATCCATAAAGCTTTCAGAAGAAAGAAGAAAATCTTTGTAACCCACTAGAATGGCTGAAATAAAAAAGACTGACAGACGGCGTGTTGGTGAGGATATTAATAATAAGGAAATAGATGTGAAGATGTCTCTACCCCAACCTATAGTTCTCCTGTAAGCCCTTGTCAAATGTATCCATGCTTTTCATGGTTTTTTTAGACTTTGGTTTCTATCATATGAGACTGAAGACTGTTATAGAATGCAACTATTTGGAATAGGAAGGGACATCAGAATTCATCTATAATAAGTGTTTCTCAAAGTGCTCCTTTTTAGTTGTGTAACCTCAGAGACTTATTCTCCCTGACCTCTTTCCTTATATGGAAATAGTAAAATGGGGATGATGCCAAATTATAGTCTTGTTATGAGTATTAATGTTTGGAAGTAAGTGTTTTATAAAACTATAAAAACTCCTGTGGGGTTGTTAATGGCCTGCCAAGGTGGGATTTAACTGTTCCTTTGTCTTCAGTTCGAGAGTAATTTACACAAATAATAAATCTATTTAGAGCAAGCATCTTGCTTTTCCTTTCAAGATTAACAACATTTTTAAGTGTAAAGTTTTGGAGCTTATTCTTTTGGATATTGACAGGGTTTTTTTCCCCACTCATGCAAATAATTGAAGTAGCTGCTTTTTCTCCCTATTAATTCAGTTAATGATTGAATATGTAACATAGGGCTTCTCTAACTCAGGACTGCGGTACCCTTAACTGTGTTCTATATGCTCAAAATAGGGGTTTCTGCCATAAATATTACCTGTATTCTAAAAACCCGATGTAAAACTTAAGATAATGAAAGAGACTGATATGTACTTACCTGTTTGCTTCTCTGTACTTTATCATCTTAGTCACCTACAGCCACCTTCGAAAAACACGGAGAGCACCTACCCCGAGGAGATGGTAGATTTGGAGTAAGCCGTCGTCGACATAATTCCTCTGATGGCTTTTTTAACAATGGACCTCTACGAACGACAGGAGGTAAGACATACCCAACTTCCATGACTATATAAGCTACTCAGCAAGCCCAAGCTGAGGGTGCATGTCCATAATCTTGGAATAATGATCTTTTGTAAACATAATACTCAGTTAGATCCTCCAGTAGTCATTACTCAACTATATTGGCTTTCTAACATTCTCAGGTTCTCTTAAGTCATTTATTCAGTTGAAGAACTCATACAGAAATTACATTAAAACAGAAAGTTGTATCTTCTGCCTTTTTTGTATGTGAACTTACTCTTTTATTAAAAAGGTCCCCCGAAGGGCTTTGGCAATACCTTAAGTTATATCAGGAAGCATCTGGCCCAGTTGTTTCTGAATTTTCAGGAAGCAAACACTCTAATGTGTTACTTTTCCTTACTATTTCAGATTCCTGGCACCAGCCCTCCCTGTTCCGGCACGATTCCGTGGACTCTGGTGTCTCTAAGGGGGCATATGCTGGAATCACAGGGAACCTATCTGGTTGGCACGGCTCTTCCCGAGGTCACGATGGCATGAGCCAGCGTAGTGGGGGTGGCACAGGGAACCATCGCCACTGGAATGGCAGCTTCCACTCCCGGAAAGGCTGTGCCTTTCAGGAAAAGCCACCTACAGAGATTAGGGAAGAGAAGAAAGATGATAAGGTAGAAAAGTTGCAGTTTGAAGAAGACGACTTTGTAAGTATGAAGATTTAGTTGTATACCTAAAACCTGACAAATGATTCTTATATATAAAACCGTGTTAGTAATGAGAACATTTCAGAAAGTACTAAAAAGGGAGTCCCTAAGTTTAGACTTTTAGTGTTTTTAGGAAGGACAAGGAAGGAGCTGGTTAGTATGATGATGATGACCAAAATTCCTGTGTAACTTTTAGCAAATCTTCATATTTTTTCATCTTTTTGCCTTTGGAATTCTTATTTTTCTTTAAGCTTTATAAGGTTCAGTATTCAGATATGTTTATGTAAAACTATATTCTTGAATGTTAAATTGCTTTCTCCAACTATCATAAGAGGGGGTTTTTTGTCTTGATTTTGCCCTCTCATATAAAACAATTGTGGTAAGTTCAGAAACATGCAGTTAGGAGTATTTTAGCTGTTGCCTGTACATTCAGTAAAACTTGATGCTATTGTGTGTTGAATTATATGCCTTTTTTTTTTTTGAATTATATGCCTTTTGACCTGTAAACCAAAAGTAGAGTTTTTGTGCACCTTAAAAAAGTTTAATAATACATTTTACTTAACCAAATATGTCCAAATTATTATTCTAACCTGTAGTCATTATCTTTAAATTAATGAGATAATTAACATTATTTGTTGTACTACATCTTCAAAATCCTTTGTGCATTTTATAATTGTAGCACATCTTAATACAGACGGCACACGTTCCAAGTGCCCAGCAACCACACGTGGCTAGTGGCAATCCTATTAGGTAGTGCAACTTGTTATTTTTAAGTAGCACATTAGATAAGCCAGTCACTTTTATGACAGCTATTTTATGTTATCAAAACCAACTAAAGAGTAAAATTAGGCATCAGCCCCTCTTCTCCCAAGTCTAGCAAATGACCTGGGGGCTCTTAATTTAAATGTCATTTATCAAAGTAAATTCCTATCCCCAGGTGCCTATCCTTTAAAACTTTATTATGGAAAAGTCTGTAATACACCAATATATTAAATATTTGTCCAGAATGTCCTAAGTACTCAGTAGTCGAAAAATGACTACAACACTAAATTATAACGTGGATTATTTATTCAGTAAACTTATAAGTTATCAGTTCTGTGGCATTCCCAGTGGGAAATTAATTGACAATGGAAAGAAAAATGTTAAGGCAGCATTATCCACCTGCTAAGTGATCTAAAGGGAAGTTTGCTGTCACGTCAAACCTGAACAAGGTCATTAAGGGCAAGTTTATTTTGTGTTTATGCTTTAAAAAAAAATTTATTTATTTATGGCTAAGTGGGGTGCTTGTTGCTGCGCACGGGCTTTCTCTAGTTGCAGAGAGCGGGGCCTACTCTTTGTTGCAGTGCACAGGCTTCTTGTTGCAGTGGCTTCTCTTGTTGCAGAACACAGGCTCTAGGCGCGCGGGCTTCAGCAGTTGTGGCTCGCAGGCTCAAGAGCGCAGACTCACTGGTTGTGGTGCACCGGCTTAGCTGCTCCGCGGCATGTGGGATCTTCCCAGAACAGGGCTCGAACCCATGTCCCCTGCATTGGCAGGTGGACTCCCAATCACTGCGCCACTGGGAAAGCCTTGTGTTTATGCTTTTATGAAATATTCTGAGTGTACATAAAAGTCTGGAGAAAACCGTCAAGTACGCACACAACCTAGCTTTGTGAAATATTGACATTTTGCCCAATATGCTCTATACCATTCTTTTACAAAAGAGGCAAGATATCATAGATACAGTTAAAGCTTCCCTAATCATATTCTCCTAACGTTCCCCTAGAGGTAATCACCATTTTGATTTTAATGTTTTATCATCCTCATGTATGTTTTGATAAATTTTTACTATATGAATGTATCTGTAGACAATCTATAATATCATTTTGCCTGATTTTGATCTTTATATGAATACTGTCATATTGTAGTTCTCTTTTATTTGCTTAAAATTGTTTGAGATTTGTCTGTATTGATACATAGGGCTCTAGATCAGTGGTTCTCAATCCAGGAGCAAGTTTGCCTCCTTCAGAGCACATTTGGCAATATCTAGAGAAATTTTGGTTGTCACACCTGGGGATAGTGCTATTAGCATCTAGTATGTAGAGATCAGAGATGTTGCTAAACTTCCTGCAATGCACAGGACAGCCCCATAACAAAGAACCAGCCCAAAATGTCAGTAGTGCCATGGTTGGGAAACCCTGCTCTATATCTTTCTCACTGCTGTATAGTAAATATTCTGTGGTGTGAATATACTAGGTTTATTTATCCATCTTCCTGTTGACAGACATTTAGGTTGTTAAAGATCTTGTTTTGGAGATAAATCTAAAGGACGGGAACCATGGCATTGTAACTAGAGAAAGAAGGGTCAAAAATAAGATTTTTATCCAAAGGGAATTGATGAATAATAAGTAAGTAATTTGAAAAGGAAAAACAGGAGGAGCAGAATTGGAGGATAGAAGATAAAGACGTCTTGGTACCAAAGAGATGGGTGAGATCAACCGGAGGTGTGCACATGGAAATAGAGATAGTAGTTGAGGTTTATGGTTGGACAGAATCACCCAAGGAAAGTAATATATTCAGAGAGGAAGCTTAGAGCAGAACCTGTGGAATAGCAGTAAGGGAGATTAAGAAGTGATTGGTTGAAAAAGAATGGGGTTTATCAAGAAAGAGTAGTTAGTCAAAAATAACAAAAGGTATTTGAGGACCTAATTGTTTACAGTAGGTTTTCTATGTTTCTTGTTTTTTCCCCATACTCTACATTGTATAATTAGAAAGTTATTTTTTGTTTTAAAATAGTATTAGTTTAATGTAATTAACAGTCCTATATTTGTACCTTGGACAAGTAATAACCCTAATTTCCCCTGAGTTGTTGGATGGTAATGTCTACCTTGCAACATTGTAGTAAGGAATAAAGATCACATTTGTTGGGACTTCCTGGTGGCGCAGTAGTTGGGAATCCACCTGCCAGTGTGGGGGACACAGGTTCGATCCCTGGTCTGGGAAGATCCCACATGCCGCGGAGCAACTAGGCCCATGTGTCACAACTATTAAGCCTGTGTGCCACAACTACTGAAGCCCGTGAGCCTAGAGCCCATGCTCCGCAACAAGAGAAGCCACTGAAATGAGAAGCCCACAAGTGCAATGAAGAGTAGCCCCTGCTCGCCACAACTAGAGAAAGCCCATGCGCAGCAACAAAGACCCAACACAGCCAAAGATAAATAAATAAATTAATTTTTTAAAAAAAAGATCATATATGTTAAATGATGTATGCAAAACATTTAGCATGACAGAGTTGTTTTTTGTTTTTTATTTGGCTTTGCCGGGTCTTAGTTGTGGCACATGGGATCTTTAGTTGCTGCACGCACGATCTTTTTAGTTGCGGTATGTGAACTCTTAGTTGTGGCATGTGGGATCTAGTTCCCTGACCAGGGATCGAACCTGGGCCCCCTGCATTGGGAGCGTGGTGTCTTAGCCACTGTACCAACCAGGGAAGTCCAGGGTTTTTAATATTTTTTATTATTTATTTTTTAAAAATGGCCACTCTGGGAGGCATGCAGAAAGAAATGTGTTTTTTTTTTTGTTTTTGAAGTACGTGGGCCTCTCACTGTTGTGGCCTCTCCCATTGCAGAGCATAGGCTCAGCGAGCCCGCTCCGCAGCATGTGGGATCTTCCCTGACCGGGGCACGAACCCATGTCCCCTGCATCGGCAGGCAGACTCTCAACCACTGCGCCACCAGGGAAGCCCAGAAATGTGTTTTTAACAAACTGTGCTGGAACTATATCTATAGATATAGGGGTGTGTGTGTGTGTGTGTGTGTGTATCTTCTCTACCCCTACCACCTAGCATACAAAAAAATGAATTTGAGATGAATTACAGACCTAAATGTAAGGCCTTGAAACTAAGAAAACTTAGGAGAATATCTTTCTCACATAGGGGGTTAAAAAAAAATAAAAAGATTTCTTTGGACCCAGGGAGCAATAACCATAAAGGGGAAAACATTGATAAATCAGGCTTCATCAAAATTTAAAACTTCTGCTTATTTCACAGACTCAGAGAAAATATTTGCAGAACATAGATTTGAAAAGGGGCCTGTTCCCATAATGTGAATAACTCCTACAACTCAGTTTTTTTAAAAACATAAACAAGATTTGAACAGATGCTTCACAAAGGAAGATAGATGAATGGCCAGTAGGCACATGAAAGAAATGGTCAGTGTCATTAATCATAAGGGAAATGTGGAAATTCAAATTAAGACCACTGTGAGATACTGCTGCACACCCACCAGGATAGCTAATATTTAAAAGTCTGAAAATACTAAATTTGGTGACATTTTTGAGCACGTGGAAGTCTCATACATTGTTAGCAGGAGTGTGTAGTAGTACAACCATTTTATGAAAAGGAAGGTCTGACAGTTTCTTATAAAACTAACCATAAACTTTACCCTGTGACCCAGTACTTCCATTTCTAGGTATTTGCTAAAGAGAAATGAAAATCTGTGTACATTTATTGTAATTTTATTCATAGTAACACAAAACTGGGATTTTTTTTTTTTTTTTTTTTTTTTTGCTGCCGTGCTGTGTGGCTTGTGGGATCTTAGTTCCCTGACCAGAGATTGAACCCAAGCCCTCAGCAGTGAAAGCACAGAGTCCTAACCACTGGACCGCCAGGGAATTCCCAGGAAATAATTTAAATGTCTATCAAAACAGGAATAGAAAAATTGTGGTATAATCATGTAATGGGCTACTTATGCAGTAATAAAAAAGAATGACTGATAAAACAACATGATGAATCTCAGTGAAGCTTTACACAATAAGGTACATACTGTATGATTCCATTTATATGACATTCTAGAATAGGCAAATAATCTATGGTAAGAAAAACAGTGGTTGCCTGTGTGGAGTGGAGATTGGGGAAGGGCATTAGGAAACTTTCCAGTTGTAGAAAGTAGCTTTATCTTTATAGATTTGGGGGGGTATAAGTATTTTTCAAAACTCATGGAATGGTATACTTGGTGCATTTCATTGTGTGTAAATGTTGTTTGATTAAAAAATAGATTTATGTCACCGGTCATGGAACAAACATAACACAAGCCTCCTGATGTGATTCACTGAGGAGTGCCCTCCAAAAATTCATAACCTGAATCTAACCATGAGGAAAAATCACACAAACTCAAATTGAGGTTTCTATAAAAGAATTTTAAAAGATTCTACAAAAGAACTAGGCTGAGTACTCTTTTAAAAAGTTATGGTCGGGGCTTCCGTGGTGGCACAGTGGTTGAGAGTCCGCCTGCTGATGCGGGGTACACGGGTTCATGCCCCGGTCCGGGAAGATCCCACATTCCGCGGAGCGGCTGGGCCCATGAGCCATGGCCACTGAGCCTGCGCATCCGGAGCCTGTGCTCCGCGACGGGAGAGGCCACAACAGTGAGAGGCCCATGTACCGCAAAAAAAAAAAAAGTTATGGTCATGGTGGGAAAAGTTCCAGATTAAAGAAGACTAAAGAGATAGGACAATTAAAGACAACATGTAAACCTAGACTGGATACTGGATGAGGGAAAAACAGTGATTTTAAACTTTGTTTTCCTGTAAAAGTATCAGTGTTACAGTTTGAATAAGAGTTGTAGATTAGATAATAGTATTTATTAATGTTAATTTCCTGATTTTTATAATTGTACTATGATTATGTAAGAGAATATCCTTCAAGTTCTTCAACCTGCAGATAGTTCAGGAAAAATATATATTTACAGAGAATTGTGGAAAAAATGTGGTAAAATGTTGACATGAGACTGTAGATGCACAATATACAGGAATTCTTTGTATTATATTTGCAATTATTTTGTAAGTCTGAAATTAAGGAATAAGTTAAGAAAGAACACAAAGCAACTAGGATTGAAGAACCAAAAAAATCCATGGACAGGGACTTCCCTGGTGGTCCAGTGGTTAAGAATCAGTCTTGCAATGCAGGGGACGCCAGTTCGATCCCTGGTCAGGGAACTAAGATGCCGCATGCTGCAGGGCAGCTAATCCCGAGCGCCACAACTAGAGAGCCCGCGTGCTCTGGAGCCCACACACCACAACTAGAGAGAAGCCCACACACTGCATCGAAGAGCCTCTGAGCCACAACAAAAGATCCCACGTGCCACAATTAAGACCCAACACAGCCAAATAAAAGATAGATTAGGTAAGTAGGTAGGTAGGTAGATAGAAGATAGATTTTTTTTTAATTATACTCAAAAAATCCATGGATGTCATCTACACCAAAATAAAGTGAAGTATCACAACATAGAGACAAACCACTAAAAGCTATAAAACCTGACTAGTATTGTGTTAGCAGTTGTGCAGGAGAAATTGAAGGAAGCAACAGGGCATCTTACAACCCTAGGGTTTCCAGAAGAGCCAGTAATTGTTCTAGAAAGCTTAGAGAACATTTGAGAAGAGCAGCTAGAAATTAGGAGTGGTTTTCCATATTCCCAAAACTAGTAAATACAGAGATGTTCTGGGATAAGGTGTAAAGGGTCTGACTGGACCAATCAGCAGAGAGAAATCACACAATAATTCGAACAAGGAAGGTTAATATAAAGAATTATTAACTGTAACAGGATGGGGTAATGAGTGATTGGCTAGTAAATAGTAAAGAGAACCCTAAAGAATATAAAGAACTTATAAAGAATATAGAGTTCTAAAAAACTATAAAGAATTGGCAGATACAAGGAGCAGCCACTAACCCTTGGGCTAAGACAGAGTGCCCAAGGAAGAGTCCCCTGTTGCCCCATCACCACCCCAGGATTGAGATCCAAACCTTATCGGAAAGGGCTTAGCTGTGGCTCACTGAATGGCAGAGCAGTTGCTAAGGTGCTTCTCCAGGGAACATGCTGAAAATCTGCCCTCTAGAGTACCTCGTAAAGCTGTTCATGGGATATGTCACTGCTACAAAACCACTCAAGTCAGCGCTCACTTGTACTTTAGAACCTGGCTTAGCAGGAGCAGAGTGCTGCAGGAACCTGCTGAGTAAGCACACAGGAACAAGAAGCAAAAGTCTCTCCTTGAGCTCTACTGACAAAATTAACATGCCAGCAAATTAACAAAGGGAAAGTTTTTAAAGTGCCCAGATTCATTTACACAGAGCAAGCAGAAAGGATGACTTTGGAACCAAGAGGCAATAAAGTTCAACACAGAGTTCTATCACATTTAATACTAACTAGCCAATATTCCCATCCAGAACAAAGCCCCTCACTGGGACAAAACTGTTGGAAATAGAATCCAGACTGAGCTGCAGGGACAGAGACAGTAGAGACAAAGGGAAGAGAAGGTTCAGGTACAAGGCATGGGGAGGAGGAGGTGAGCCGGGACATCAAAGAAAGTGTGCCATCTTTTTGAGCACTTCATGAAGACAACAGAAGAGAGTTATAAAGTGTGATGTTAGAAAGCTATCTTGATCCACATTCACAAAAATTGATCACATAAAAATAAGCAACATAATAGGATCAAGAGAATAAGGAACAGAGTAACGTTTCTACAGGCAATGCAAATTACACCTGTAAGACGTGCACAAAACGGATAAGAACCATAAGCAAATGGTACAAGAACGACATAACCAGAAAATTTCACAGTGCTAGAACTTGGGAAAGAAGTAATAAAAGATTTCAGAAAAATGAAGACTAAATAAGAAGGAGCACAAGACAATAAACACTAGTGTTTTTCAAGAATTAGACAAAGGAAGCTTTTTAAATGAAGAAAAAACAAATAGATTAAAATTAAGAATTGAAAAAAAAAAGATACAGAAATTTGGCAAAAAAAAAATCCAAAAGATCTTCCCTGCAAAAAATAATATAATAATAATATAAAATAACAAACGTGAATAGCTTAGGTGCTAAAAAGTATAATTCAAGAATAATTTCATGAAATACAGTAAGACTTGAAACTACAAATTGAAAGGACAGCCAGAACAGCCAACACTTAGAAGAAGAATATCCTTCGGACATCCAGACATAAAGAACAAGTCACTTATAAAAGAAAGAAAATCAGACACAATTTGACAACAAAGCTTTATAATACAAGTCAATGGTGTAACAATTAGAATACTCAAGCAAAGAAAATGTGAGCCAAGGATTTTTTACTCTGTCATACTTTATTCATCTAGACTCCTTTTGCCTTTACTATTCCATCCAGAAGAGTGTATTTACCTGTCCATATTCTGTCTGATTTGTCCATTTGTATACTGAATTAATAGTTCAGATTGTATCTGTGCTTGCTCTATGCTAGTGGGTCTCCTCTTGACAGGTTGAAAATATACACCTGCTGGGGCCCCACTTCTGGAGGTTTTGATTCAGAAGCTCTGCAGTCGATTCTGTGCCTCTTTCTATTTCTTGTTTAATGTCCCGTGGTCATTTGTGCTGAAAAGCCATTTTCCTACTCTGTACCAGATTGTAAAGTTTGGGTTTGGGCACCAGTGTCATCTTCACACCCCCATACAATTCGTTATTAAGTTGAGTCTGTGACTCTTAACACTTCTCGATCCTTCCCATCATCTCTTCCTCTACTCCTGTCGCCTTCATACTTTCCTGTACTAGGAAACTGGTCTCCTAATAGTCTCCTAGTTGTTTATAGCCCTGAAATACATCCTTCAAGCTGCTACCAGACTTGTAAACTAATGGTTGGATCATGTTAACTCTGCATGAGAGATGGATTCTCATCCCTAAAGAATAAAATTCAATCTCCCTTAAAAATACTCCACAGTCTGGCTCTTACCTACTTTGCCAGACATCTCTTTCCCCAAAGAAAGGCCCTCTCATTCCCTAGCACTAATGCTGAACTATTTGCAGATCTCTTTTTCATGTTTTTCCTGTCTTGGTGTTCATTCAGCATTCTGTTCCTGGAATCACCCGTTTTCCAGCTTTGGAATTCATCATTAAGGATTCTTCTTAGTCTCCTCTAATGAAACCTTTTCTGATAGCACTTCTCTTTCTAGTGGAATTGACTATTCCTTCCTTAGTACTCCTTCTTCCCTAATGTGAATTTTTATCATAGTCCCTATAATCTTTTTTTTTTTTTTTTTGATGTGGACCATTTTTGAAGTCTTTATTGAATTTGTTACAATATTGCTTCTGTTTTATGTTTTGGCTTTTTGGCCGTGAGGCATGTGGGATCTTAGCTCCCTGACCAGGGATCAGACCTGCACCCCCTGCATTGGAAGGTGAGGTCTTAACCACTGGACTGCTAGGGAAGTCCCCCCATAACCTTTTATTATACTTACTGGTCTACAAGTTTATCTTTTTAGTAAGACTGACCCTTGTGGGGATAAGGATTCTTCTTAATTGCCTTTGTATTCCTAGCACATGGTGTGCCTCTGCCCTAAAGCAGTCTCATTAGAAATGCTATGAATACTCACATTTCACTGACCAGATTATGCTCCTTAAATCTGAGAAAAGTGATTCACTTTCTTGTTCATTCAGCTTTCTGTGCCTCCTTAGTTGGCATACATATCCTACAGGAAGATGAGAACTTGCACACTTACTCTGTTTATTTAAAAAAAATTTTTTTATCCTCTCATATTAAAGGAAATGAAAGCCAAGAGAGCCTGAGATTGATTTTGCATTTCAACGTCATCTGTTTATTTGTTAATTCTGAATACAGTGTTAGAGTGCTGCTGATATATAGTTATCAGTATTTGATAGGTTCCATGGTGAATGCTACTTTGCAAAAAGTGCTGAAATGATTAGTTTTCTATATCAACCATTAATACCCCTTTTTTCCTAGCCTTCTTTGAATCCAGAAGCTGGCAAACAGAATCAGCCATGCAGACCTATTGGGACCCCTTCTGGAGTGTGGGGTAGGTAGATTTTGCCATTTTTAAAGGCACAACTTTAAATTTTTCTTATTAGCAGGGAGAGGAGAAAACATTCTTTATCTGTTTTTTTATTCGTTTGTTTCTTTATCTCTGGTTTCTCTTCTCATCCATTTGCACATGGTAACTAACTATGCCTAGCTCTTACTCTGCCCCCCAAAATACCATTGAGATGTAATGGTAGTAGAGTCAGAATACAGACAATTGAGAGCTTGTAGAGCCCTGAATTTGAAAGCAGATTTTAAGCAAAGGGAGAATAATATAATATGCTCATAAGAAGTAATTTTTTTAGAAGTAATTTTTAATGTTGCTAATTTGCTTATAACAATTAAATTGAATTTTAATGTATTATAGTTGTCTCCTTAATATTTGGTAGACAACTATATTCTAACCATTCTTTCATATTACTAAATACTCTTCTAAAGTGTTCTTTGAAAGGCTAAATAATACCACGTCCCAGAGAACATTTTGTTCAACCAGGTTCCGTTAGCTGAGTGGGGTGTTGTTTTTGTTTTTGGCAATTATCAATGATGTCTGTTGTATAGGGCAGGGGGAAACCTATAAATGCACACATTTATATATATATGTTCCTAATAACTAGCCTTATAAAAAGTTAGTAGAGGGCTTCCCTGGTGGCACAGTGGTTGAGAGTCCGCCTGCCGATGCAGGGGACATGGGTTCGTGCCCCGGACCGGGAAGATCCCACATGCCGCGGAGCGGCTGGGCCCGTGAGCCATGGCCGCTGAGCCTGCGCGTCCGGAGCCTGTGCTCCGCAACGGGAGAGACCACAACAGCGAGAGGCCCGCGTACCACCAAAAAAAAAAAAAAAAAAGTTAGTAGAAAAATCAGTGTATTTCAAACCAAACCTGATCCTGTGGCATTGGGATCTTTGGCATTTACAAATTGTACTCTCCTAGTTCCCACATTAGATATGTTCAGTAGCCAGGCATCTTATTAGGAAGGCTTTAGTGTATCTAAATACTGGGTTTGGATCTTGAGTTACAGGATTAAGGGCAATTGCTGTACCATTTCCCCTTTGTTAATGTATAGCTTTGCTCCAGTTTGCCTCATCAGAAGGTCCCATAGCAGACTCCTTTCTCCAGTTTCCTCATCTCTCTGTGTTCTCATGCTGACAGGAGTAGCTATCCTTGGATATATATTCTTGTTTGGTCTATGCCTGAGTGATCACACCGTGCATGAGACATGCTGTACCCCTGAAAGACTCCTAACATCTTTGGGCTTTTTGGTTGATTATGAATTTAGAATCAAGTGTTTTCTTATGTTGCCTTTTTTCCTACAGTTCCTGGGTAAGTGTCACTTTTGAGAGGTATCTGTTAAGTGCATACCAGGAAATGTTTGTCACTTAGTCTCAACTGTCAGCTCTTTGTACAAAGTGAGGCCTTTGTTTGAACTATGCTTCGTGTTAACCAATAGGTTTGACATTCTTTTGTCTCTCCACTATTGTATTTCACAGAAAACCCACCTAGTGCCAAGCAGCCCTCCAAAATGCTAGTCATCAAAAAAGTTTCCAAAGAAGATCCTGCTGCTGCCTTCTCTGCTGCATTCACCTCACCAGGATCTCACCATGCAAATGGAAACAAATTGTCAACCATGGTTCCAAGTGTCTATAAGAACCTGGTTCCTAAGCCTGTACCACCTCCATCCAAGGTATGATTTGGAATCAGTGTAAGAACCTTATACAGCAGAGGTGGGAGAATAAATAAGAAAAAAATTTAGTAAATTTATTTTTTCCTGTTGAGTCACTCACCAGATATTCATTTGGTGCCATTAAGTTCTATGTATAGTATTTTACTGTCTCCAAACTCTCTTCTGCTGCCAACTACATTTTTAGTAGGCCTCTCATACTCTTTAGCTTCATCTCATAAACCTGCTTCTCTTGATTTGCTGTTTTCATTAATAACACCAACATTCATCTGGTCACGTAGCTGAGTATCATGGCTGCTGCTTTCTTCCTCTTTCTTACTCATTCCCCTCTCCCAAGCAGTTATATAAAATCCCCATCAGTTTTTTCCTCTATGATATGCCCTTGTCATCTCACATTTACTGTTGTAGTGTACCCTTCTATTTCCTCATTTCTCTGTATTTTATCTTACACAGAACTGCCAGAATGATTATCCTAAAACAGTTTGAATATATCACATCCCCTCGCATTAAGTCCCTTAAGTGATTCCAAACCATCTGTATAGCAGGGGTTGGTAAACTTTATCTGTAAAGGGTCAGATGATAGATATTTTAGGCTTTGTTGGTCACATATGACATATGGTCTTTTTGTAATATATTCTTTTTCTTTTCTTTTTTTTTTCAACCATTTAAAAATGTAAAAAACATTATTAGCTCATGGGCCATACAAAAATAGGCCTCAGGCCAGTTTTGGCCCAAGGGTCATGACTTAGCAACCCCTGATGTTATAATACAGTGTCCAGACTCATGAGCACTGGTGTGTATAATTCTATATAGCCTAAGCCTAATCTGTCTTTTACTGCCCTCTGTTTTCTTACCTGGGAGATTTTCCTGCGTGTTTATGTCATACTCTCTGAATCCTTTTCTATCACATACATTTAAAGATCTAATTAAGCCTTGTATCTGATTGAATAGCACTCTGTCTCTAATCACAATATTTATTGCATCTATTTCTTCATTTGGTTGTAATCTCCTTAAAGGCTTCAGGTCTTTTTCATATTTGTATCCCTAGCACCCTCACAAAAGCACACAATAATTGCTTGAATGAATTCCAGCCACTGTAAGGAAACAATTAAATTTACTGTGTTATTGAGAGAAAAAACAGTGAGCATTAATTCACTTTTCTGTGTGTGCAAGCACTTGTTTGGTACTTAAGAGCAACACAAAGTACAACATTGGTCCTCACCCTCCATGGGCTAAAAGTCTAATAGGGATGACAAGATATAACAATATAAGGTCATGTGATTGTGTATGAAATAAAATAACAAATTCTAAAAACAAATCTTAAACAGATTTGGAATAACTAAATTAATTAAACACTTTATTTATTTACACAGTTCAGAGGAGCAAGGATCAGCTTAGACTATGACCATCAAGGGAAATTTTACTGAAAAACTAATTTGAACAGATCTTTGGAGGATGGTCCAGATTTGGATAGGGAAAGTCTGGAGAGTATTACAGGTTAGAAGAGGTGGTTAAATAAAATGTTCTGAAAATAGAAAACACTGGGCATATATGAGGGATACGGAATGAACCATTCTGATTACCTGGTAGCACTGGAAAAATACCAGGACTGAGGGTCATTATCCTAGTGTTAATGAAGCTTTCAGTGTAGATAAGATCTCTGAGGGAAAGAGGATAGAAGAAGAGTAAAGAATGGGACAATAAGACTTGGGGAAATACTTAATATTTCATAAATATTAGGAAAATAACAACATAGTCAACAGGATTAAGAAATTGTAATTCAGACATAGAAAAAATCGTATGCTATCACACTTCTGGGTGGGTGAATTTAAGATGGCAGCTGGCGTTGTCAGCACTTGTCAATTGCTGCCAATAGGTTGAGGGAAATAACAGAGGGGATTTGGACCTTAGCAGTTGGAAAGTTTTTGGTGACCTTTGAGTTGAGGTTTTAGGAGAGTAGTGTAAGGCTGAAAAACAAGATTTCAGAGGATTCTGGAATTATGTGAGTGGAAGTGGAAGTAGTGGCACCTTTGAGACTTGACAGTAAAAGGAAACAGAATATAGGTGGTGGTAAAGTTAAGTGAAAGGGTGAAGAAAATCTGTAGGAAGAAGTGACTGGGGACAACTTGAAATATACTTGAAAGGTCATTAAAGGATCATGGCCCAAGAAGAAATGAATGGGAATAAACTGATTGACAAATGGAATTATTTTTGAAAGGGGTTTAGGATACTTGTTCCTCTGATGTAGAAGGAAAAGAATATGAATTCAGTCAAGAGAGCAACTCCTATAAAGAAAGAAACTGGGGCTTCCCTGGTGGCTCAGTGGTTGAGAGTCTGCCAATGCAGGGGACACGGGTTCGTGCCCCAGTCCAGGAAGATCCCACAGGCCGCAGAGCGGCTGGGCCCATGAGCCATGGCCACTGAGCCTGCGCGTCCGGAGCCTGTGCTCCGCAACAGGAGAGGCCACAACAGTGAGAGGCCCGCGTGCCGCAAAAAAAAAAAAGAAAGAAACTGTGGCATGGAAATTAACTGCAGGGCTTTGAAGTAGACAGATGACACTTTGCTCCTTCTTTGTGATACAACCTTGGACAAGTTTCTAACATTATGAATCTCAATTTCATCATGTAAAGTGGAGGTAGTAGTGCCTGTCTTTTAAGGGTTTTTTGAGGAGTAAATGAGGTACTTGTAAGTGGTAATAAATGGTAGCTATTATTATCAGCATGGCAGCATACCTTTTGTTTGTTCCATTCCTTTAGAGTTTATAAAGTTTTCGTAAGTGTTAACTTCATGTGAAATGTCTGCAAGCATTCTGTTAGGCAACAGAAGAAGAGTATAATAATGAGTGAGACAGGGCTTCCCTGGTGGCTCAGTGGTTGAGAGTCCGCCTACCGATGCAGGGGACACGGGTTTGAGCCCCGGTCCAGGAAGATCCCACATGCCGCGGAGCGGCTGGGCCCGTGAGCCATGGCCGCTGAGCCTGTGTGTCCGGAGCCTGTGCTCCGCAACGGGAGAAGCCACAACAGTGAGAGGCCCGTGTACCACAAAAAAATAAAAATAAAAAATAATGAGTGAGACAAACTCATATCCTCACGGATCTTAGAAGTCTTTTGGGGAAGAAGAAGTGACAAGGATAAAAGTCATAACACAGAGCTTAAGATCAGTTTAGCCCTGTTGTGTAGAACTGAGTTGAGGATAGAATGAAAATAAGAAAACTAAAGTCTGCTGTTAACTATCCTTGCAAAAGGTAGTGAAGCCTGAACAGGGATGATGCAAGTGAGCAGAGAAGGGAGGTGGTGATGGCACACAGTGGGAAGCAAATCAGAGGAGGAAAACAGGACACTGAGCATTCATCCCCAGGAAACTGGGATAACTGTGGAACCATTTCACTGAAGTTAGAGAAGAGAGAAAGCAGAGTTTTCAGGAAAAGTTGATGAGAGTGGTTCTGGGACCCTTGAATGTGAGATGTTAGAGGAAGGCAGAGATGAGATAACTAGTAGGCAGGTGTGGATTTATCCATTCATTCATTTTCTCTACGCGTTCAACAGTTATTAAACATCGAATATTTGTGTATTTAAAAGCTATATGCCACTAGAGTCAGAAAAATAATCTCAAAGAGTTGCTGTCTAGTGAAGAGACACATATAAAAAATAATTGTACTGCCCTGCCTGGAGAGGGTCCTCAGAGCCTTTACAGATGAGGTCATATTTGAACTGGTTTTTTTTTTGTTTTTTTTTTTTTTTTTTTGCGGTACGCGGGCGTCTCCCGTTGCGGAGCACAGGCACCGGACGCGCAGGCTCAGCGGCCATGGCCCACGGGCCCAGCCGCTCCGCAGCACGTGGGATCCTCCCAGACCGGGGCACGAACCCGTGTCCCCTGCATCGGCAGGCGGACTCTCAACCACTACGCCACCAGGGAAGCCCTGAACTGGGTTTTGAAGTGGCAAAGGAAAGAGAACTACCATTCGTTGCCATCTTACTATGTTCCAGGACATTCACTAGGCCTTTTACATATAACATTTACCTTAATCCTAGGATGTAGAAAATTATGTAATATATGAGGTTACATTGCTAATAAAATTATGGAGTTTGGGACTCTAAAACAAGGTTTGTCTAACTTCAACTAGGGCTCTTTCCACTGCCCCAGAATGCTTCCCATCTTGAAGCATAAAAAGGAGAGAGGAGGATGAGAATTCTGGTTTTAGAGTCAGACTTCATGCCACTCGAAGTACTTGGAATATAGTACTGACATATCCTAAACTAGTCAACAAATGGTAGTTTTAAAACAGTAGGAGACGGACTTCCCTGGTGGTCCAGTGGTTGGGAATACGCCTTCCAATGCAGGGGATGTGGGTTTGATCCATGGTCGGGGAACTAAGATCCCACATGCCACAGGGCAACTAAGCCCACGCGCAGCAACTAGAGAGAAGCCTGCACGCCGCAACGAAGACCCAGAGCAGCCAGAAGAAAAAAAAAACAGTTGGAGTTTGTTAGGGAGGAAGTAGGTGGGGCATTCCAGGCAGAGGAGCTCTTTGTTACCAAAAAAGCGGGGGGAGGGCGGCTTCCTTGGTGCACAGTGGTTAAGAATCCGCCTGCCAATGCAGGGGACACGGGTTCAAGCCCTGGTCCAGGAAGATCCCACATGCCACAGAGCAACAAAGCCTGTGCGCCAGAACTACTGAGCCTGCACTCTAGAGCCTGCGAGCCACAACTACTGAGCCTGCATGTGCCACAGCTACTGAAACTCGCATGCCTAGAGCCCATGCTCTGCAACAGGAGAAGCCACCGCAGTGAGAAGCCCACACACTGCACGGAAGAGTTGCCGCCGCTCACCGCAACTAGAGAAAGACCACACGCAGCAATGAAGACGCAGCACAGCCAAAAATAAATAAAATAAAATAAAATAAAAAAAGGAGGCAAAACATGCCATGTCTGGGAAAAGACAAGTGGATGGCTGGTAGTTGGGAAGTGGTGGGGAGAAGTAAGACTAAAGCCAAATGATGGAGGTCTTTATAAAAGCTCAGGTGAGAGTTTAGGGGTCACATTAGCTCCATGATTTTAACAATTTGAATGATTAAACAATTACAAATAACTAGTTTTTCTAATGAAGTTCACCTAGGAACAGATTGCTGTAGAAGAGCACTGAGTATGCCTACATCCACTGAAAGGAATTCAGGAGGCGAGAAGAGAATGAAGCATCAGGGAATTGAGAAGGGAAAGAGGGACAGGTTCAGAAAAGATAGGTAACAAGTAATCTCTCCTTCTACAAAAAGATATTTTAAAGCTGACCATTGAATGTAATATGAAGACAAGATTTTTGCTTATTTATTGAAAGAGCTGTTTCATTAAAATGGGGATAGAGTTGAGTGTTGCAGGGAATTAAATAGTAAGAATGAACAAGTGAAAGGCAGCAGATACTGAATTATGCAGAAAAGTTTGGAAATAAAAGGATTGTAGTAAAAGGGAAAATATATCTTTGTTTTTTCCCCCTTCGCTTCAGTAAGGTGGCTTAGCATGTTTGTAGATAAAATGGAAGAACTTACTAGAGAGAAAGAGATTAAAGATACAAAGGAGAAATAATTGATAAATTCATAAAGGAATGAGAACAAATGGATGTAGAATGGTAGAAAGGGAGGGGGACCTATCAAAGGAACTTGAGGTGCAAAGGAGAGAATTGGGGAGAGTTTGGATCCAGTGACGAAATTTTTTTTTTAATAACTTTATTTTATGTTTTAATTTATTTTTGGCTGCATTGGGTCTTCATTGCTGCACGTAGGCTTTCTCTAGTTGGGACAGGCAGGGGCTACTCTTCTTTGTGGTGCGCGGGCTTCTCATTTCAGTGGCTTCTCTTGTCGCAGAGCACAGGCTCTAGGCGCGCTGGCTTCAGTAGTTGTGGCTCACAGGCTCTAGAGCACAGGCTCAGTAGTTGTGGCACACGGGCTTAGTTGCTCCATGGCATGTGGGATCTTCCCAGGCCAGGGATCGAACCCACGTACCCCGCATTGGCAGGCGGATTCTTAACCACTGCGCCACCAGGGAATCCCCGGATCTTCTGACGTCAGTCCAGTAGGAGAAGACAAGATCATTTGAGGTGGAGAGTTGAGGTTGATTTGGAGTTAGGAGAAAAGGAGAGGATATTTTAAAAAGAAAACAGCAGCTGATATGTGATTCACTTTAGTGGATTCCTTTTTTTTCCTTCCTTTATTGATTGACTGAAGTGTGGTTGATGTACAATATATAAGTTACAGGTGTACAATATAGTGATTCATAATTTTCAAAGGTTATACTCCATTATTCCTCATGTTGTACAATATATCCTTGTAGCTTATTTTATACATAATAGTTTGTGCCTCACCTCAGTGGATTTCTACATATATAATTCCTCTAATAAAGGGGGTACAGGGCATAATGGTTTTCTTTAGTGAGCAACCAAACACTATATAATATAGTGTTTGAATTACTGAAAATTAAGTTGGAATAAAGTTGGAAAGAGATGTCAGTATCCTGTTGCACGTAACACTGTCTGGTAAAACTATCATACTACTGTGGCAGACACTCACCTGTTTCTGTGCCCTGAGGTGGCAATATTAAAAGACAAGGCATCTGGTGACCCTGTGCAACTCTGGGAAACTATTGTCTTTGATATTTAGCCTGAATAAGCAGCCATCTTTAGATTTTCATCAGTGCAAGAAAAAAATTAATTTCCATTCCAGTTAGGTCGTTGTCTCTTTTATCTGCTGGCATGCTCTTTTTGGAGGCATTGTGGTAAACAATATTGTATCCTAGTTGAGTAACCTCAGACAAATTACATAACTTTCTTAATGTCAGTGTAATTCTCTGTAAAAATTTGACATAATTATACCTGATTGGGTTAAGAATTAAATAAAATAGATCAAGCATCTGGTACATAGTAGATAACTCTGTGAAGTTTATTCCTTTCTTTAGCCTATATTTTCTTCTTTAATAACAAGAAAGAAATCCTTTTCACTCAGACCCTTCCTTTGTCCTAGAGATCTCTTGGTTCTAATTGTTTCATTTTGGAAAAACAGACTTTTTTACTTTCTTTAGCCTCACTCCATTGATGTGCCTCAGACAAGAGTGATTGACTCAGGAAAAATGGAGTATTCCATCTACACTATGCTGCCATCATAGTTGGGGTCAGGGCCAGAGTGACAGAATGGGTCCAGACCCCACAAGACCGAGCAAAAGAAGGACCTCTGGACTAAATCAGGATTGTCCAGCCATTTATATTGCCCTCCCTGGCTTGTAACTAGCCTCCTGCCATCAGTGTTCCTAGAAAACATCATTTTTCTGATGTGCTCTTTGGAGGCAGGGGTGGGGGGTTGTCAGGATTACATCAGAGGTTAACAAACAGCACACTATAAAAGAAAACATTTGGAGGGGGTCAAATAAGTTTAGAAAATGCTGTGTAGTATATCTGCCTCTCAATTCACATATATAGTTAAGTGCTTTGAGAAACAGCACAGTAAAAGAAACCTGTTGTCGAACTATATTCAGCCTAGCATCTCCCAGGCTTATTGGACTAGGGCTCTGTTTTTGAGAAATACCTGTTAATATCCCATGGCTTTTCTGGTTCCTGTCTGCCTTTTTCCTTCAAGGTTATATACCTCCCAATCGTGTTGAGACAGGTGAGCTCTTGGAATTCATGTTTGCACATAACATTTCACTCCTTATGATCTTACAGGCTGAGCTTCTGTCTGCATGCTGTTCTGACTGATTTGTTCTCTCTTCCCATGTAGCCCAGTGCGTGGAAAGCTAACAGAATGGAACACAAATCAGGATCCCTTTCCTCTAGCCGGGAGTCTGCTTTTACCAGTCCAATCTCTGTTACCAAACCAGTAGTACTGGCTGGTGGTATAGTTTTAAGCTCTCCCAAAGAGGTGAGTGAGAATAAAGCTAAGCAGCCTTTTCTAAAGTTGCCCTTTCCCGTTTACTTAAACTGAGGTAAGTGTTGTGACGTGTACAGCTCTAACTCCATTTCCTTTGTAGTTATGCTTAGCTCAAAGTCATTTTTTTTTACTGGTGATTCCCATCAGCATCCAAAGATGGGCAGTAGCTGGGTGGGGTCATTGCCCTTTGGTAAACCATGGTTGGCCTGTGTTTGACTGGCGTTATGCTGGCATCTGGAGAAAGATCGGAGAGGTGCTATTTAAACCATCTGGTTTTAACTGTAAGAACTCAGCAGAGCTGAAGTCTGTTTAAATGAAAAGGATAGTTTATTTTTGGTAAAAGAGTGATAAATAGGCTACCAGATTCCGGAAAGCAGTACCTTGTAGAAGTGACCTAGAGAATCCCAGTACTTACTCTTTGCTGTCAAGAGCAACCTATTTGTGGTATTTGCCCAGAGCCCCGCCAGCACCACTCCTCCAATTGAGATCAGCTCCTCTCGTCTGACCAAGTTGACCCGCCGAACTACTGACAGGAAGAGCGAGTTCCTGAAGACTCTGAAGGATGACCGGAATGGAGACTTCTCAGAGAGCAGAGACTGTGAGAAGCTGGAGGATGTAAGAGCAAAGGGTTTTTCTGGGGCAACATAAGTGTTTTTCTATGTTATACATGTGCTTTTTGTTCTTAAGCGAGAAAGATGTGGTACATTTTTAAAATGACAGAGATTTGTCTGGAGGAGTAACAGTCTGTGATAAAGCGAGTTCAGTTCTTTGTTCAGCATATTTCAAATTAGGGCTCATTTCAGTGATAGCTGCCTTGGGACTTAGTGCTCTTAAACAGGGCAGCACTGCTTAAGCCTTGAATTGAAGTTGGTAAATTATAGAAGCATATATATATATATATATATATATTTTTTTTTTTTTTTTGGCTGCTCCAGGTCTTAGTTATGGCATGCAAACTCTTAGTTGCAGCATGCAGACTTCTTAGCTGTGGCATGCATGCAGGATCTAGTTCCCTGACCAGGGATTGAACCCGGGCTCCCTGCATTGGGAGCACAGAGTCTTACCCACTGGACCACCAGGGAAGTCCCTTTAAGGATTATATTTAATTCTAATATAAGAAAATCTGACGAACAGAACCGTAAAACAAGAGGGTTTCTTTTTGGTATCCTGCAACAGGAAGGTTAGAGTTCCCTGTCCAAGAGGGTAATGGCAGCTCATTCGTATTATCAGGAAACTTGTAAGTTTTGGTCGCCTTGGAACTAGGGTAGCTGAGCTCCCATCCACATTCTAGTTAGGGAAAGGACAGAGCCAAAAACCTGAAAACGGATGTCTGTCCCTTTTTTAAATGCTTTCTTAAAAGCTACCCCTGCAATTTCCACTTACATTTTATTGGCCAACTGTCAAATAGCCACTCCTAGCTGCAAGGGAGCCTAGGAAAGTGAACTTTTTAAAAGCTGAGCACATTGGTTCCTTAGTCCAAATCAGTAAGGAAGAATAGAAAATTGATATTGCATAGGCATCTAGTAGCTTCTGCCACAGTTGCCATAACCTGAAGTTAAGATGGTAGCCAGTTAGTATCCTTTGGAAATCTTATTAGCAAGATGAGCAAGTTCTCGTTTTTAAGTGGGAAAAACCTATTGGCTGAGATCCTCTTCTAGAAAGCATTTTCCTGGGTTCTTACTTCTTAATCTCTTAGATTGCTTATCTTGCCCCAAAGGGGTATTAAACCAAATAATGTCCTTCCTTTCCTTATTTCAGTCAGAGGACAACAGCACACCTGAACCAAAAGAAAATGGAGAGGAAGGCTGTCATCAGAATGGTCTTGATCTCCCCGTAGAAGACGAAGGGGAGGTCCTCTCTCACTCTTTGGAAGCAGAGCACAGGTAAGTGAGGGTCAGATCACAAGGCATGCTGTGTATGGCCTACAAGGAGTTTCAACATACTTAAGACATTTCAGAGTCCCGTACAGAGAGAAGTGCCCCCAGCACCACACCTTGTTCTCTCTGTGTGCCGCAGGTTGGCCTGTTGCCCACTGGGTATTCCTTTACAGACTCAGCTAGCGTTTTCACACCCTCCTCTCCAAGGCATTCTTGTAGTTTAGTTTCAGACTCAGTTTACGGCTCCAGTTGGAAGGGGTGGGGTGGGATGAGACCTGTTTCCTGGTGCTGTTGTGGTGGCCCCTTGGCCCCTCCTGGCCCAAGTGAGAAGTTACCACAAGACCCCTTTAAGGGGCCTTGGGATTCATGAGGCCCAAAGGTAATGGAGCTTGTTCTTTAAATGAGGGCCTTGAACACAGAGCCAGCCAAGCTGTGTGGGCAACTGGATGGCAGATGGGGCCTGCCAAGTACCTTCCTGAAAAGGGGCTCCTGTCCAGAGGAACTTTAAAAGGGGTCAACAAGATCACAAGGTTATGGAGTCCACAGTGCCATGAAATTAAAAGAGAACTTAGGTACATGTGGCTATGTACTAATTTGCTCACAGGAGACAAAGTGAGATTTCTTCTGTTTCGTCTGTGGGATAGTTTGACTCTATACTGCTACTTCTACCGTCCCTTCTCTATAGCTCTTATGCTCTCCAAAGAGCAACTACGGAGATCCTCCATCTAATTCCAAGCACCTAAGTAGTCATAATTAAAGCTTATCCCACTGGGAAGAAAAGAAAAACCCAAGTTTCTTCTCTAACATCTAGGTGGGTACCATTGCCCCTGGGCTGGAAAGTTGTGGATTTCTCACTTATGCTTAAAGGTATATTTTTTTTGCCTGACCTGCCTCTACCAGGTTATTGAAAGCAATGGGATGGCAGGAGTATCCTGAAAATGATGAGAATTGCCTTCCCCTCACAGAGGATGAGCTCAAAGAGTTCCACATGAAGACAGAGGAGGTATGTTATAAACTTTTGCTGGAGACCAGTTAATGACTAGGAGAGAAAGGAGATAGGACAATCATTGCCCTTAGGAAGCCCCAGTTTAGGGTGTGAGAAAGACCTTGAAAAAGAAAAGTTACTTAATAAGTTGCCATTGTAGAAATATGGAGGAGCATCTCATTCTGCCCAGGCCAGTGGTGGACACAAAAACCAGGTCAGTAGTTAGCAGATTTCAGAAAGCAGTATGTTATTTCATCCTGGAAGCTCTAACTCCTTATCAGAACCACAAGGCTGTATTCCCGAGGTTATGGGCTGAGCCCTTGGTGTCTGGCTAAGCAGGCTAACCCTCTGCTTCCAGCTCTGTGGTTTACCTCTGGTAGTCCAGCCAGAGCCAAGAAGCCAAATAGCCTATCTGAATTTCTTCAACAAATGCCTGCATTCTTTCTCTGAGTAAAACACCGCCAGGTCTCTACAAACTTCATGAAACTTACGTTCAGGTGGTATACATTTAAAGCATAAATAACAATGGTGTTAAAATCCTATAAAGAAAAGTATAGGTTGACATAAAGACTTTGCTACTCAGAACTCTGTTCCCCTGTCATTGTCATCACCTGAGAACTTGTCGAAATAGGAAATCTCAAACTGTACCCCAGACATACTGAATCAGTCTGCATTTTAAAGAGATCCTTAGGTGATTAATTGGCACATTACAGTTTGAAAAGCACTGCTATAAGAAATCTTCAGTCTCTTAGAACGGTCCCCCTCTACATTCTGCCTAGAATTGAATTGAGACCTGGGCTTTCCCAGGTCCCATGGGCCAGTGTAGTTACTGACGGTTGTCTTTTTCTTTCTTTCCCTTGCCAACCACAGCTGAGAAGAAATGGCTTTGGGAAGAATGGCTTCTTGCAGAGCCGAAGTTCTAGCCTATTCTCCCCTTGGAGAAACACTTGTAAAGCAGAGTTTGAGGACTCAGACACGGAAACAAGTAGCAGTGAAACATCTGATGACGATGCCTGGAAGTAGGCTTATAAATGCTTACTGTTAAATCTGACCCAGTAAACTCAGCTTGTGCATTTAGGGGTTATACAGAAGAAATCATTCTTTTCCTTTTCCTTTTCTTATGTTGTTGTTGAATACTTCATGCACAAGGGAAATAATCATATCCCAAAGAGAGAGCGAGCGATTGGCTTGTTTAGCTTTTGTTGTTCTTCCCTGTTATCTGCTTAATAGAACTTCATGTGGTGGGAAAGATTTTTAAAACACACACACATACACACAGTATATATGGGGCGATGCACAGGTGGGAGCTGGCAGGGCAGAGAGGAGGAGACACTGGTCTCCAGCAGCAGCTTCTACTACCAGCCCTTGGGGCACTCACCCCTGTGCTCAAGCAATCATTGTCAATGACAAAGTGACTATTGAAGTTATAATTGTATTAAATTAATGCTAATAATTTGGATATTTTATTTTATTTCTGGCTGCTCGGGTAACATTAGCCCTTAACCCAGCATATATGGTTTTTTCACTTTTTTTTTTCTTTCTGGGTACAGCTGTAAAATATTTGGATATAGGAAATGTGTTATTCTTGCAGCCTTGATATTCAGGGTGGATTGTAAAATATACATTTTTGTGAGATTTCAAAGATTAAGATTATTTTGATAACATTATTTACAGATTTAAAAGATGTGGTTATCACAAGTCTGTTGAGGGGGAAAACTACTGCATAAAATAACTAACTTGGAATAAATATTTTGCATCAGTTTGGATTGTCTTGTGTAAGAAGTATATTTTCTTTAAAATTAGATGAGTGGATTCTTTTTTAGGGGAAATACTACTTTTAGAGGTCTGAGGGAAATCTGAATTCAGACACACCTGTTTCTCCTTTTAGCAGATATGTTTTTGATGCAGAAAAACCTGTGCAATAAACTACCAGTAATAAAATCAGAAACCCAAGTTTCCTTTCTGAAACTGTTTTTCACTGCCCATGTATTTACCAGTGTGCCTATTTTTTAAGGAAGTCTGTGCCTCAATTTTTCTGCTAAATAAGAACATAGGGTGTCCCGGGCATTGTGCAAGGCCCTGGGAATGCAAGGAGCACCCAGCTCAGTAGGGTTACATAAAAAATGGAACCTTAGGCCAAGATCTGATGGACAATTAGAAGTTAAACTAAACAACAGATACCGAAACTGGCACTCTTCAGCCAGCCCTACAGCACATGGTCCCTAGTGGATATACAGGCCCGAGATCATGCTCTAATGGGAGACAAGCAAAGGAATAACAGGCCTGACCACTTGTTAGAAGGGTAAAACTAACTTGTAGTGTAGGCTCCAGAAGGGGTAGAGACTAGAGGTAGAGTAACCAGCATAATTGTTAGATTCTAAAGGCTAGGAAGGCAGAGACCTTATGTGCCATAACGTACGGTAGTCTCTCCTGCTAGTAGGGGCTTCTCCTGCTAGTAGTATAAGCAGTGCACATATGAACTGTGGAAATGGTGATTGAGATAGAACAGAAAGAACTATATCATATTTCATTGAGTATATCTATTTTAAGACATTTTATGTACTAATAAGAAAACTTGTCAGTTATGACACTCCATTAATTGTGAATCCTGATTTCAGTGTTAAAATATGAAAAAGTGTGCATCGTAGGATCAATGAAATACTATAAAATGAGCTATAAATTGGAAATGAGAAGTAGGTTGACATAGAGATATCCTATATGTTTGGTCTTCGGCTTTGCCACTTAGTAGCTTTCTCAGAACAAATTTCTAAAAATGTACCTCTTTTCCACTTGGAATTGAGCTGGACAATTGAGATTACATACTTTGAAACACTTTGTAACCTGCTGCTAGTCATAGCTTGGCCTTACATACCTGGGAGCGGGGGCACCACTACCTGCCTTGTTTAGAAACATGGGGCTAGGTCAGAGCTCCCGCCTCTGTTGGATTCATATATTTGGGTGGGGGTGGCAGGGAAATCTGGTCAGCAGGAACGGGGCCTGTGTGGCCCCTGGCTAGTCCTGAGTGAAGAGTTTACCTTTCTGTATTTGATTCCCTCTTCTGATTCATTGTGTTCTCCCAGAACTTTCAATTCTTCAGCTGTGTTGATTATCTTGTGGGGGCGGCAGGGCGGCGCCTAGGGGCAGGAACTAGGAGTTAGGGGGCCTTGGTATGACTTGGTTATGCAAAAGATGTTACTTCCAGAGAGGCACCGTGCAAGGAAAAGCTTTTTTTTGCAGTACGCAGGCCTCTCACTGTCGTGGCCTCTCCCGTTGCGGAGCACAGGCTCCGGACGCGCAGGCTCAGCGGCCATGGCTTACGGGCCCAGCTGCTCCGCGGCATGTGGGATCTTCCCGGACCGGGGCACGAACCCATGTCCCCTGCATCGGCAGGCGGACTCCAACCACTGCGCCACCAGGGAAGCCCAAGGAAAAGCTTTTAGTCTACGGGAAAGACATGGTTTCCAGGCAGAATGCCTCCTCTTACTCAGGTATTCCTTGGAATGGAGAATGACACTAACTTGGGTTACATCCACTTGGGCAAAACTAGAACGAACAAGGTGACACTTCCCTGCCAGAGGCTATTAAATAACCAAGACGGAGTATGTGATATGGGCTCAGCTAGTTTAGGAGGCAGCTCTTTGCTCCCTTTTATTAATATAGGCAAGAAAACCAAGGTGTGGTGTTAGAGACTTGCCCATACTCATGCAATGAGGTGGAACAGATTTTATGACATCTTTTTCAAGCCAGGGCCTCCTCCCTAAGGTGACCAAGCCTGCCCGCTCACTCTCCAGACCTGCCCAGACCTGAGGTTGTTGCCCAGGGAGCTTTAGCTCCTCTCCAAACATAAACTTGAACCGGTAAACCTGGCCTTTCCTCTCTGCCTTTGGCTATTTCATCCTCCTTTCCCTTTCCCCTGCCCCTCTGTTCTGTCTTCTGCAGGTCTTGGCTGCTATCAGGAAAGGAGTCCCATCCCATGGACTCCCACTCCGGGGAGCTAGGGCTCCTGTCCTGTGGGTCCTGTGACATGGTTTTCCGTTCCTGGGCCCTGCTGGCCACCCACACTCAGCGCTTCTGCATTGGCCGTCAGCCCCGGGAGCTGACAGTTGGAGAACAGCCCCCAATAGCCACTGAACCACGGGTACCCAGGGTAAGGGCCTCCTCCATGGCCATGAGATGGTACTGAAGTGACTGTAACTCTCAGAGGATTCCTCACCCCACACCCTGTACCCAGGTTGTGCCAGAAGAACACCAGGGCCTCCCAGACCAGGAGGCCAGCAAATCGGCTCTGAAGAGGCTAACAGATGAGGTATACCTGGATTTCCCCACTGAGCCTCCCCACCAAACCTATAGATCACGCGTGGGTGAGATTACCCCAACATGGAGATTGCGGGTTACTGTTACCTCCAGGTGCAGCGGCTGCGGCTGTATCTGCAGGAAATGCGACCCAGCATAACAGAGGTCCCCAGAGGGTCACAGGGGCCCTGGAGGCGGTCAGAGGCACCGACTCAGGGTCCCAACTACGAGACTGCTGGGAGCCCCGGCGAGCGGCTGCGGGCGCTGCACCGGACTCACGCAAGGCTCTTGGCAGAGACCAAGGCACAGAGCTGTGCCCTGGAGCGACGCGGCGAGGGTAAGGGAAAAGAGGGGGACTAGGGCCCACCCTCCCCCTTGGCTTGAGGTCGCCCGACCCGTTCTAATTTGATCTCTTACCCCCTCAGAACTGAGCCGGCACCTCCAAGGTTTGGCTTGGACCCGGGACGGGAAATCACGCATATTCAGCCTGGAGCGGGAGCTTCGAGAACTCCGGGCAGAGGCCGGGCGAACGCGGGGTGCTCTAGAGGAGTTAGGGGCGCACGTTCAGCAGCTACAGGCCAACCCCGGGTGAGGCCGACGAGCCGGATCCCGGGAGCTCCGAGTCACCGGCTGGCGGGGGGGCGGGGCCGGAGCGGGGGGCGGGGCCTGGCCCGGCTGGACGTGCGAGGTATGCACCCGGACTCGGCTGGAAGGCCGCGCGAGTGAGGTCGGGAAGGGGCGGCGCTGCCGGAGGCCCGGGGTCTGGGTCCTTGATTCCGCCCCCGCGCCGGCCGTCCTCCACCCCAGGACCCGGCTGAACGCCTTACGAGAGGCAGAACTCTGTGGTCCGGTGCTACAGGCAAACCCAGGGACTCTGGCTGCGGAGATCGGGTAAGATCCGGGCCCCGAGGCGGGCACGGGGCAAAGCGCTGATCGGTCCTGGAAAAACGCTTCTGCCTTCTTGTCCCCTACTCCCTAGGGCCCTGCGTGAGGCCTACATTCGAGGCGGGGGCCGGGACACCGGCATTCTGGGCTGGATATGGCAGTTACAAGTGGAGGCGTCAGCTCTGGAGCTTCCGCGGTCGCGGACCCGCAGGGGTGAACATGAGGGGGCCAGCCAGGAGGGCCTTAGCCCTGGGGAGAGAAAAGGGCGATGAGGGAGGACATCTTTGGCTTGGGAACCACTTGAGCAAAAACCCAAGGTAGAACACCTGTCTTTGCGGGGGTGCCTGCAATGTTAGCTGACAAGTCCAGCCTTGTCCAGAGAATCCTAAGGCTGGAGAGCTGCTCAGAGCAGCTGGTCACCAGCTGTCAGAGATGACAGGTCAGACTTGTTCAATCGCAGGAAGACAGGCAGGTGCCGCATTCAAGGAGCTTCTAGCAGTGGAGGCTGAAAATCGGCGCCTGGAGGCAGAAATCCTGGCTTTGCAGATGCAGAGGGGTGCAGGCCGGGTGCCCTGGGGTCAGTGAGCACCCAATTCCCCCCCGCCTAGCCCTCCCCAGCAGGCCAGGCTCAGAGGAAGGGGTTAGAGGCACCATGCACGGGGAATAAGACCTGTGTCTGAGCCCAATCAGTCTGTGTCCATGCCAATCTCCAGGTGTCCGTAGGGGTTTGGCTCTTGGGGGAGGAGTACCTCAGCCCAGTTACTTGCTGCGTCCTGCTCAAGGGCGCCCTACTCTTCCCCTGCACCTAGGGCACAGGGAGCCGAGACTTGTGGCCAATCCCAGCCCACGCCTGAGAAGAAGGGAAGATCCCCCAAGCCTCCCGCCTCCAGTGGCTCCCCCGCTGCCGCTGCTTCCACACTCCACAGGCGTCCTATTCTTGGGTGGCGCCGAAAAGGCTGTGAGGACCCAGGGGTTGGGACAGGGGCAGTTCTGCTCTGTGCAGTTGGGGGAGCATAGAACACCTAGGAGGCTTTCTGGAGGAATTGACTCTTCCCCTGCAGTCGCAGCTTCCTGGAACCATGACCAGGAACATGGGCCTGGATCCACACTTCCTCCTGCCCACAACTGACGTTCTGGGCCCTGCACCCTACGACCCTGGGTGAGGCCTGCTCCCTCCTTTGACATCCTTTGTGACTTGGTCACCACTGCTGGTTAAGGAGACCCACTAGGGCCAGCTAGGGTGGGGGGACTGGCTGGGGGTTGGGAGGGTGAGAGGAGGACTTGGGTGTGTGTGCGCTTGAGGCCTGTGTTTCCTAGGGCTGGCCTTGTCATTTTCTATGACTTCCTGCGGGGCCTTGAGGCTTCTTGGATTTGGGTGCAACTATTGACTGGCTTGGCCCGAGATGGACAGGATACAGGAGGGACCACAGCGTTGCCCCCAGCCCTTTGCTTGCCCCCACCTCCAGCTCCTGGGCCCATGGGCAACTGTGCCATCCTTGCCAGCAGGCAGCCTATACCCAGGTCAGTAGGTGGAGATTTATGATGTTGGTGCTTTTTGCCGCAATTGAGGCTTGTCCCTCATTCTGCTACATTTTCTCATCTGTATACAGGGCCACTGGCCCTGAGGGCCAAGTCCTAGGAAGGGAGCAGAGCCACTTCTGGCTCCTGACACCTGTTTCTGGTTGCTCTAGACTACCACCTTCACCATCAGTATCCTTGGTCTGTGAGCTGCAAGCCTGGCAGGGGCTGGCATGGGCTAAAGCACCACTGCCAAAAGCCTGGGCCTCGCTGGTGCTATTTGACCGGGATCAGAGGGTACTAAGTGGTCGCTGGCGTCTCCCACTTCGGACCCTTCCTCTGGACCCCAGCCTTAGCTTTGGGCAGCTGAATGGGATTCCCCAGGTGAGTGTGGAGGATGGGGACTGGGTCCTCCACGGTACAGATGCAGTACCATTTCACCTCTTCCCAGGTAGGTCAGGCCGAGCTCTTTCTGCGGCTGGTGAATGCAAGAGATGCAGATGTACAGACACTGGCAGAGATCAATCCAGCAAGTGCCCACGAGTACCAGTACCCACCTCTGGTGAGGGCCCAACCATAACTGGGGCCCCCACAGGTGTGGCTGATGTGGTTAATAACCAGCATTTGTTGACCACTATGTATGTGCCAACCCACTACTAAATGTTTTCTGTGAATTAACTCATGTGACCCTCGCATATCCTATTAGGTATGTACTACTGTGTAACCAAGTAAGAAAATCAGAGCACAAGGTTAACTTGGTTCACAGTAAGCAGTTGACTCTAAGGTGGTCTGACGCCAGAAACTGTGCTGTTAACCTCTACATAAACCTTTTGCTAAAGATCGACCTTCTCCTTGTTCCACAGGTGCCCAACTCATCTTCACTGGAGGCCAGCTCCCTGGCCCCAACAGCTGGCTTTGTTGACCCCCCTCCTCCTGAAGACCCCCACCAGCGGCAGAGTCAAGCACAGAGAGGAGGGTTTGCGCCCTCAGCACAGCTTTGACCCACCCCCACTGGCTTTCTGAGTCCAGAAGAATGGGCGTAAGAGTAGCTTCACAGGCACAGGACTGGGGCCTAGACTGAGGCCTGTTCTCCCATCTGCAGCTTTACTACTCCATGTTCTGACAGAGGGTCTGGAAGCAAATACAGATGTGAACACACAACATGAGCTCCCATCACAGCTCTACCACCTTCCACAAGTACTTGGCCTTTCTTATCCTTTTGTAAAAAAGATTGATGTGAGGATTAAACAGATATGTCAGGTATTTACAGTATTGCCTGGCATATAAGAAAATTCTCTGAAAGGTGACTTGGAGACAGTCTTTCATTCAGCTAAAGGAACTTGATGAACTCATTCCTGTTTTTTTTTTTGCTAAAGCCAGTCTTACCGCCCACTTCTTCATCCAAATCCAAGCTTCTTCAGGACATCACCCAGGAAGCCTTCCAGGTTCTCAAGGTCACCATGAAACAGGGAGCTCCTGTAGCCATATATACTTACAGAAAGACAACCCAGTCATGTTCCTCCCAAGTTGGCAGCAGGGGGGATGGTCACAAGTGAAACCTGAATTGTTATATTGGGCGTGGCCCCAGACCCCAGTGTCAGCCAAAGGTCAAAGGCCTGGTAGTCAAGAACTCCCTCCGGGCTTCCCTGGTGGCGCAGTGGTAAAGAGTCCAGGTTCGTGCCCCAGTCCGGGAAGATCCCACATGCCGCGGAGCGGCTGGGCCCGTGAGCCATGGCCGCTGAGCCTGCGCGTCCGGAGCCTGTGCTCTGCAACGGGAGAGGTCACAAAAGTGAGAGCCCTGCGTACTGCGCCAAAAAAAAAAAAAAAAAAAAAAAGCTCCCTCCGCCTCCAACATTAGATATTCAAACTGCAGGTTCTAACCTGCTGTCTCTACAGTGCAGCAAAGTAGCCCTATGAATGCTGGAAATACTAAACCCCTTAGGTAGTAGAGGGCAGGCACTGTTTGGAATTCAGATCCAAATACTGCCTGGTGAATACCAATTTCTTAAAGGTCAGGTCAGAGGCAGCCGAGTCATGGGTCTCACACTAGCCCTGTACCCTGGACATCAGCGAGGGCCCAATGGGATGGCTTTAGTAACAGTGCCCTAACCACCAGCACCCTTACACTGGGCAGCCAGAACTGCTGACCCATTATCCACCTTTCAACCCCACATCCCACTGAAATGCTCCAGGCAGCCCATGATCCCACTCTAAGATCTTTAAACACAAGTCCAGAGACCAAGAGCTTTTTAGCATCTTTATTTAAGAAGTCAAAACTGTGGACAGGTAACAATTCCAACTGTTGATATTTTCTGTTATAACAAATATAACTCAACCAGCCAGTTCTCCCCCCAGATTCCTTCTTCCAACCACATCCAGAGTGTCCATCAGTCAGTCCCTTAGTCACTTTCAAACCAGAAAGCTCAATTTTCTACAATTAGCACACCAGTTTCCTCAAGGATCACTCCCCCCTCCCCAGCCCCAAGTTTTCTTCAGTTCTTTTTTCCAGGACAGGATTATGGCCCCAGTTGGAGACGAGGTGGATAAGACAGGTGCCACCTAAGGCCTGGCTTAGAAGCTGTTATCAGTTCACAGTCAAAGTCCATCAAACAGTATCAGCACCGAAGAGCAAGATCTTCAACAAGTCTTGTTTTTTATAGCTCCTGTCCAGGGAGAGCACCATTCCAAGTTCACAAGACAGCTGGGTTCAGAGTATTTAAGATGGAAAAAATATAGCACCATTGGAAGATAAGGGCCTACAGCCACACTTGATTTCATCACCTCCACATCAGACAGGAATCTGGATTAGAACTTCCAACACAGAGATCAGTAGAGGAGGGAAAAAAACCCCACAAAAACCTTTGGCCACCATATAAAACCCGGAGTGCTCCAAGGCACACATTTAGCCAATATTTAAGGAAAAAAAAAAAAATCATCAAAGCCTCAACCTTTGCTTACAATCTTTATTGAAGTTATACAAAAAGAATCCCCCAAAAGTGAAAAAATACATTATATACAAAAACACTTTCCATTGGGAGGAAGGCTCTGCTCCCTCTCTTAACATGCAGTGCTTTCAACTGTAGCTCCAGCCTCCACTGTCCCCTCCACTGCTGCCCGGCATTCAGCCTGATTCTCAGCCTGGAAGATAAACAGGGAGCCTGGGCATAAGTGACCCTACTTTAAGCCATTCTTTCTTACACAACTGAGCAGGCCTCAGTCAGAGGAAATAAACACAGGTCCCTTATCTGCTTTGCTCTCTACACTAAAAGAGCAATGACCACAACTTATAAGGCCATTTCCTAAATTCTCTGTAATAGGGCTGACAGAGCCAGTGTTCATATTAGAAAGAGGAGCAAAAAAAGACTGAATGGTCTTGCCAATTAAGTGTCTTCTCATACATTCATTAGAGTGGGACCGGTGATATGTATATAGGTTCCATTTGTCAATGAGACGTCCTATATTTTGTAACCAAACTGTTTCCTGTATGACCTCATTGTTTTTGAGGGTTGCACTCAAGTAATCCAAACAGGCTCAAGTTGGGGAACATGCACTTAGAAGGACTGGTTTCCCCAGGCCCTGAGAACAAGGGGAAATGAGGCAAGTGTCCAAACCCTGCTTAACTGCCCACCTCCTCCTCCATGTTTTCCGAAACTTCAGTTCCACTGGAGACAGCATCCCCACTGCCTCCATTCACCTCCGGCTCTTGTTTGGCTTTCTTTGCATCATCTTTCCGGGGGCTCTCTTCCTCCGGTTTTCTCTAAAGATATAATTAATGGTGAAGGCTTCACAAGTGTGCTTAATGTTTTCAAAAGGACAACTGTAAAACAATTCCTTAACGCCCCCCTCTTCCCTATGGTGCAAAGATCCCAACACCAGGATTCACAGCTCTAAGGGTCTCCCTGGCCACAACCTGTCCTCTGCAGAAACAGATTGGTCTGCCCAAACATACCAATTCAGCCTCTCTAATGGAAGAGTGGGGTGGGGATGAGGAATAGATCTGAACAGTAACCAACCCACAAATTTGAATTCCTACATTTGAGTCAGGAAACAAAGCAAGAGTTCAGGCTCTTCCACAAGAGAAAAAAATTACTGCAACAGGCAGAAGGCAGACACACAAGTTTAAGTATCAAGAGATCTGCTGCTGAATGACTACTGTAAACCTGCCAGCTTCCTAAGATGGGCTGATCTGACCAGTCCTCCTCATCACTTTTCCTGAGAGCCCTTGGGCTAAAAACCAGGAAAGTTTTGCTAGAAGACATACTCAGTCAAGACCGATCTTCATTCAAATCCTCGCCTATTTTTGCAAAACGAATGTCTTATTGCACCTAGTATGAGGGGTGTTCATAGGAAAGATACTCCTCATGTATCATTTGGAGGAAAAAAAAATGCAGAGTGAGAAGAAGACAGAAAAGAAATGACCACATATAGATTTACCTTCTTTCTGACAAGGTGAGAAATATCGGTCACACAATTTGATGAGGAAGCACCATCTGTTGGCTTTCTACAGGCGATCTGGCAATAAGAAACCTTTGTTAGCAATGTACTCCTAGACAAACACTGAGGTCTAATATTAAGTGACAAAAACCACCTGAATACCCACCATGGAGACTGAAGAGCCTCCTCCACTAGGAGTGAAACCTGAAGTAGAGCTCTCCACCTGTGTGAGAGATGACAAACCCAGGTGGGTCCCAGGACAGAGCCGACCAGGTCACCCACCTACAAGCAACTGTTTAAGACCTCAAATACTAGTGGCCACCATATAGTAGCAACATCACTCACCTCCTCTACTCATACCCGTGGTCACACATAGTAAGTAGCTGAGATAGAATTCAAACCCACACATTAATATTTACTATGTGAGAGGAACAGTATATGAGTTCTCACATTCCCTCTGACCTCCAACTCCCTGGAAACCAAGTCATAAGTTAAGATTCTTAAGCAAATGTCACGCTAATACCATGATAAAGGGCCTTCAACAATATCGAATATACTATTATCAAAACTTTAAAAGGAAACCAAACGAACCAGAGTTGCTTTCAGAGCCAATTCAGCTACATTCCCACTACGCTGGGACTCCTTTGCATCTTCTATCTTCTCTCTAATTTCAGGTAGCAGCTCCTTCAGCTCCTCAATTTCTTTCTCATATTCAGTAGGTGACCCTTCGGCCTCCTTCATATGCTCATTAAGTACAGCTAGGAAGAACAGGCTGAAGTGATCAGTAACAGATAACACAAAAGATGCCTTTTTTTTTTTAACTGTCAATACTGGATCCATCAAAATCATTGTGGAAACAGCTGATGCTTACTCACCCATTCTCTTCTCAATGACTTCAATAGATTTGCTGAACTGTGCCACTGCTTCATCATACTGAGAGTTGTACCCATAGGCCAAGCCCAGCTGGTAGTGGGTCTCTGCAAGGAGCCGATCATGGGCTTCCAGGTACTGCTCCTGCAGGTTTAGGCAAGCCTGGAACTCCTCCACAGCTTGGATGTAATTCTCTAACGAAGAGAAAAACAGCAAGCAATACTTCTAAAATTTCAGACCATGCTGCAGGAATATGCTCCCATCTTATATTTCATTTTTCTTTGTAGCATCTCCAGGACCCTTGACTAAAAACCATCAAAATGACTTTAAAAAACCTACTGAGGTGCTTCCCTGGTGGTGCAGTGGTTAAGAATCCGCCTGCCAATGCAGGGGACACAGGTTTGAGCCCCGGTCCGGCAAGATCCCACATGCCACGGAGCAACTAAGCCCGTGCACCACAACTACTGAGCCCGCACTCTAGAGCTTGTGAGCCACAACTACTGAAGTCTGCGTGCCTACAGCCCATCTCCGCAACAAGAGAAGCCACCGCAATGAGCAGCCCGTGCACTGCAACGAAGAGTGGCCCCCGCTCACCCCAACTAGAGAAGACCACGCAGAGCAAGGAAGACCCAACGCAGCCATAAATTTTTAAAAAAAAACCCTACTGAGAAGGACTTCCTTGGCGGTCCAGTGGTTAGGACTCCGCACTCCCAATGCAGGGGGCAGGGGTTCAATCCCTGGCTGGGGAACTAAGATCCCACATGCTGCACAATACGGCCAAAAAGAAAAAAAGCCTACTATCCTTTTAAAGCTAATTGCCCACAATTTATGATCAATTGAGCTAGATTTTAAGGAATTAGAGGAAGATTAAGGCAGGGGCAAGGGATGTGTTAGAAAAGAGAGTAAAATGGAAAATGTATTACCAGATTCAACACTAACTTCTCCAAGTTTAAGATGTGCCTGTGCAGCATAAAGCTGAGCTTCTTTCGTGTCTTGCCTAAAAGAAGGAAAGATGGTCAGAAACCTTATTAATAAGCATCTGTCGAACCCTAACTGCTTTGTCTTCAACCACCAAGCTCCCAACCTAGAAGCACCAAGAGTTTTACCTTTTAAAAATGATCTTTGCTAAATCCAGCATATCCCAGGCAAGCTCTAGGTTCCCAATCTCCTCTTCTTCATTTTCTTGAAGAGACTGAAGTATATCCAAATCATTAGTATTAGGCAGAAGTACAAGACAGGCATCATTTGATTATAAATCTAAATGTATAATTTAGTATAGCTTGGGGGCGTGGGACGGGGAGACTGATATAGGATTCAAAGTTCATATTTTTCTCCCTAAACCTACAGAATGGACCCCTACAAAGTCTACCCCATATCACCTTATGTCAGTGATAGTTAGCAGTGATATGTTGGGTCATGTCCTAACTGACAGGACCCCCTGGGTTCAAATGGATCTGTCTATTCCCAACATGAATAAAGGGTCCCCAAGCCCTAACCAAGAAACAGCTACCTATAATAATCATGCCTACACTAGTAAACCAAAGTCCCACAATAAGAAAGTAGACAATGATACTGAACAAATAATTCACCTTGTTTTCAAGAAGTGAATCATTTGGTGTTTCTTCAGCCTTGTCATTTTCTTTATCCTCCTCTTCTGAGCCCTCGGTTTCTGCAAGTAAAAATTCTTCAGTATTGAGAATATTAAGGATCTGACAAGTCAAAAATTCCAATAAACATTTGTCAAATAACCTATATTCTGAGGTAGGACAGGCCAGATACTAAGCCAAATCAGTTAACATCTGAACTGGATGTAAATAATAAAGCCAGTGGTTAACAGTCTAATTCAAGTCTAATCCAGACTTAGACTGTATAATCTTATAGTGTCTATGGTTCAGAGCTTCAATGATCAACAGGCTGTGTTTCTCTTCTAAAAGTCAACCTGGACCGTTCAGATCAAAACAGATTAGCTGACTTTTATTCATGGGCTTTAGAAGCTCCCATCTACTCAACCAGAATCAGTTGGAGGCCTCAGCCAGTATTCCTGGGGTCTTTAAGCCAACTGTCAGTTAATACTAATAAGGCTAAGAAAACACCAAAAGTTAAATTACTCCAGTCCATTCAAAGCAAGAATACTCAAGAGACTAGCTTTCCCACAACAGAACTGTGAACGTAAAAGCATAGCCCTTACCAACTCTCACCAATGAGCATGCCACACACTCCAGCCAGCTCTAGCACGTACAGAATTTGAGTGAGCAGTACCATGTTAAAATTTCCAGCCATATCAACACCGTATTTCACCATATTAACAACACTCACAAGTTAACTGCCTGTAAGGACAGGCTGCTGATAAATAGCTCTACACATCACTTAAAGTTCAAAATGTCAAGTGATTAATAAATGAACCTTTGGGGGTCCACAATTCATGAAATGGGTATAATGTGCCTATCTCTGCCATCTTTCATTAAGCATTTAACACCAGCAGAAAAGCTCAAATATTGTCTCCTAACTAAAAACTAGGCCTTAGAGCCATGAAGTCAGGTTAAAGGACTTTTATCTAACAATACTGCTTCGGGATGGGAATAGGCACAGAAAAGTCCTATAAATTAGGACAAACTAAAGCCCTCTAAGAACCAGTTAAAGTTACAAGCTAATTATAGTTAACCTCTACAGCAAACAAACCGCATTTTATCAAGTGCCTCCCTTTTCTCCTGTTGACTATGTAATTTGGTGCTTCTGAAATATAAGTACCCACACCACCATACACCATTATATTTCCATGCCCAAATTTCGAAGTGGTTTGTGTACTTAGTTCCCTGATGTTAGACTAGATGGGTGGTTTTATTGACTCTGACAATGAAGGCCATCCTCCACCAGAATATATGACAGGTGAAGCAGATCTTTGTATTTCTCACAATACTAAAAAAACCAAACACCTTACCTTCCCAATTTATAGGAAAATTTGACAAAATGTTGTTATTCTATGTTCTTCTTATTTATCTGGTATCTGTTCCACTCATACCAAAATGCTAAAAGTTGACATCTAATTTGCATAAAATAGTTATTTGGAGTTTTACATCAAATTTTTAAATTAAAATTCTTATAATGGTCTGAGAAAAATATTGGTTTCTCTTGAGGAATCTGTACTACCTTCATGGAATGGTGGAGAGGGAGCTAGGTTAAAGAGAAAGCCATTACTTTAAAATAACACTTTCCAACCTGGTAACCTGTACCCACATATTACTAGGAATGCAGTGAAGGCCTCAGTAAAGAGATCTGTTAAAATATTTTCTAAGCTTCTTTGAAAATGGAGTCTTTTTTGTGGTATGCCATCCTTCAGAGAAAGGGAAACAATGTTTTATAACATACCATTTCTCTGATCTTGTAGCATCTTCAAAACAGTACGGGCAGAGAGTTGTGCAAACCAGAAGAAAGACTCTCAAAGGCCAAGTAAAGGCAATCTGCTGATTCTCTGGTTATTCTAGCATTCCCAAAGGATAGTCAGGAAACACTACAAATTGACCTGTACAGTCTGTCTGAGCATGGCCAAGCTTTATGCCTACAACATTAAAATTTTGTTCACTTACCAATCATATCTAGTGTGACAATGAGAAAAGAATAGGCTTATTATCTTTTTTTTTTTAAGGGATATAAAGAGCCCAAGAGATGGCAGGAAATGGAGGTTTTAAGAGAAAACCTCTTGTAAGATTTCTGCAGGCTAGTGTTACCATGTAAATTTCTGACAAGAGGTGGGTTAACAGAAGGGATGAAAGTTGCCTTCCTCAGTGTGAGGTATCTTTGGAAGAACAATACATTCAAATCAGATCTAGGGTCAGATTCCAGTACTGTGATGTACTGTTTGACCCTAAACAAGTCACGTAACCCCTAAGCCTCAGCTTCCTCATCACTATAACTGGAGTAATACTACCTACTTACACAGTACTGTATTTTGGAAATCAAAAGTAATGTATGTGAGAGCTCTAACAATGTTACTTGTGAGACTCAAATGAATAGTTTTTGAACTGTGGAGAAATGACATCTCTACTGTAGCTTATTATTCAAAGTCCAACTTCAGAGAGCCAGCAGAGCTTTTTACTACTCTAGCTAATTATCATTAAAAATTAAGACATGGGAGGTTTTTTTAAATTGAGGAATTCAGTTCTGTGCTTTTCCCATAGATATCTCCTAAAGCCCAATAAGTAGCCCAATGGTTCTACCATTTAGCCAATTCACTACTGGTTACCATGCCTGTGCTGGCTGGAGTACAGGGACCTGCACATAGGTAGAAGGAAGTTTACCAGAGTCAGCTACACATATTGATAATGGGTCTTTGAACATCTAAAACTTAAGAGAACTCGAAGTAGTCTGTCAATTATATAAGTAATATATATGTGTAATAATGATTAATTAGAATATACCTATGGTTATTAATAACAACATTAGATAAATCTTATGGACAGTAGAATCCTCAAATGATAGTATAACTCAAGTCAGACGTGCCAGTTATGGAGTTGGTAATTAGAGGCTTATACATCTTAATGAAACTGAATCACAATTAGACCAATAATGCTATATAAAGTATTCACACTTTATAATGTTCTAAGTAACAAAAAATTCAGTTTAGCAGCCAAAGCAAGCATGAAATGAGGGGGGAAAGCAGCAAGAGGGCTTAACGGTTAGGTTTTCTGTTATCTTTGGAGGGGGCTAATTTAACTAATGTGAATAAGCCTCTAAACACTTACTGAAGACTAAAAGTAAAGATTACCAGAGTTCTTCCACTCTGGCGATAGAACATTCAAGGGTTAACTGCCTTCATATAAATGGCATGCCTGCTTAAGTGTATCAATTCAGTGGATTCTACTGCTCTAATCCTGATTCCTAAAGCAGAGAAAAAGGAACCAAGTGAACAGTAAATTTAAAAATCAAGAGGCATGCAAGTGAACATCCATTCAGCATTCTCTGCCAGCCTAGCCCACTATTTCCCTATCTACCCCACTTCCCACCCACCTTTATTGGCTAGTATGGTACAAGTTACTGATAGCTAGCCAAGTCTCAGATATCACAGAAAGGCCTATTTTGCAGTTAGTAAAGCGTTAGTTTATAAGCCAGCTAAAGAAGACTTGCTTTAACTTGCTCAACTTATCACCACCTTCTTAAACTAACCCCATTTTCACTCAGCCCTTTCCTAATCCGGATTAAAGGCAGACGGAAAATCCTGAATGGAAGGCTGACTTTTACCCATGATTAGTGAGTCAAATCCAGAATGTACTCCACCCACTGCAGCTCTTGCATGTCCCGGTTACCTTCACCCTCTTTCATCTGTTCTTCTTTGTCGTGTGTTTCTTCATTAGCAGCTATCTTAACTTTGTCTTCAGGGGATTTCTCAGTAGCCCCCTGGGCTACCTTAGTCTCAACCCCATCTCCAGCTGCCTCAGACTCTTCTATAGACAGCTTAGTCTCCTCCTGGCTAGGAACCAATTCTGCCCTGACCTTCTCCTCTAGTCCTGAGCCATCTTTTGTTTCTGTCCGTCCTTCTGCATTAGTCTTCGGTTCATTGGGAGTGTGATCCCCTGCAGCTGATAGTCCATTGACTGCACCATCCTTAGGGAGAACTGGCTCCTCCTGCCCAGGCTTCTCGGAGACTTCTGATCCAGCTTCTGCAGCCGAGGCCTCTGCAGCCTGTGCTGTCACCTCTGGTGACTCTTCAGCAGGAGGCAATTCTTGCCCTACCAACTGCTCAAGAACAGCCTTTCCTGGCTCACTTGCAGGGACAGCTACCTGCTCCTTTGGCTCATCCCCACCCACATCCACTGGCTTGACTGCTTCTATCTCCACTGCAGTGCCCTGCTCTTCTAGAGTCACAACAGGTTGCTCTTCTGAAGCTTCTTTTGGTTTCTCCTCTATGCTTGCAATTACTTCTCCCTGACCTCCTTTTTCTCTGAACTCTTCTTGGACGTCAGTTCCAGAAACTGATTTTCCTTCCTCAGCATCTGGTGTTTCCCGTTCTGCCTTCTTAGAAGTGACTTCAGCTTCATTCAGTCCTTCTGGTGCTGCTGTTCCTTTTCCCTCTTTAGTGGTTTCAGTTAACTGATCTGGAGTTGATTCAACTTTTTCCTGTAGTTCCCCTGCAGGCTCACTTATATCCATATCTTCTCTTCCACCCTTCTCCATATCAGTTTCCTGTTCTTTATCCGTTTCAGGCTTTACCAGAGACTTGTCTTCTGTTTTTTTGGCTTCTTTTTCTCCCATGGCGTCATAAACCTGTTCTCTCAACTCTTCCCTTGCTTCCTCTACATGGTTAAAGAACATGAAGCATAAACATGTCTTCGAGTTTAATGATAAAGGCATAAATGGAAACTAAAAATACATTCCCTTTAAACCCTCAAACAGCCTGGCTTATGTTTTAGCAGATGGCCTGCAAATTATCTGCCCCCTTGAGAAAAGCAAAGGGAAACTCCCAGCTAGCAGAGCAACTTACTGCAAAAGAAACCCAAGCTCCTTAAATTAGATATTATTTTACTTGAGCATTCTGATATCAGTTAGGTAAGAGATGCCAAGCTTTACATTCTCTTCTATACACTATATAGACCTCCATCTGATATGTAAAATTCTAGCAGCCAAACTCAAATTAGAAATTAACATTTAATTTTCTTAGACACAAAAAAATGTAAAAGGGCTCCAAAAGCACAGCCATTAAAATAACTGAGCTGTAAAGACTTTTTAAAATTCACATCAGAAAAATATTTAAGGTTGTTTTAATACTTAAAACATCCATTTAAATAACCAGACTTATTTGGGAAATTAAGTTATCCCCTTAACAAAAGCCTGCTATCTGTTTCAGTAATCAGCCACCTCCCCTGCAGTCTCCACCAGATGCAGGTGTCACCCCAGGAGAGACCATTCAGGATAAGGAGAGCCCTATTTCCATCACTTGTACACAAGAAATCAACGTCGCATCTCTTGAATGTCCCATGTAACTCCACATACCATCTATGTTATCATTATTTTCTACCAGAGTTTCTTCTTCTGTTTTTTCTCCTTCCTCCTCTTCCACATGCACACCTTCCAGGGCATTTCCCAACACACCATTCTCCATTCTAGCAGAACAAAAGGAGAAAGCACTAAAGGTATGATGGCTAGAACCTAACAGTCTTTGTAAGACAGAAACTGTAGTCCTGTATTATAAAAGCAACAGAAGAGTAAGCAAGTACAGAGAATATAAACTATAAGCACTCATGAAAGAAATGCAATGATCAAAACTTTTAATATAAATTAAGGCTGTAAGAGCACTGAAAGAAATAAACATACCCTTTTTATCCAGCCACCTGAAAAAACACTGATGACTCTTATCAAAAGGGCCATATTTCCCAAACTTCTCATCCACCTACATTTCTCTAGATGGCCAAAAACATTCTGGCAAGGTTTTCAAGACAAATCCTTAGAATGCTCTACAAAATTAGAAAACTTAGCAGAACTGAGATTAAATAGATTACAGAATATTTGCTCCTCTATGTACCCTCAATATATTTTATTCTGATTAATAAATTCTGGTGGAAAATACACAACTTTCCAACAGTTAAGACTACTTGTGAGTCTTCTCTTAAGACATTTTCACATGCCAGTGTTTTCAAATTGTCCTTCATTCAGTCCTTCTTATGGATGACTGTTTTGGGCTAGCTGAGAGTGATTTCAAAGGTTCTCTCTCTAAATTGGACTTTGATAAATTACTGACTGACTATTCACTAATGGAAAGACCTCTGCTTCTAATTACTGCAAAAGTCAAAATTTAAGTATAACTTTACTCTTTGTATCAGGTGACTTTCAAAACTCCCATCAAGGGAATTCTCTGGTGGTCCAGTGATTAGGACTCCGTGCTTTCACTGCTGGGGGCACAAGTTCAATCCCTGGTTGGGGAACTAATATCTCACAAGCCCACAGCATGCCCCCCCTGCCAAAAAAAAACTTCCATCAATATTTCATGCTCCTTCTAAACCCCCCCAGTAAAACCAGTCCCACTTAGCTCATGTGAAATCTCAAAGCTAGTAAACAATCTTAGCAAACAAAGAAGGAAGTTTTTAAATAAGACTACTATGATACAAAACATATTCCTTAAAGACTTGGCTTGAAAGACATACCTTGCCAACTCCAAAAGCGATTTCCCATAGAAAAAGAAGGCTTCTCCACATTCATTAGCTGTCTCTCCATACTTCTTACCTCTACAAAGAGAGTAACAGCTAAGATCTGAATTAACATCTAGTCTAAAAATTTCTTCCCCTAGTTCTTTAGCTATAAAATGACATTTCTTCTGTAACACATCCTTCTAGGAAACCAATGCTCCACTCCTCTTGCTTTGAAGTCAAGGTCCAAGGGACTTTAAGAATGAATGAATTAATGTTGCCTGTTCTTCATCTATATAATATATAATTACAAATTTAGATATATAATATACATTATATAATTAGAATATAATATATACTCTAAAAGACATCCATTTGCTACAGTTATACTATATAATCTAAGAGCCAAATTACATTAATAGGCGTTTCTCCTGGTATAAGATAGGGGTCAATACGGGCCAGAATATTGTTAGAGTTAGAGGGCCTTTGGCTGGGACCCAAAGCATGAATAAGGTCCATGGAGAGGCATGATGATAAAGAGTTAAGAGAATGTTCTCTGGAGCCTGACTGCCTAGGTTCAAATCCTGCCTCTAACTTTTAACCTTAGTCAAGTTACTTAATCTCACAGTACCTCAGTTTTCTCATCTGTAAAATGGAAATGTTAAGAACCAGTCAGAGATATTGCAAGCACTAATTAAGTTAATGTATATAAAATCATTTAAAATAATGCTCAGAAATACAGATAGCACTATATATACAAATTTAAACTATTAATATCTAGACAGGGAAGAAGAAGAGGAAAAAAATCACAAGTGTGATAAATGGTAAGGAGGAGGTACTTTATGTGGAGTAAGGAGACCAGCTATCATGGGGTAAAGGATTGGCAGAAATCATGCTAAGTCAGGCCAACTAATAGCCTGAGAGATTAATGAGAGTAAACAGTACAACTAAACAAAGAAACTATTGTGATGAAGGTCATGTTTAAGGGTAGTCTACTAGATTAGGATAATGCATCTCAAATTTTCCTCCTAAATACCCTTAATGGCAGGACAGTGAGAATACTGAACTTTCCAGGAATAAGGAATAAGCTAAGAAGCGTGTTTCTATGTGCTTAATCTTAAAAACTTAGATTTTAACATTTTCATTTTAAGATAACCACATACTTTTATATAAAAATACCTAAATACTCAGCATCAGATGAAATCTGGGCCCTACCCTTAGCACAGCACTGAATACCAGAACCTCAGCTCTTCAGACTCAGGTGATAATGAAGAGACCAGAGGCCAGAGGCCAATAATCTGAAAAGATTATTGCAGACATCCAGGAGTAAGACTCTGTTCTAGAAGGAGTAAGGGTTGTGGGGAAAAATGGACAAATATGACCCTGAACCAAAACCAGGACAAGTTAGTTAGTGATGAACAGAAAACAAATTACCTTAACTCAGGAAAATCAAAGGCTGAAACTGGTCAGTGATACATAAGTTTTATAGTTATAAATTTACACATGAAAAATAATCAAATCTTCTTAAACTCTTGCTCTTTATTCTTTTTATCCCATTAAACAACTTTTTATCATTCAACTTTATTAGGAACACAATATCCCATCATAGCAAAACACAGTACTTACAAAAGACTAGCTGCTTCCTGGAAGGCATTGACAGCTGCTGGAATATCCCCCATCACCAGATGTTTCTGTCCTAAACCCAATAGTTTCTTAGCTTCACTATCCACATCCAGACTGCAAGAGAAAGATTTTTTTCAAATGTCAAATACTTTTAGAACCAACATTTTTGGAATACCTGCTACATTTAAACCATAATACTTTAATTTCTTTAAACCTCTGAACTACTCTGGCAAGGCTTAGCTAACCCACACTTACCTATCACTAAAAAAACTCACTACTAAGATATATGAATGGTAAATAAGCACATGAAAAGACGCTCAACAACATCAGTCATTTGAGAAATGCAAATTAAACTCATAATGAGATACTATTATACTCCCACTAGAATGGTGAAAATGTAAAGACTGACCACATCAAGTGTTGGCAAAGATGTAGAACAACTAGAACTCTCATATTCTGCTGACGGGAATGTAAAATGGGAGAGTCACTTTAGAAAACAGCTGGAGAGTTTCTTAAAGTTAGATATATACCCACCATATGATATCTAGCCATTCCATTCCTAGGTATTAACCCAAGAGAAATGAAAGTATATGCCCATAAAGACACGTACACAAATATTCACAGCAGCTTTATCTACAGTAGCCAAAAACTAGAAACCCAAATGGATAAACTGTGATATATCCACAATATGGAATATCAATAAAACGGAATGAACTGCTGAAACACATAACATGGATGAATCTTAATTATGCTGAATCAAAGATGCCAAAAAAAAAGTATATACAGTATGATTCGATTTAGATAATATTCTACAAAATGCAAACTCATCTACAGCAACAGAAGGTAGATTAGTGGTTGCCTGGAGAGGGAATGAAGTACAAAGGAGCATAAAGAAATTGAGATGATAAATATATCCTTATCTTATGATATTGGTCTACAGGTATATACACATGTAAAAGCTCATCAAATTGCTCACTTCAAAAATGTGCAGTTTAGGGGACTTCCCTGATGGCGCAGCAGTTAAGAATCCACCTGCCAATGTAGCGGACACGGGTTCAAGCCCTGGTCCGGGAAGATTCCACTTGCCGCAGAGCAACTAAGCTCGTGTGTCACAAATACCGAGCCTGTGCTCTAGAGCCCATGAGCCACAACTACTGAAGCCTGTGCACCTACAGCCTGTGTCCCACAACAAGAAAAGCCACTGCAATGAGAAGCCCACGCACCACAACGAAGAGCAGCCCCCACTCGCCACAACTAGAAAAAAGCCTACGCACAGACCCAGCACAACCCAAAAAAAAAAAAAAAAAAAACCTTCAAAACAATAATAATAATAATAGAAGGAGAAGACTACTTAGAAAGAATCTAGGCTAAGACCGAGGAAATAGTAGAAATGGTTAGATTTTCAATATACTTATTTTGGAATTTGCTAACGTACTGGATACATAATTTCTTGAATGAAAGTGATAAAACCAATGCTTTCTGGCCTGGGCAACCGTGATAACAATGGACACTTACTATGTGTCATGTGATAATTATACCTATATTTACATTTAATCTTGGTATCCACTTCATAAGGCTGTAACTTATCTCCATTTTACAGATGTGAAAACACAGTTAGTGGCAGGGACCATCTAGATCTCTAGATCATCTAGACCATCTAGATCAAGATTTATACAACACTGCCATTTACTGAGATAGTCAACTGAGGAAAAAGCAGGTGAGGGGCAGGGTAATCTAGTTTTGGACATGTTAATTGTAAGATGCCTACTGAACCTCCAAGATATTCAAAGGAAGAGATTCAAGAAACATGTAAGGACTAAAGATACAAATGGGGTGTTATGCGCTTAAAGCCACAGGCCTGAGCTAAACTGGGGGAGATTTACCTAGGGAGTGACTATTAATAAAGAAGTCATAGGACTGAGCCCTGAGAGCATTTCTACATCAGAGGCAGGGGAAATGGGGAAGAACAAGCCCTTGTCACTCCCCCTACTGAAAAAAGAATAGCTAGTAAGGGAAAAAAATATAGTATCCCTGAAGCCAAATGAAGACATGTAAAGAAAGTGATCCACTGGATCAAACGTTACTGACAAGATTAACTAATCACTAGATTAAGGAATAATATAGATGGCATTAATGACCATTAAGCAAAACCACTTTTTTTTTGTTTTTTTTGCGGTACGCAGGCCTCTCACTGTTGTGGCCTCTCCCGCTGCAGAGCACAGGCTGCGGACGCGCAGGCTCAGCAGCCATGGTTCACAGGCCCAGCCGCTCCGCCGCATGTGGGATCTTCCCAGACCAGGGCACGAACCCGTGTCCCCTGCATCGGCAGGCGGACTCTCAACCACTGCACCACCAGGGAAGCCCAAGACCATTTTAGAATGGTGAAAGAAAAACTTGAAGAATGTTCAGGAAATAAAAAAGGGGAAGTAAAGAAACAAAGTAACAACAACTCTTTCATGTTTTCTTGTCCAAGAAACAGAAATGAAGTAATAGGTAAAAGGGGATGTGGGGGATCAATGAAGGGTTAAAAATAGGAATACAGGGCTTCCCTGGTGGCGCAATGGTTGAGAATCTGCCTGCTAATGCAGGGGACACGGGTTCGAGCCCTGGTCTAGGAGGATCCCACATGCCGCGGAGCAACTAGGCCTGTGTACCACAACTACTGAGCCTGCGCACCACAACTACTGAGCCTGCGCCTCTGGAGCCTGTGCTCTGCAACAAGAGAGGCCGCGATAGTGAGAGGCCCCCACTTGCCACAACTAGAGAAAGCCCACACACAGAAATGAAGGCCCAATGCAGCCAAAAATAAATTAATTAATAAACTCCCACTCCCAACATCTTCTTTAAAAAAAAAAGGAATACAGTTTGCCCTTCTCATCAACCAAAGATTAAAAATACTCGGGGGGGGGGGGTGTACAGTGTGTGGTAATTCCAGAAAGCTCCAAAAAGCAAAACTTGAATTTGCTGCATATTGGCCAACTATTTACATAGCATTTTCATAATATTTACAACTATTTATGTTGTACTAGGTAGTATAAGTAATCTAGAGACAATTTAAAGTATATAGGAGTATGTGTTCGGTTATATGCAAATACTATGACATTTTATATAAGGGACTTGAGAATACACAGATTTTGGTACTGGGGGCGGGGGGCGGGGGTATCCTGGAACCAATCCCCCATGAATACCAAGGGAAGACTATACGATACAAATAATAAGACTATGCAGTACAAATAAGCTCATAGGAGAGGAATGGAGTAGTACTGCTGGATAGAGAACTACAAGAGCTCTGTTTTTGAGTAGATGACTGAGGATGGGATCCACTGAACAAGTGGAAATGTTGGTCTTTATATAGAAAAGCAATGGGGACTTCCCTGGTGGTGCAGTGATTAAGAATCCACCTGCCAATGCAGGGGACACGGGTTCGAGCCCTGGTCCGGGAAGATCCCACATGCTGCAGAGCAACTAAGCCCATGTGCCACAGCTACTGAGCCTGCGCTCTAGAGCCCACGAGCCACAACTACTAAAACCTGCGCACCTAGAGCCTGTGCTCTGCAACAAGAGAAGCCACCGCAATGAGGAGCCCGCACACGGCAACAAAGACCCAACGCAGACAAAAATTAATTAATTAATTAATTATTTTTAAAGGAGAGCAACGGCTCGCAAACTTTTTGGTCTCCAGACTCTTTACGCTACCAAATTACAGAAGGCCCTCGAAGAGCCTTTCTGGATGTGAGTAATATCTATTTGTATTTACCATATTGAAATTAAAACTAAAAAAAATTTTAAATATTTTAAAATGTTACATGTTAACATGACTTCTATGAAAAAATGACTATATTTCCCAAACATAAAAAATTTAGTGAGAAGCACTACTGAACATTTTTACAAATCTCTTCAATGTCTGGCTTAATAGAAAAGCTGGATTTTCATATTCATTTTTCTGCATTTAACGCATTGGGATTTGTTGTTTTCATTGAAGTATAAAATATCTGACCTCACACTGATACCTGTTTGGAAAAGGGAGTACTTTAATAACCTTTTTAAATTTTTTTGTGGGATCTTAGTTCCCTGACCAGGGATCGAATCCAGACCCCTGGCAGCAGAAGCGCGGAGTCCTAACCACTGCACCACCAGGGAATTCCCTTGAATAATCTTGTAAATGGCTGTGGATTTTCTTCTCTGATACTACACCAAAACTCAATGAGTGGTAGTTCCTTAAAGGTTATTTGCAATGCAGAATCTGAAAATGTATTGACGAACTTTTCATACTGCTACATTAAAAATCATTGTTCTGGGACTTCCCTGATAGTGCAGTGGTTAAGAATCCGCCTGCCAGTGCAGGGGACAGGGGTACGAGCCCTGGTCCAGGAAGATCCCACATGCCGCGGAGCAACTAAGTCCATGCGCCACAACTACTGAGCCTGCACTCTAGAGCCTGCGAGCCACAACTACTGAAGCCCGCACGCATAGAGCCTGTGCTCTGCAACAAGAGAAGTCACCGCAATGAGAAGCCTGCACACCGCAATGAAGAGAAGCCCCCACTCACTGCAACTAGAGAAAGCCCCTGCAGCAATGAAGACCCAATGCAACAAAAAATAAATAAATTTATTTATTTAAATAAAATAAAAATCATTGTTCTATCTTGTACTCTGAATAGATCTCCTATTCATGAATGATTTTGTACACTCATATACATAGCAGCATTATTCACAATAGCCAAAAGGAATCAACTCAAGTATCCACTGACAGATGAATGGATAAACGAAATGTGGTCTATACATACAATGGCATATTATTCGGCCTTAAAAAGAGAACTCTGACAGATGCTATAACATGGATTAACCCTGAAGACACTATGCTAAGTTCAATAAGCCAGTCATAAAAAGACAAATGATGTAGGATTTCATTTATAAAAGGTACCTAGAGTAGTCAAATTCACAGAGACAGAAAGTAGGATGGTGGCTGCCAGGGGCTGGGGGAAGAGATGGGACGTTGTTTAATGGGTAGAGTTTCAGTTGGGGAAGATGAAAATGTTCTGGAGATGGATGATGGAGAGTTTCACTTCTGCAAGAAGGGACTGGCTCCACAGTAACGTACATGTACTTAACATTACTGATCGGTACACTTAAAAACGGTTATGATGGTAATTTTTTTTAATATTTATTTATTAGGCCGCATCAGATCTTAGTTGTGGCAGGCAGGATCTTCGCTGCAGAGCGTGGGCTCTAGAGCGCGTGGACTTCGTTGCCCCGTGGCATGTGGGATCTTAGTTCCCCGACCAGGGATCGAACCTGAGTCCCCTGCATCAGGAAGCAGATTCTTAACCACTGGACCATAAGGGAAGTCCCTATGATGGTAAATTTTATGTTATATGCATTTACACCACAATAAAAAACCACCACCACCACCAATTTCATCAGAAGAGTCTTGAAATATTGGGACTACATGAGACAGGCTCACGGTAGTCAATACAACTTCGAAGATTTTAATTTATTTTCATTTGAAAGCTCAAATTCTATCACTGACAACAGATATTCTCAGTTGCTTCCCTTAAAGTGACAGCCTCACTTTATTAATTTTTGAGAAACTGTCTGCCAAATACCCAAGTCTGAGTGATCAGTCTGTTGTTCATCCTTTGAAATCTAGAATTCCATGAAAAATTTAATTTTTTTTTTTTTTTTTTTTTTTTGCGGTATGCGGGCCTCTCACTGTTGTGGCCTCTCCCGTTGCAGAGCACAGGCTCCGGATGCGCAGGCTCAGCGGCCATGGCTCACGGGACTAGCCGCTCCGCGGCATGTGGGATCTTCTCAGACCAGGGCATGAACCCGTGTCCCCTGCATCGGCAGGCGGACTCTCAACCACTGTGCCACCTGGGAAGCCCCCAAAATTTAATTCTTTATTCAAACAGTCACACAAATGCTTTTCTTAAAGACAACCATCTTACCTACCTACTTCAGGGTGCAGAATTAGCATTCCTATTTCCCATTTTGTCACACAGATTATTCTAAAACCATGTAGTGAAGGACTGAGAATAAATTTATTAGTTTCTATTGCTTCATCGTGGAAGCAAAGAAGTGAAACTGGGAGTGAACTACTTGTACTGCCTTGACCTTTGTTAAATAAAGGTCCAGCAAGTTTACCCACCATTGATTTTGCACCATTAGTGCCAATGTCAACCAGCAAAAACGGCAAACGGTCTACCAATACGAAAAATTTTGACCTTACGGAATCTCTGAAAGGGTCTTGGGGGTCCCAGGGGCATACAGACTGCACCTTCAGAACCTCTGAATAAGAGCATGGACCCACATCCAGAAGAATGTGGGACTTCCCTGGTGGCACAGTGGATAAGACTCCGTGCAGCCAATGCAGGGGGCCCGGGTTCAATCCCTGGTCAGGGAACTAGATCTCACCACAACTAAGAGTTCGGGTACCGCAACTAAGGAGCCCGCTGGCTGCAACAAAGACTGAGAGCAAACAAATAAAAAAGAAAAGAAAAAATAAAGAAAGAAAAGAATGTGTGGGTACAGATTTAAGATAGATTAAGAAACTCCTCTTCCTAACTGCTTATTACTGAACAATCAAATGTTTTATATATATTTATTTTATTTATTTTTGGCTACATTGGGTCTTCATTGCTGCATGCAGGCTTTCTCAGAAGTTGCACGCAGGCAACTTCTTCGTTGCGGTGCATGGGCTTCTCATTGCAGTGGCCTCCTGCTGCGGAGCGTGGGCTCAGCCACGTGGGCTTCCACAGTTGTGGCACATAGGCTCAGCAGTTGTGCCTCATAGGCTCTAGAGCACCGGCTCAGTAGTTGTGGCACACGGGCTTAGCTGCTCCGCAGCATGTGGGATTTTCCCGGACCAGGGCTCGAACCCGTGTCCACTGCATTGGCAGGTGGATTCTTAACCACTGCACCACCAGGTAGTCCCCAATCAAATTTTCTTAAAAAGTAAAATCCTCAAGTAAGAGCAAGAAGACAGGTGACGGTACTGAATATTAAGAAGTTACTCAGCAGAATGGGAGAACAACTTGGCCAGGGAAACATGCTATAGTTGCCAGGCAGTACTAAATAACCATTTCAGATCAGCTGTTACAAATTTATGAGACTAGTCATGTTTTTTCCAACCATCCTTCCAAGTTTCTCTCAGAATCAGATTATCATACTCCTCAAAAGATCATCAATGCTTAGAATATTAATAATCACATATCAGCAGTGTTCCAGGGGTGAAGTAGCCTAGCTACATTTATACCTTATTCTCAGTCCAGAAATTTAATACTATGGTATATACCAAGACTCTAAAAAGGTTACACGAATGTTTTTAGGACCAATCCTGAGCAGTACTCCTTCCACCCCAAAACGAGACTGACTCACAAATCAGTAGGTAGTATTTGTAAAAGACATGGTTTAAATAACCAAGATAACAATGGAATTTAAGACCACAATGTGAAATGATAAAACAAATGAAAACTTAAAGACTCTTAAAAAGTGCAGATATTTTGCAAAAGGGATTAAACAGAATTTAGAACAGTAATTTTCAACCTAAGTGAGCTTAAGATTTAACAGGAAGCTTTTCCAAAACACTCATACACTAAAAGCTTAAGAAATGAAATTTCTAGGAATGCAACCCAGGCATTTACCTTTTGGATAAGCTTTCTAGTTAATTAATTATTATGCTTACCTCTGGTTAAAAACCACGGTCACATCCAGATGGGGAAGTTACATGGAAGTACATGTGAGCTCAATATAAAATTTAAAACTTTCAACCAGAATAACAAAATTGAAAATGGCAACCTTACAAAACAGAGATCTAAATCAGTAGAAGTATTCAAAGAAAGAGTAAGTTAGGGACTTCCCTGCTGGTCCAGTGGTTAAGAATCTGCCTTCCAATGCAGGGGACACAGGCGGGGAACTAAGATCCCACATGCTGTGAGGCAAATAAGCCCATGTGCCACAACTAGAGAGCCCGCACACCACAACTACAGAGTAGCCTGTGCACCACAACTAGAGAGAGGTCTGCACTGCAACTAAGATCCGACACAGCCAATAAATAAATAAATAAAATATTTTTAAAGAAAAGAATAAGTTAGGGACTTCCTTGGTGGCACAGTGGTTAAGAATCCGCCTGCCAACGCAGGGGACACGGGTTCGAGCCCTGGTCTGGGAAGATCCTACATGTTGCAGAGAAACTGAGCCTGTGCGCCACAGCTACTGAGCCTGTGCTCTAGAGCCCGCAAGCCACAACTACTGAGCCTGCATGCCACAACAACAACAGAAAAATAAGTTAGCATTTGCCAGGCATGTTGGGTACTAAGTAAGAAGAATTAAACAAGTTTTTCAATTCTAATATTTTAATCAAATACAAAAAAAACTGACGACATCATTGTCAGGACTCCATACTTTAGACAGGTACTTTAACATTCAGTCTTATTCGTTACCTATTGAAAATAATGAAACAAACTGCCCTCAAGTTATATACCTCTTAGTCTATGTTCCAGATATAAATCTAATTGCACCATGTAAATAATCTTACCTCTCCACTTTATCTGTAGAGGTAGAAGGAGCAGGGGCATCTTCTTCAATTCTGTAATGAAAAATTAAGAGGAAAAAAGTAAAAATGAAGGCTATTTTAAGACTAGAAATTAAACAAATTAAGAAAATATGGGGACTTCCCTGGTGGTGCAGTGGTTAAGGATCCGCCTGCCAACTCAGGGGACACGGGTTCGAGCCCTGATCTGGGAAGATGCCACATGCCACGGAGCAGCTAAGCCCATGCGCCACAGCTACTGAGCCTGAGCTCTAGAGCCCGTGAGCCACAACTACTGAGCCCTCGTGCCACAACTACTGAAGTCCGCGTGCCTAGAGCCCGTGTTCCACAACAAGAAGCCCACACACCACAATGAAGAGTAGCCCCCGCTTGAGGCACGTAGAGAAACCCCACGCGCAGCAACAAGACCCAATGCAGCCAAAAATAAATAAATAAATAAACTTTATAAAAAAGAAAATATAAAGCCATAAAAAGAGCAATTTATTGGGCTTCCCTGGTGGCGCAGTGGTTGAGAGTCCGCCTGCCAATGCAGGGGACACGGGTTCGAGCCCTGATCTGGGAAGATCCCACATGCCGCGGAGCAGCTAGGCCCGTGAGCCATGGCCGCTGAGCCTGCACTCCGCAACGGGAGAAGGCCACAACAGTAAGAGGCCCGCGTACCGCAAAAAAAAAAAAAAAGAAGAGCGATTTATTAAATGCCCAAAATATTAAGGTTTTACATAATATTTACATTATCAAATTTAATCCTTACTCATTCAAATAACCGTTGTATGCTTATTTGCTACACATGAAGTATACTACAGTGAACAAGACAGTTACATCCTAGATCTGAGTTTACGATCGGACAGAAGAGAATGCAGTATTTGTTATAACCCAGTATGTGCAATCCTGAAAATCTCACATTCTGCAACTGCTCACTAAAAATAAGTTTTTTTTAAAAAAAGGAAGAAGCAGTTTCCCAGAACATTCATTTTTTTGAAAAGTACTAATAAATATCTTTAAAATATTTCATAGTTGTGTTTACTAAAAAAGTCTAGAAATAATGACCAACTCAGCAGCACGAGTAACCCCCCTAGCACCTAGACTGTGCTCCTGAAAATCCATTTCCCACTAAAAATAACCAAGACTCTACTGAGAAAGAATTGATTCTAAGCCAGGGCAGGGGAAGTACATAGGTGAATCTGGGACAATTTCATGCCAGAAAGCAACAATACTATATCTAATATTATTTAGGGTCATATCTACTTATCGTCATGCTAAAAGGAATTATAAAGGAAAAGTGGAAATCCAGGGTAAAGCATGGGAAGAGTTCTTTTTACTATTTTTTCACTTTTCTATAAATTTGATGTTTCATATTTACAAAAGTATTACAAAAGCACACTTAGGAGCCAACCTCAGTAAAATCTCACTGGTCAAAAGGGACAATGAGCATCAACAAAGATAATAATTGCATAACCAACAAGGACCTACTGTATAGCACAGGGAACTCTGCTCAATATACTATAATAACCTAAATGGGAAAAGAACTTGAAAAACAATAGACACATGTATACGTATAACTGAATCACTTTGCTGTACACCTGAAACCAACACAACATTGCTAATCAACTATACCCCAATATAAAATTAAAAAATTTTTTAAGATAATTACAATTGATTGGAAAACTCTAAATATGTTTAAATCCATGAGTTCACAATGACACAAAAAAACCAAAAAGAACTCGTTAGTCATTTTTAGAGACTGATAGGAGACCACTGCATTATTCTGAAAATTGATAAATGGGAAAGAATTTACCCTTTCTTTACAATAAAGTTATACCTTAGGTAGGTTTCAAGACAGGGTCGACTTAAGTTATTACTTAGGAACCCTATAGATTGACACCATTCACTTGGTATTAATTTAAATTCTTGTCTCTTTTTACCTGCCCCATCATCAGTTTTCACCTATATGCCAAAGGCAACATTCAGCTAAGTAAAGACATATTATCATTTATAAATGTGCCCCCAAAGCACACCATGAGAGCTGAGAATGCTGTTAGCTGTGGTGAAATGGAAAAAAGAACAGTGGGAAAACAGGAAACTTTACTAGTGAATACTAACACCTCAGGAGCAATAAATTAGAATTGAAGTATGTACAGCAAGAAACAGTAGAAGTATGAGAGAACACAAGAAGCTGTAGGAGAGAAAAAAGCTTTCCTATATAGACATTACTGAAAACTCCTCCAAAGGTTAAAACATACATATAAATAGAACTGAGTCAACTAATTTTTCACACCTGGACTTTCTTGTTTAGTGATAACAAATTTATTAAAATAGCAGTGTAATATACACAGTGTGGACAAAACAAATGAACAGTTAAAAAATAGCTTGCTGGGCTTCCCTGGTGGCGCAGTGGTTGAGAGTCCACCTGCCGATGCAGGGGACACGGGTTCATGCCCTGGTCCGGGAAGATCCCACATGCCGCAGAGCGGCTGGGCCCGTGAGCCATGGCCGCTGAGCCTGCGCATCCGGAGCCTGTGCTCCGCAACGGGAGAGGCCACAACGGTGAGAGGCCTGTGTATCGCAAAAAAAAAAAAAAAAAAATTGCTTGCTCAATTCAATAAATAAATATACTAATTCAAAAAATTAAATTCAATAGACATTTTAGTACCCACTATATGCTAAGCATCAGACACAGTCTCCAACAAAAGTTAAAGCAGAGGAGACAGGGAATTCCCTGGCGGTCCAGTGGTTAGGACTCCTCGCTCTCACTGCCAAAGGCCTGAGTTGGGGAACTAAAATCCCACAAGGCGCAGGGCGCCGCCAAAAAAAAAAAAAGCAGAGGGGACAACTTGAGAAAGGCAGAAGAGATTAAATGCCAGGCAGGGACTAACTATATTGGAGTCTGAGTTCTAGAAAATGCTTTAGAGATGAAAAGGTGTCAGTTTCTTTCAGCAGGATCCAAAATCTTTGCTCCTAACTCCTAATCCTTTTGAGAATGTTATATTGGTCTACAAATTTGATGAAAAGCCCTGGGGGGAGGGGAGGCAGGGAAATGGGGTTGAAAATAATCAGAGACTTCACCGTTAGGGTGACAGGAATGAAGTACAATTTAAATGCTTTCAGCTGCAACATAAGCAAGCAGATGATCTGACCAGAATGCTGGAATGGCCTTGGATCCTTATCTCCTAAACACCTCCTGTCATAGCTAATTACGTTCAAATAGTTTAACTAAAGGATTATTCTGGCCAAATTCTAGCACAGAGCTTCTCAAATTACCTGCGATTGAAGGACCAGACTTTTAATTTCAATGTGTAAGACATGGGTTTTTATAAAGTATTAACAGAAATGTCAGAGTAATGTCAAATTTCTTTGTTCCCAAATGCTTACTCCCAATTTTTATACATACACACAGCATGGTTTGTGGGATCTTAGTTCCCCAACCAGGGACTGAACCGGGAGCCACAGCAGTGAAAGCGTGGAGTCCTAACCACTGGACCACCAGGGAATTCGCTATACTTGTATCTTTGTAGACCAGTAACGAACAGTTCACAAACCAATACCAGTCTGTGGCACACACAAAGTGGTATAACACAAACGTCCAAAGTATGAGTACTAAAAACAAACACGTTAACACTGTACATACATGCTACATTCAAGCACCAGTAGCAACAATAATACACAAAATGTTTTGCACCCCACATAGGTGACAGATGAAGTGCAACACTATTAAACTTTCACGGTTAGCCATAATGGAAGTTATCAGGCATCAGATTCAAATAACTCAAACTACTAAAAAAAAAACAGCCAAAATACACGAAACACCAGTTTTACACCAGTAGCACAAGACAGTAATCTGAGAGAAGGGAAACAAATGAGGTGAGTCCTATGAGTATCCCCAGGTTACTATCTGGAGAGACTTGTCCACAGGACAGAGAAGGACCATGAACAAAGTCCATCTCACAGAATTGAGAAGACAGAATTTGAGGTTTGGGGTGGCCTAGGTAGCTAGAATTTACAGGACAGACTAGAAAGAGAGCTATAGAGAAAGCAAGCTTCAGAGATCTGTAGACGCTTCCCCCCAGTCTCTGTTTAAGTGCTGATCAACTTATGCATGAGAAAACTACTGAGACCCAGGAAAGAATGACCCAGAAAGGAATAGGCAAAACTATCCTTGGAAATCACACAGGGTCTAGAATAAATAACTCCCATCAGCCAGTCTGTAATTTAAAACATGGAGTCCTGATAATGTATTTGATTACATTGTATTTGATTAAAATATTAGAATTGAAAGTTACTTAATTCTGCTCCTTACTCAGTATACAACATGCCTGGCAAATGCTAACCTAGTCTTTCTTTGAATACCTCTACTGATTTAGATCTCTGTTTTGTAAGGTCGCCATTTTCAATTTTGTTGTTATTCTAGTTGAAAGTTTTAAATTTTATATTGAGCTCACACGTACTTCCATGTAACTTCCCCATCTTGATGTGACCATGATTCTTAACCGGAGGTGAGCATAATAATTAATTCACTAGAAAGCTTATCCAAAAGATAGATGCCTGGGTTGCACCCCTAGAGATTTTATTTGTTAAACCTGAGATAGAATTCATGTTTGTTTTGGAAAAGCTCCCTGATAATGTCATAAATAAGGCAACTGTCAATCTCTGTATCGTTATTAAACCTTAATTCCTCTCTACTTTGGAGAATACCTCCTTAAACTATAATATAAATTCCAAGACTGGAATTTACTTTTTTTTTTTTTTTTTTTTTGGCCGCACCTCACAGCATGCGGGATCTTCCCCTACGAAGGAACCCATGGCCCGCTGTAGTGGAAGTGCGGAGTTTTAACCACTGGGATGCCAGGGAATTCCCTGGACTTTACCATTATAACTTTCCTTCACCCCACTTTCCATGTCCCCACTTTCTAGAAGCAAGGCTGGAACCAGGTCGTTTAGGTTTTTTCTTAAGGTTTTGTTGTTGTTTTGTTTTGAATTTTTGGCTGCACTGTGCAGCATGTGGGATCTTGGTTCCCCGGTGAGGGACTGAACCCATGCCCCCTGCACTGGAAGGCAAAGTTTTAACCACTGGACTACCAGAGAAGTCCCAGATCGTTCAGTATTGATGCCAACCTAAAGTTTTAAATTTTTATCCTTAAGTTGAGGCACTGAAGGTGTAATATGATCAAATTTACCTTTTATATACTCAGTGGTATAAAAGTTTGAAGTGGACAAAATGAGGAAAAAAGCATATCAGTTGAAGATACTATTAAATAGCACTGTAAAGCACTCAGCAGTGATAAACTTACTTCCATTCTTATTTAGTAGCCTAGACAAAAAGGGCATGTACTAGCATAGTCAGAAGAAAAGATGGATTAAAGCAGTGGTTCTCAAACTTCAACCTACACGAATCACTTGGAGCTCATGTTAGAACACGTTGTTGAGGGCTTCCCTGGTGGCGCAGTGGTTAAGAATCCGCCTGCCAATGCAGGTGACACGGGTTCAAGCCCTGGCCCGGGCAGATCCCACATGCCGCGGAGCAGCTAAGCCCGTGAGCCACAACTACTGAGCCTGCGCTTTAGAGCCCGTGAGCCACAGCTACTGAAGCCCGCGCACCGTGCTCCACAATAAGAGAAGCCCATGCACCGCAACCGCAACGAAGACCCAACGCAGCCAAAAATAAAAATAAATAAAATTAATTTATTAAAAAAAAAAAGAACATGCTGTTGAGCCCCAACCCTAGAGTTCTGGTTCAGCAGGTCTATTATGAGGTCCAGGAATTTGCATTTCTAACAACTTTCTAGGTGATGCTGCTACTGCTGGTTTGGGGACCACACTGTAACAAGCACCATATTAGAAAAAAAATTACTAACTCATGTTCATGTCCTATCTGAGCCATAGACATGTTTACCCACAATTATTTTTTAATGTTAATTATGGTAGTTACTACATTTAAAACTATGAAGATATCACATAAAAATCTGGATTTCTGCTTCTCCTGAAAAATCATTATGTAAACTCTGAAACCAGAAAAGTACTAAAGAAAACCACAGGCGAGTTACATTGTAACTCATCGGGAGAAGGCCTTTCATATTCAGAAATCATGTAAGACTGATAAATTCTACTCCATCTCATTCATTTCACAAAAGGTTAACTTAGTGAATATATACAGAATATTAAATCAACAGGGAAAAAGGTCCAACAGGAAAAGATTAAAGGATATAAACACATTCACAGAAAATGAAACACAAATACCTCAAACATTTGAATACATGCTCACACTCATTCTTCAGAGAAACACAAAATTACAGTGAGAAAGCATTTTTTACCCATCAAATAGTCAAAGACAAGAATGTAAGAGTAACAGGTGTTCACATATATTGCTAATATAAGTTTAAATTCACAAAACTTCTATGAAGGTCTATTTGGCAATATCTATCAAAAACAACAAATGAACACTCTTTGATCCAGCAGTTCCACTTGTAGAAATTTATCCTATAGATATGAGTCCAGGGTTACACGGTTATTCCCTAGAGCACAATTTGTAACAATTAAATTCTGGAAAGAATTCAAATGTCCATCAATAGGAAACTCATTATGAGACAGTCACAGAATAGAATACAATGCAGCCATTAAAAAAAAGAAAAGAAAGTAACTATGCCCTAATGAGGAATCATCTCCAAGATATAATGCTAAGTGCTCAGAAATGTGTCAAGTGTGCTACCGTTTACACAATAATATAGAATTAATAACTACTTACAATCTGCTCGTATATGCATAAGGTAGCATTGAGGGACACATAATAAATTACTAACACTGGTGGACTCAGAGGAGAAAACCTATGTGATTAGGGAATAAGGGTTGGAGGGACATTTCACTGTGTACTTCCCCTTCTGGATTTTGAACCAGGAATGTATTTCCTAGTCAAAGAAATAATTACAATATTCTTTAAATATTAGAAATACCTGCCACTATGGCATACATTCTCCCCAATCAGCTGAAGTTGAACAGTGACCTAGCCCTTTAAGGGACAATTCACTTCAATCCCCACCACCACTTCACTTTTTCCTATCTGGCCCTCTAGGCTTTACATTTCTAAGCCCTGTTACAGACTACCAAACTGCTAAACATTGGTAACTGTTTAGAAATTGAAAAAGGAGGGGGGGGAATCTAGAATTTTTATTTCTGGGATTGGGAAACTGAGTGCTATCCAACCAAAATAAGGTACAAGAGCAAGATTATTAGTGAAAATTGGGGTGTACATACTGAGCTGGTTTTGAGGTGCTTATGGAACATCTAAATGGAGAGCTTCAGGGACTTCCCTGGTGGTCCAGTGGCTAAGACTCTGGGCTCCCAATGCAGGGGTCCCGGGTTTGATCCCTGGTCAGGGAACTAGATCCCACATGCCGCAACTAAAGATCCCGCCTGCTGCAACTAAGACCCAGCGCAGCCAAATAAATATTTTTAAAATAATAAATAAATAAATGGATAACATTCAATAGGCAATTCAGAGCAAACATCTGTCAGACATAGCAGTGCCTACTACATTCTCATTTAATCCTCTCACAAAAAACCTTGTGGCTATTTTCCAGAGAAGTAACTTACCCAGTTACACGACCCCATCATAACTCATTCTGTACTCCAATTGCCTACTGACTTTCTGTATTCCCCATCAGGATTAAGATCTAAGAAACCATGTCTATCTTATCCTAAACTGTATCCTAGCAAAGCCTGGTATCTAATCAGTATTTGTTAAAGTGACCAATTCTGAATCACTAGGGTAGGATTAACGACAAGTGACTTTGCCACTTACCATATGAAGTACCTCAGTTTCCTCAACTATTAACAGTACCTACCTCACAGGATCTGTTTTGAAAATTAAATGAGAAAGTTCACAAAGTGCTTAGTTCAATGCTTGGCACATAAGGAATCAATAGATTCTAGCAATCATTAACACTGAAAGAACAGAAAGATAGGAAGAAATGGAGGCAGCATCAAAAGAAGACATAATTAAGGAGGGAGTGTCTGGTATCAGAGGCAGCAAAGAGGTGCCAAAAAGGCAGCAAAAAGAACTCATTAGAAAGCTAAGAATAAGGACTATTTTAGCATTTAGACAATCCATGATCACCTTTAGCAATGTTGTTTAAATGACATGAAGAAGCCAGATCGAGACAGGTTGAACAAATGTGTATATTCTCAGAACACACCTGTCCAATTAGATTGTGATCTGATGACCAGCAACTGATACCTTATTCATCTTTGTATCTCTAAAACCTGACACATTAAAGTATATATTGAATACATTTGTTAAATATATAAGCAAACAGAAGGGGGGGGGGAAATGGACACCAGAAATTCTGCAGACTCTTATCTAAAGAAGCCTGGCTATGAAGGGAAGAAGCAAAGAAAGCAACTGAACGCATATATCACAGAGAAAATGTTTTTAAAAGCATCCATCTTGGGACGTTTGAATGCAGAGATGGTGCTATCTAAGGGGAAGGAAAGGAAGCACCAAGAGACCAAATAGGTAGTTGCTGGCAGACAACCAGACATGAAAAAACCCCCCACAAATCTCCAGTTGTTTTATCTTAAAGATTTTTTTTCTCTAACATAAACCCTCAGCCTGTGAAGAAGGCTTTTCTTCTGGCAAACTTTTATGTTCCACAAGAGGTCTTAATCCTCTAGCCATCTATTCTGTGTCTGCTAGAGCAGAGAAGCTGAACATTTAAGGAACAACAGCACTGACTGCACTCTCTTTAAATTCTTGGCCCCATATCTGAAACAAGGACAACATTGGCAATCCTACCACATTCCCTAGAGTATGTCTTCCAAGTCTCCAACATTACTATCTCTCCTCATATCTCCTACACCCTACTCCATTCCCCCTTACTTCTAAGCAGACCTTGCTTCATACCCCATTGAGCAAATAGAAACCATTAGACAGGAAGTCTCCCTTCCTCAACCACCAAAACTACCAACCTGCTTGCCTCTGTATCCACATTCTCTGCTATCCCTATTTCTATGAACGAAGTTTCCCAGTTAGAAACTTCATATAGCTGGCCCCTTGTCATTCATCTCATTGTGGCCATCCCTGATCGCCCAATCTAAAATAACCACCCAGGGCTTCCCCCTGCACTGATGGTGCAGTGGTTAAGAATCCGCCTGCAAATGCAGGGGACACAGGTCCAAGCCTTGGTCGGGGAAGATCCCACATGCCGCGGAGCAACTAAGCCCATGTGCCACAACTACTGAGCCTGCGCTCTAGAGCCCACAAGCCACAACTACTGAAGCCTGTGTGCCACGACTACTGAAGCCCACGTGCCACAACTACTGAAGCCCGCGTGCCTAGAGCCCATGCTCCGCAAAGAGAAGCCACCACAGTAAGAAGCCACGCCCCGCAACGAAAAGTAGCCCCCACTCGCTGCAAATAGAGAAAACCCGTGGGTAGCAACGAAGACCCAGTGCAGCCAAAAATAAATAAGTAAATTAATTAATTAAAAATAAATAACCACCCAGTTACCTCACATCACCTTAAAACTAGGGTAATTCTTTGCACAGCACTTTATCACTGATATTCTCTAATCTATATATTCATGGTCTCTATCCCAGTAGTCGAAGCTCCATTTGAAAGCAGAGATCTTTTCTGTCTCCTTAACCACAGCGCCTCTACTAAATAAGACAAATGCTCAATAAATATAGGGAAAATATGCCAATAAGTAGGAGGAAAGAAAACTGCTTCACAAAACTTTCCTGAAAAAAATTTCCTTGTAGAATCTCCCCACTACTGCCACCATTTAACAAATGGGAAAACTGAGGTCCACCGCAGCAGCTAGAAACAGAACTCAGTTTTCCTGGCTCCCAGTCATCATAGAAATTTAGCATCATCTGTCATCCTCCCTATAAAGTTTTTTGGGGTTTTTTTGGCTGTGCCACACAGCATGCAGGATCTTAGTTCCCCGACCAAGGATCGAACCTGCACCCCCTTAAGTGGAAGCGTGGAGTCTTAACCACTGAACCACCAGGCAAGACCCTCCCTATAAAGTTTTATGGTACCCTTACAAATAAATACAAGTTCAACATCCACCTATGACACTGTAATGTTAGAAGTCAGAAGAGCTAGGCTTGATGGGAGGAGTATGACTAAAAAGGTTGGGGGGGGAAGCTTCCATATAATGTTTTGTTTCTAATTTCCCTTTGTGAAAATTCACTCAACTGTACATTTACCATTTGTGCATTTTGTAGTATGCTGTACTTCAATAAAATGTACTGAAACACTGGCAGGGAAATTTTTTTTTTTTTTTTTTTTTTAGCCACGCTGAGAGGCTTGCAGGATCTTAGTTCCCCAACCAGGGACTGAACCTGGACCATGGCAATGAAAGTGCCAAGTGCTAACCACTGGACCGTCAGGGAATTCCCATGGAGCTTTTAACTTATGATTTCTTTTGGGAGATTTATAGTTTCAGGTCTTACATTTAGGTCTTTAATCCATTTTCAGCTCATTTTTGTATACGGTGTAAAATAAGGATCTAACTTCATTCTCCTGCATGTGCATACCCCGTTCTCCCAACACCATTTGTTGAAAAGAATATCCCGGGACTTCCCTGGTGGCCCAGTGGTTAAGAATACGCCTGCCAATGCAGGGGACATGGCTTCGAGCCCTGGTCCAGCAAGATCCCACATGCCATGGAACAACTAAGCCCGCACGCCTAGAGCCCGTGCTCCGCAACAAGAGGGGCCACCGCAGTGAGAAGCCCGCCCACTGCAACGAAGAGTAGCCCCCACTCACCGCTTAGCCCGCATGCAGCAACAAAGACCCAATGCAGTCAAAAATAAAAAAATAAATTTAAGAAGAAAAAAAAGAATGTCCTTTCTTCATTGAGTGGTCTTGGCATCCTTATCAAAGATCATTTGACCATATGCAAGGATTTTTGGACTTTCTTTTACATTCCATTGTTCTATTTGTCTATCTTTATGCCAGTAGCACAATGTTTTGATATCAGCAAGTGAGACCTACACTTTGTTCTTTTCAAAACTGTTTTGGCAGGGAATTTACTGGCGGTCCAGTGGTTAGGATCCCAGTTCAATCCCTGGTCAAGGAACTAAAATCCACAAGCCTCGAGGCGTGGTCAAAAACAAACAAACAAAAGAAACTGTTTTGGCTATTTGGGACCCCTTGAGATTTCTTATGAATTTTAGGATGCATTTTTCTACTTCTGCAAAAAATGCCACTGGCATTTTAACAGAGACTGTGTTGTATCCATAGATCTCTTTGGGTAGTATGAACATCTTAACAATATTAAGCATTCCAATCGATGATCTTTTTTTTGTGGAACCTTTAGGGTGAACCTCAGTGTTTTTTTTTCCAAGAGGGTGTAATGTTTAATTGGCATCCAAAGATAATCAGCTAGATGTTAAAAAATAATGTACATCTCACAAAAAATTACATTTGTCCTTGACTTTTGCTTCTCTCTGATCCACGTTATTAATAGATCATACTACAATACATATGCCACATATTGAAACTGTACCAAGGCATTTAGATATATGAAAGGAGACATTAACATTCATTGAGTCATTTAATTTTGTCATGAGCTGACAATTATTAAGTGCATTTATCAAGCCTCATAAAATTTATACAAACTAGGTCATTTTAGCCTACTGTCATAGCCCAAGAAACAGTGTATGTTTAAAGCCCAAATTGTAAAATTGCAATTAATCTTACTATTTTTTGGCATTTTTATTTTTTTTTACAATTGTGAATTTGTCTTTTTATTTCTGCATTGCTCTACATATTTTTTTCAGTTTTATTTTTTTATACAGCAGCAGGTTCTTATTAGTTATCTATTTTATACATATTAGTGTATATATGTCAATCCCAATCTCCCAATTCATCCCACCACCACCACCACCCCTCAGTTTTTTTTTTTTTAACCGATTTTTTTTTTTGGCCAGGCTGTGTGGCTTTCGGGATCTTAGTTCCCTGACCAGGAATTGAACCCGGGTCCTCTACATTAGGAGCAAAGTCTTAACTGCTGGACCACCAGGGAAGTCCCTCCCTGAACCTCAGTTGTTTGAAGTGGTAAGTGGAGAATACTTTCGGATACGCATATAAAGATTACCAAAGTTAATGGATGTGATGAGTAAATTGTCTTAAGAGTACAAGGTCAGGGACTTCCCTGGTGGTCCAGTGGTTAAGACTCCGTGCTTCCAATGCAGAAGGTGTGGGTTTGATCCCTGGCGGGGGAACTAAGATTGTATAATGCCGTGTGGCACAACCGGGAAAAAAAAAAAATTTTTTTTTTAAATCTTCTGAAAATAGATTTTTTTTTTTTTGCAGGTCCACCAAGAGAGACTCTTCTCATTTACACATTTGAGCTAATATACTGAACCTAACTCCTCCACCCCACCAAAATATAGGTACACAGGTACGTTAGCTAAATCTTTCACACAAATATATTCTAATTACAGTGACATTAATTCATCATAAAGCTAACTTACAAGAGGTTATCCATCTCATTTTAAACAGCCAAATACTAAGCACCAAAATAAGCCCCACACCAACACAGATGAACCTTCCACTTATGGAAATAGGAACGACAAACCCCAGAACTTTAAGGATTACTGAGCTAAACCACTTATTTTTACTTTGACATCTCTCATCTAAAGGTACGAATAAGTAGCTCAGAAATTATAAGACAGTTAAAGTAAAATTCAATGCATCACATAAGACTTCCTCTAAGCTTTCTCATTCCTCCTTACCACTACAGTACAAACTGCTATATTCTTTTGTAACATAAACAAAAACGTTAACAACTACTTAGAACTATTTAGAAAGCTAATAAGGACAAAGACTGATTTAACATTTAGACAACCATTGATAACCTTTAGCAACGTTGTTTAATGGCATGAGGGGACAGAAGCCAAATTGTAGCTTTTAACAGATGACAAAACTGTAGCCCAACATTCACCACTTAAGCAATGAAAGCGGTATCAAAATCAACTCTGAATTGTGGTTTATTTCTCATTCAATTTTCTCTCTCTACTGGTTTGGAAGTTAAACATGTTTTTTTATTCTTTCAATGGCTATACTGGAATTATAATGTGCATTCTTAGTAGTTTATTAAACTCACATAAATTTTCCTTACCCACCCCCTTAAACGACTGAAACGCTTTACCCCTGAATTGCCCCAGGAACTTACTAAGGAATGATGCCTTTATTGTTCTAACTAGCTAATTAGATTTTCATGCAATTTCCTCTCAAGCTTTGGGGATGGGGGAAAGGATGAGTAATGAGGGAATAAAAACTTGAAATACTAGGGTTTAACCTAGAGTCTGCCACTTAATAATTTGGGTTATTTCTTGTTTCTTCGAATAACGGCCTGTTTCCCTTCACTGTTCAAAAAATACCTTTATGTCTGAGTGGCACTGTGCCGTTTTCATAGCAATCATGTCTTCTATCATTCCTTCCAGTCCTTCTGTTACACTTCGCGCTTAATACTGCCCATTCTCCTAGCAACCAAACACTGCTAGAAGTGAAAAGACCTCGACGCAGTGCTAGAAGATGCTTCGCCTCACGATAAAATCCCCCAGAAGCAGCCAAGTCCCCCGCCAACGTCCCCAAAGTCTAAAAGAACCACGATGCTCTCCACCACAGACAAAAGAAATGGGCCTTGCTGAGGGCAGGAGAGTACCAGGTGAGCGAAGAGACCGCGGGGCACAAGCTTCACCGCGTCCCACGGCGGAAGTCCGAGGCGCTCGGGAGCCGCAGCCCCAAACAATGGAGTTTTCCCGCCTCCTCAGGGCCCCGCCCCCTGCTCCAAAGCCGGCGGAGGGAAGCGAACGCACAAGCGCACGACCCCGCCCCCGAGAGACCCCGCCCATCCCGACCCACCGGTCCGGCCTCCTCCCTCGTGCAGTTTTTTTTTTTTGGCGCCAAATCTCTGTTGGTTATTTTCCCGATGTGTTTGGGGATCCTACCGGAGGCGCACGCCAGGAGTGCGGGGACAGCAGGGACGTGAAGGTACACTGCCGCGCCGGGGCCCCGCCTCCCCGCCGATAGCCCCGGGCCTGGGGAGGAAGGAGAGGGGCAGGCGATGGAGACAGCCGCCGCTGCCCCCGGCAAGATGGCGACCGCGAAAAGCGGGGCAGGGGGCCCCAGCCGGCCGGCGTTACTGCCAATGAGCGAGGCTCTCTGCTAGAAGTGGGCTTCTCCAGTGTCCGGCCCTCCCCGAACAGCGGCGGTTGTTCACTGGAAGGAAAGCCCTCCCACCCTCCGGTCTGTCCCTCCCGGTTAGCCTCCGTCCACCACCCCCTCCCTGCGGACTGGCCAGTGCCTCAAGCTCTCCACGGTCCAGCTTACTTATCGGCGGAAACCAGCTCCGCGGTGATGGCGGCAGTGGCTGTGGACTCTGCGGCCATCGTTCGCCTGAGGTGGTGGGCCAGCGGACGGGATAGTGCCTGAGGGAAAAACAGAGAATTTGGAAAGCCAGAGACTTATTCGTGGACAGAAAATGGCAGATTGGAGACCCCGCGCGGCTGGGCCCTCTTATATACCAGGGCCCTTCGCCCCGCCCATCCACTTCCGGATCCTCCCCCTCGAGTTTAAAGGGCCAGGACCCAGCCCCAATCCTGCCCAAGGACATCCCCCACCCGCACCACCTGGTTCTGCGTGATACCTTTCCTCCCTGGCTTCCTCGAAAAAAGCAACTTTTTGCTTCTCTAGCAAGTCGCGTAAGAAGAACTAGAATCTTGGTACTACTACTCCTGACTGAACGGCGGCCAGCGACTTCCAGAGAATGGGAAGCTGGGGCTGCACTACATGTTCGGAGCGAGTAGCCGACAGTCTCTTTCCAGGCCGTATACTCAGGAAGTTAACTAAGACTTTCTGTCGGTCCGCTCAGTCGTAACGGATGGACACGAAACAGCCGAGCACGTGTATACCAGCAACGGCTAGAACAGATATCGGTGAGAGACGCGTGGCTCTGAACCTCAACAACAACTGACGCAAGGAAATGCTGTCCTAGGATTGGCCACCGCCTGAAACTACCGCGCTTGATTCAAAGCTGGGGGCTGCGGCGGGACGCGGCTGGCTCCTCCCTCTGGGCCCGCCCCCTTCGGCTGGCCCAATCCGGTGAAGCCATCCTCTTAGGCCCTACCCAGACTCCCAAATCTGACTAGCTTAAAGCTCCCAGCTCTTTTCGTCCACTCCAAGCTACGGTTTATAGTTTGTCCACTATGTCCGGGGGCACTGTGCTTAGACATTCTAAAGCTACTAGCTGTCTTACTTAATCTTAACAGCAACGCTACTAGTGACAACGGTGTTATCCGTCCCATTTGGTAGAAATAGAAACCAAGGTTCAAAGAAGGTATGACTAGCTCAGAAGGTTGCAAGACAAGTCATTTATGGGAAGCAGTGTGCCTCATTTTCTGCAACTCGCTGAGTGGAAGATAATTGCACTTCCTCACATCTGGAGCATAATCCATTGCCTTCCACCATGGCCTTGCCTACAAAGGTCAGAACAAGAATTTTATTTCCGTCCAGGTTCAGACATACTGAGAAAGATTCTTGGGGAGGATTCTTATTCCAGTCTGTCAAGACTCAGGCAGTTTGAAATCTTTAGGGATAAAGACCTGGACCTGCGGGCTTCCCTGGTGGCACAGTTAAGAATCCGCCTGCCAGTGCAGGGGACACAGGTTCAATCCCTGGTCCGGGAAGATCCCACATGCTGTGGAGCAGCTAAGCCCCTGCACGCCACAGCTACTGAGCCTGCGCTCTAGAGCCCGCGTGCCGCAACTACTGAAGCCTGCGTGCCTAGAGCCCGAGCTCCACAACAAGAGAAGCCACCACAATGAGAAGCCCGTGCAATGCAATGAAGAGTAGCACCCGCTCGCGGCAACTAGAGAAAGCCCGTGTGCAGCAACACAGCCAAAAATAAATAAATACATAAATAAGTTAATTTAAAAAAAATAAAAAGAAGCAGTTAGACCTTCTAAATCATCTTCCCCAGGGCAATGGAAAACTGGAAGTTTATTTTTTGGAGAGGGTAAAACAAAAAGGAGGTTAAACTGAGAGAAAGTTGAGGGTAGAAGAAGTATATGGAAAAGACAGGGATTAAATGAATGATTACATACAAAACACGGAGATCTTGTGATAGACTCCTAGTTGTCTTCCAATATCGATTTTTCTCTCCTATAGTAGTAATAGAACCCTGATTCTTATTTATTTATGCATTTATTTTAGTGCATAACCCCCAGAATAAAAACCAAAATTGTCAATGTCCCCTGGAACTAGAAGTGCTCGCATGATGACACTCTGGTCAATGGAAAGTGAACAAAAGCAATTTGTGCATCTTCCATATAGTGATATCAAAGGGAAGGGGCTTCTCTTTTCAGAAGGTGAGGTGGTGAACTAACGGACCAAGTCAATCAGGGCAATGCACCAGGAATGACAAATTAGTGAGATGCCTAGGTTCCTAGCATCACAGAGCCACCATACAAGCTCTGGTCTGCTTACTCCAAAAATGTTATATAAGAGTGAAATAAACTTCTTAAATATATCCATCATATATTAAGCAACAACTATAAGAATTTCAGAAGAAATAGAGATAAGTCAACAATTGTAGCTGAAATCGTTAACTCATGTCACTCAGAAACAAGCAGACGAAAAAGTAAGCAGAGATAGAGAAGACATGACTAATATTATTAATATGCTCTAGTGACTAAATATATAGAAATCTATGCTCAAAAATCAGCAAATACACATTACATTCAAACATCATAGATCACTTACAGAAATGGACCATTATTAGGCCACAAAGAAAGCCTCAATACATTCTAAAGAATCATTATCATTTTCATATAGACCATCTTCTCTAACCACAAAGCTTTATTGCACTGCAAATTAACATTTATATATTGTATAAATAAATAGCCCTTGGGTTAAAAAATCATGAAGGAAGTTAAATACTTAGAGCTGAATGACAATAAATACACTACATGTTAAAATTCATAGGACAAAAAAAATTCATAGGACACAGATAAAGCTGTATTTTGATGAATTATAGCTTTCAAAAAATTTTATCAGGAAACAAATAGAAAAATTGCTCAAAGAATTCAACTCATGAAGTTAGAAAAAGAGCAAGAGAGAGATCTCAAACAAGAGGGGAAGTACATAAGGAAGATAGGGCAGAAATCAAGAGAGAAATAAAAGATTAACTAGAAACTGGTTCTTTGAAAAAATAAAAATATATAGACAGAAAAATATAGATAGCAAATGCAAAATAGAAAATGCAGAAGAAATAACTACAGAAATCATAGACACAATGGAAAGATAATTGTATTAAGAATAATTATATGCTGGGACTTCCCTGGTGGTGCAGTGGATAAGACTCTGTGCTCCCAATGCAGGGGGCCTGGGGTTCGATCCCTGGTCAGTGAACTAGATTCCACGTGCATGCCGCAACTAAGACCCAGTGCAAACAAATAAATAAATAAATATTGAAAAAAAAAGAATAATTATGTGCTAATAAATTTGAAAACCTAATGGAGTGATCCTAGAAATAAACAAAGTGTCAAAATTGGCACAAGAAAAAACAGACCTTAAGTAGATCAATAAATAATAAACATTTGAAAATGGTAGTCAGACGTCCCACCATTCCCCCCAAATGCCCAGATGGTTTTATAGGTGAGGTTAACACATTTTCAAGAAACATTTCCATACGTAGAAAAAAAGCAAAAACTTTTCTAGGATAATAATAGAACTCTGATTTTTATTAATAAGATTTAGGGAAGACTTTCAGTTAAAGATGGTGGGTTGAACACATACATTTATGTATAGCAAAAAATTAAAAAAAGAAAGAATTAATGTAGTCTTTTTTTTAATTTATTTTATTTTTGGCTGCTTTGGGTCTTTGTTGCTGCACGCAGGCTTTCTCTAGCTTCGGCGAGCGGGGGCTACTCTTCCTTGCAGTGTGCGGGCTTCTCATTGCAGTGGCTTCTTTTGTTGCGGAGCACGGGCTCTAGGCACGCGGGCTTCAGTAGTTGCGGCACGCGGGCTCTAGAGCGCAGGCTCAGTAGTTGTGGCGCACGGGCTTAGTTGCTCCACGGCATGTGGGATCTTCCTGGACCAGGGCTCGAACCCGTGTCCCCTACATTGGCAGGCGGATTCTTAACCACTGCACCACCAGGGAAGTCCCAATGTAGTCTTTTTTATTTTTTTAAGCCGTGCAGTACAGCATGTGGGATCTTAGTTTCCTGACCAGGGATTGAACCCATGCCCCTGCAGTGGAAGCACAGAGTGTTAACCCCTGGAACTCCAGGGAATTCCCAAAGGTAATGTAGTCTTGATTCCAGAAATAGGAAAATATAAAAAATAAAACTGTAAGCCCCTTTCACTTATGAATGTCACTGCATACATCATAAATAAAATATTAGCTAACTGTACTAATTAAGACAGGGTAGGGACTTCCCTGGTGGCCCAGTGGGTAAGACATCACACTTCCAAGGCAGGGAGCCCAGTTTTCATCCCTGGTCAGGGGACTAGATCCTACATGCACACCGCAACTAAGAAGTTTGCACGTCGCAGCTAAGAATCCCAAATGCTGCAACTAAGACCCGGCACAGCCAAAATAAATAAATAAAAATTTTTTTAATTAAGAGAAAAAAAAGACAGGGTAATTTTTGCTGTGGTAGCAAGTAAACCCAAAACTTCAGTGGCTTCATTCAATAAGATTCAGTTTCCACTCTTACTATATTTTCATCTCAGGTCAGCTGGAGGCTTTGCTCTGTGTCATCCTCATTCTGGGTCTCAAGCTGATGGAACAGCAACCATAAATAATATAGAGTATTGCTTGTCACTGTTTCAGAGGGTAAGAGAGAATATGTTGGAACTCACACTTGTTCTTAAAGCTTTCACCCGGAACCAACACATAATCACTTTTTTTTCCATTGGCCAGCACAAGTCATGTTAATATCTCTGGAATACTAGAGTAAAGCTTTAATGCAAAAAATGACACCCTGGATCTCCACAAATAGAAGTATCATCTACCTCTGTTGTGGCAGAATTGAATGGCTCTTGACCTCATGATGATAGCTCAAGGTGATGTTTACACTGTTGTCAACACAAGTCATTAAACTATAAAGTGAATTAGAAAGAAACATCCCTAAAATTAAAGAAACAGTCTTGGTTCTCCACTCCATTGAGAGAGAAACAACTGTTTAATTAATTCAGGTAGATCCTGGATGTAGGGAAATGAAACAGAATGAGATTTAAATGTAATTAAATGTGTGTTAATTATCCTGGCAAAAATATATGCTCTCCATGTATTCATTATACTAGCTGAGGCTTGCTTGTCATGTTGTATAAAACAACCTATTAAAACCTCAAAAGGCCAAAGGCCCAAGAGGTAGTGAAACAAAACAAAGACACATCTGGACAGGCAATATTTATAGCCTTATGAATATACAGATGTCAAAGTGCAGATGATCCTCAAAGAGGAAAATCAACGGAACTTGTCATGAACATTCTAGAAGTTAACATCTCAAACCAATAAAGTGATTTTCAATGTTTTAATTCTTTGGACAAATATCAGGACTCCTTCATAGATCACATTTTCCTGGACAAATACTGTGACCTCTTTCATATGTATGTTATCAGTCCCCTTTCACCAAGTATTCTTTTTTGGTTTGCCAGACTTTTTTATTTTTTTAGTATAGTTGATTTACAATGGTGTGCCAATCTCTGCTGTACAGCAAATGACTCAGTTATACACACATATACATTCTTTTTTTTTACATTCTTTTCCATTATGGTTTATCACAGGATATTGAATATAGTTCCCTGTGCTATACAGTAGGACCTTGTTTATCTGTTAGTTTGCCAGACTTTGACTACAAGGTTCATATTCTCTCTCCTACATAATGTCACAAGGTCTCAGTTTTCCTACTTGACTGTGAGATATCCCCTCCTCCCTGCAGACTGCAGGGCAGTTTCTGAAAGGGGTCTTAGATTGTACTTGTGTACAAAAAATTTTGATGTAAGGAACTGGAGTGTGGTGGTGCTAGCCTCTGGCTGGTAAGCACTCCCTTCCTCTAGAATGTAGTCTTATAAAGGCAAATCTCATTTTAAAATCTGAGTTTGTGGTCTTTTACTCAAAACAATCATATAAAGAATCCTTTTTGCAAAAATACTTAAGGACTTCATAGTTTTCCCAAAGGCCTTCCTTAATACTTTGATAAGCCAAATATCCTCTTTTGAAGTCTAGTGTCTTCATCTTTGATTTTCTTTCCCAATTAACTGTCAGATCCTCACTTTTCGATAGCTTTGGGTATGATGTGTTAAGTTTCTAACATCACTTCCATTGCTTCATAAAGTACTGTTAACTTTTGCAAGATTTGCAATTTCACTTTTCACTGGATGTGCACTGTACTGCCCAGTGATTTAGACAAAGATGTCAACAGAGAAATGCTAATGTTAAGCACGGTGAGATGTTTGAGTTAAGAATAATTTCTAAGTAGTCAACTTATTAGTGAATAATTTGATGTTATGACAACTTTCACTTCCTGATATGGGCTGAATTGTGTCCTCCCTCCTCAAAATCATATACTTAAGTACTCACCCCTAGTACCTCAGAACGTAACTGTATACGGAGACAGGGTCTTCAGTTAAAATAAGATCATTAGGATGGGCCCTACTCCAATATGACAGCCTTATAAGAAATTTGGGCACAGGGAATTCCCTAGCAGTCCAGTGGTTAGGACTCCACGCTTTCACTGCTGGGGCCCACGCTTTCACTGTTGGGGCCCAGGTTCGATCCCTGGTCAGGGAACTAAGATCCTGCAAGTCATGTGGTGCAGCCAAAAAACAAAACAAAACAAAGAAACAAAAAAAGAAATTTGGACACAGATGTGCACAGAGGGAAGACAATGTAAAGTCACAGGGAGAAGATGTCCATCTACAAACCAAGGAGAGAGGCCTGGAACAAACCCTTCCCTTATGCCACTCAGAAGGAACCAATCCTGCTGATGCTTTGATCTCAGATTTCTAATTTCCAGAACTGTAAGAAAACAAATTTCTGTTGTTTAAATCACCCACTCTGTGGTACTGCTATGGCAGCCCCAACAAACTAATACATTTCAAACTCATGTTACCTCATAACTGTGGAAAGTTGGATCGTGAAAGGGTATAAGGGAGCTATGGAATCATATAGCAAGCCACCTGGGGAGGGTGAGATCAGGAAAGATGTTCCAGAGGAAGTGACAGCTAAACTGAATGTTTAAGTAATAGATGTTCATCCAACAGTAGGCTAACAGGTGGATTGTTCCAGGTAGAAAGGACCACAGACAAAAGATTAACTTCTCGGGTTGGTAGATGCAAACTATTACATTTAGAATCGATAAACAAGGTCCTAATGTATAGCACAGGGAACAATATTCAATATCCTGTGATAAACCATAATGGAAAAGAATATTTAAAATAATAGTGTATGTGTATAACTGAGTCACTTTGCTGTACAGCAGAGACTGGCACATTGTAAATCAACTATATTTCAATAAAATAAAATAAAAAGACTAACTTCCAACATGCCTCCCTACAACCACTTGGCTTCTCCCGTTGCGGAGCACAGGCTCCGGACGCACAGGCTCAGCAGCCATGGCTCACGGGCCCAGCCGCTCCGCAGCATGTGGGATCGTCCCGGACCGGGGCACGAAGCCGTGTCCCCTGCATCAGCAGGCAGACTCTCAACCAACTGCGCCACCAGGGAAGCCCCCCTACAACCACTTTTTATCCTACTAATCCATTTTCCCCACTGCACTAGCACTGTACTTCTAAAACACAAATCATGCCATGTTATTCCTGCTCAAAACTCTTACATGGCTTCCTGCTTCATTCAGGATTAAAAAGCCTAAAGTCTTGGACTTCCCTGGTGGCACAGTGGTTAAGAATCCACCTGCCAATACAGGGGATACGGGTTTGAGCCCTGGTCCGGGAAGATCCCACATGTCACGGACCAACTAACCCCGTGCGCTCTAGAGCCCACAAGCCACAGCTACTGAAGCCCGCGCGCCTAGAGCCAGTGCTCCACAATGATAAGCCATCACAATGAGAAGCCCGTGCACCGCAACGAAGAATAGACCCCGCTCGCTGACACTAGAGAAAACCCGCGCAGCAACAAAGACCCAACGCAGCCAAAAATAAATAAATAAATGTATAAATGTATTAAATAAAATTAAAAACCTAAAGTCTCCTAGGCCTTACATCACCAGGTCCCTACCTTATTCCAGCATTGTTTCATGCCATTCCACCCCTGCTCACTTTCAGTTTGTCACAGAGACTTTTCTTTAGGTTTTTCCAACAACTTCTTTCAGTTTCAAGGCTATCCAATTTGCATGGAACACTATTACCACTCTCACCTCTTTTAACTAATTATTCTCTACTCATCCTTCAGATCTCAGCCGATTAAATCAGTAAGCTTCTCACTCTGCGCTTTTTCATAGCACTTCTTCCAACTGTAATTAAACTAATTACACCATTACTTAGTCTGTCTCAAGTAAATTGTAGGGACCTATGTGTCTTGATTATAGCTATATCCCCAGGGTCTCGCATCGTGACCAAGTACTCCATAAATATTTTCTGAATGAAGAGCAATGGTTCAACTAGAAAACTAAAATGAGTTTTGTGACCGGAGTTTAAAGGGATTTTCCAAAAACCCTGCTAAAAACCCAAAACTTCAGTCTCTAGTGGGACCACAAAATATATGATAGGACCTTAGGTACAGTGACAAACTTTGGTGCTGACTCTGCCTCCTTCAGGTAGCCTATGCACACTGACTATAGTGTCTGAGAGAAAAAGACCCTGTCCCCAGTTTTGCTGATTTTCCAAGCTGGGACTCCCAAACTTCAGAATGTAAGTTTTGTTGGCTCTTCATATTCTTAAATCTAGGCACTGACTAGATGGGTGGCGGGATGCAGGAACTCAAGACCCATGCCCAGAAGTGTGAAGAAACCACAGGATTCTCGCTGCCCTGATCTCAGTCCGTAAGTGACCAATTTTTGGCATTCCCACTAAGACTACACTGGGATGGCATGTAGTGCTAAGAGATGCCTCTAGGTGGCGCTACTCCACTAATACACCTTATAATTTATGAAGGCGGACATGGAATTCAGCTACACACTGGTTTCTCCAGAATCAAGAAAGATAAGGGAGTTTGGACTCATGGCAGGTCACACCCAGCATCCGTAAAAGAAACTGTTTCCATATCAGGTCTGACCAGACAAATAAGACAAGCAAGTATCATGGATGGATACTCCAATGGCTTTATTAACTCCTTCTTTCTGGGGATGGCAGGACGTTATAGCTGGAGAGATGAAAAGGAAGCCAGGAAGCTGTGGTCTCAATATGGGTCACTGAAGGGGTAGAGAGGGTGACCTGCATCTCTCGGGACCCTCTTCCCATCCACCTGGAAAGAGAAACAGATGACTCCATTAGTAGGAGCTGACATTCCAAAGACCCAGAACATCTTTTCCCAAGAATCTTACTCAACAGCCTCACCTGTGTACAGCACTATGACAGATGGCACAGACTGAGGCTAGGGCCTCAGAGAATGCCACAGTACCAAGAGCATTCCAGCACCAAACCCACAGCCTGGTACGTGGCTGACCCTGCCCCTAAGAGTTTGCAGTCTCAGCTGGGATAATGAACTCTTTATTTCCCTATGTGCAACAGGGAAACCTCTAACAAGGTTGAGAATGTCCCATTCATATCATTTACTGGGTAATTGTTATGTGTCAGGAACTGGGATCTTTTTACACATAGGAAGCTGAAGGTTGGAGAAGTTAAATAACTTGTTCTAGGTTACAAGGTATCGAGATGCAGGACTGGAACTCACAGGCTACATGCCTTATCCCTCACCCAGACTACTTCCCGGAGCTCAGTAAAGAAAAAAGAGCCCACTGTGTCCAGGACAGCAATCCTACCAACAACATCCTGTGACCAGGAAGGTTGAGGCCAGGCTTAGGGCAGAATCCTGCCCCAAATCTCATATTCCCTGCCTCTGGGGGGGTGATACACACTTACCGTAAGCATGGGCACGATGAATCGCAAATTTTTATTCAGGGCATCCAGCTGCTTCATCTCCTCCAGGCTAAAAGTGAAGTCAAACACCTGGGGATGGGAGGCGGGGGCGGGTGGTCAGGAAAGCCAGTTTTGCGAGTGGAAGTTGGGATTCCAGAACAATGCCTTCTTAGCCAAACAGTCAGGGCCAGACTGTGTCCCAATGGACTAAAGAAGACAGGACAGACACATCACCAAGTACCTGGATGTTCTGAAGGATATGGGAAGGTGTGACACTCTTGGGGATGCAGCTCACTTTCCGCTGGACCTGCCACCTGAGTGGGGAATTGAGGTATAGATGAGGAAGTGGAGTCAGTACACATAAGCACTTTTTTTTTTTTTGGTCCTCCATGCAGTCTTCTCTGAGCTCCTGGAACCCCTGAGCCTCACTGGAATAGGGAACATGCCTCAGAGTGGCCTCTCCCCAGATGACACGGCAGGATTCTCAGCCTCATCCAGGCATTTGGATAAGGAACCCCTCAACCCTTGCCTCCCAACCCAGAAGCCTTCTCCCTAACCTGACTATCTTTCCCCAAGATTGCTCATACCTGAGCAAGATCTGAGCTGGAGACCGGCCATACTTTTCAGCCAGTGCCAGGACCACTGGCTCCTCAAGCAGGACAGGCTCATCAGGATCACGCCAAGCACGATCAGAGGAGCCCAGGGGGCTATAAGCAGTCACCTCCAGGCCACGTGCTCGGCAGTGGGCAATCAGCTCATTCTGAGCCATGTATGGGTGGCATTCCACCTGAGCCAAGAAACAACCTATCATCATGAGGTGGCCACAGCCAGCTTGCTGGCCCCACCCAGACATGCACATCCTGACCAACCCTGCATCGCTGACCCCCTGCTTCCCCTCAACCTGCTTTTCTCACTCTCTAGACAGTTTTCCACTATTTCATTCTCTTCCCACACTTCAATGCCCTTCCTTAAGCAGAGGATTTCTGCACCACACTTCTGACAACTTTCTAGCCATCTCTCTGAAGTAGACCCATCATCTGCTCACTCATGCTCATTTACACACACACACACACACACACACACACAGCCCCCAAACCAACTGATCTTTGCTGTGTTCACCTGCAGGACAGCTGGGCGCACAGAGGCCACACTGAGCACATCATCGATCTGCCGACTGCTGAAGTTGGACAGGCCCAGTGCCCGCACCAGCCCTTTAGCCACCAGTGCCTCCAGAGCCTTCCAGGTCTCCTTGTAGTGGGTGGAGTCATAGCGTATAGTCCCATCAGCATTCTTAGGAAAGGGGTTGTCACCCCGCCTGAGTGAAAGACGGCCCCCCCGCTGTGGGCACAAATGCCAGGCTCCTGCCTACCTGCCCGTCTAGCCATGCTACATCCCATGATCCAAGCCCAGAAAGGGTAAAGGGCCAAGAATGAGAAACAAGCATGGTTTTTCACCTTTCCAGGTCATAACCCAAGTGTTAACTCTATATGGAATGCCCATCCCCCCTCTTCTTCTTCCTAGACACATTATACCTCCTCTCCTCTGGAAAGTCTTCCTTAACTCCTTTCACCTCGGGGAGTTGCATGCCCCTGCAGCCTTCTCCAAGCACAGAGCACAGAGCTGATGGTCGGCTCCTCTCACACCCTCTGTGGGAGCTTACTCTACTGCAACCCCAGGGCCTAGGTCAGCAGAAGCTAGTACGTTTCCCAAATGTACAAAGGCAGCAGGAGGGACCACCCATGTACCCCCTAGGATACACACCATGTGAGGCTGCACTCCTTTTTTGTAGCTAAACTGTAGCAGAAAAGGCTGAGTGTTCCTCTCCTGTTCTGCTACTGTGACTTACAAAAGGTTACTAACATGACTCTGCCAACCCCTGATTCCCTGGATGAAGACTCTGGCAAGGCTCACTCAAAGGCATAAGGCCAGTGCACCAGGTACAGGTCCAAATACTCCAGCTGGAGGTCAGCGAGTGTCTTCCGGAGGGCAGGCTCCACATCCTCAGGGTGGTGCTTCGTGTTCCACAGCTTGGAAGTCACAAACAGCTCCTCCCGAGGCACCAACTAGTACAGGGGGCAGGGTCCATAGTTAGAAGAGCCACGGGCACCCAATCTCACCCACCCTCATCTCTGGGAGAGGAATTAGAAGGAAGCTGATGCCAGATCCCTCTCGCCAGGCCTCAGCCCCAGCCTCTGAGTTTTCTCACCCCACCCCTCTGTAGCCCCAGTCCTCACCTTGCCAGGTCCCACATTCTCCTTCAGGGCCTCCCCAATCTCAGTCTCGTTGCCGTAGATAGCAGCACAGTCAATGTGGCGGTAGCCTATACTCAAGGCATACTTAATAACTGCTTTTACCTGCCAGGTGAGAAAAGCAGAAGTTTTAGCTCTGTTGGTCTGGACCAGAAACTGCCCTCCCGAGGGTCACTGATGCGGGGAGGGGGCAGGAATTTACCACTGCAGTCATCCATGCAGTGGAAGTGAGAAGATGGCTCTAGTCTCGGGGACCAGAAGTCTCTTCAGAGACCCCAAACCCTTTGTCCCCACCCCACTAACCTCCAAGGTTCCTTCCAAGCAATCTCAGCAGGGCCCAGCTAAAACAAACAATGTGTTCTCACCTAGATGTTCAGAAGGTGGATGGACACATTGACACGGGACAGAAGGCAGAAGTGTAGTCATGGAGACAGGTCCCCAGCCCTGGGGAGCTGGTTAGGGAAACATGATACACAGGTAAATAGTTCCCAGGGCAAAGCCACATGGAGAGAGACCCTTAGGAAGCCATGTAGACCAAGACAGCTCAGGCGAGCAGAAGAGGTGAGGGGGGAGAAAATGAAGGAAGGCAGAGAAGTGAGATGGAAGCTGGGCCCAGAGTCCCCCGCCAGAAGAGAAGCAAGCAGACACCAAGGAGGAGGACAGGTCAGTCAATTTGTTACAAACCAGACTCACACAGCATTAGGAGCAGAACCAAGGGTGCCAGGCCCCTGCCACTCAAGATCCCCATTTAGGTGTAGCTCTTACTATCCAGACATATGCCCCTCACACCTGACCCTACTCCTGCCGCTCCATACCCTTCCCCATCCCCTCCATCCCTGCCCCCAATCTTGGCCCTGGCTCTGGTTGTCACCAACTGCCTTCATCTAGCTCCTGGACTTGCCCCAGGCCATGTCAGTGCCTGCCTACAGAACCAGCCTCCTAGGCAGCTGTAGGAAGGAAAGCAAAGGTAAAAAAGGCAGAGTTCATCCAGCCACACCAGCCTAAATTCCAGAGAGAAGAGGCCATTCTCCTTGCCAGAGTCCCTCCCAAACTTCTCTAAACTCTGACTCAGATTCCAAGCACAAGGAACAAGTCCTGAGGAGATGCTCCACCCCAGGTGCAAGCTGAATCTCTACCTGTGTCAATCTAGAAAAACAGGTCTCTCCTCCTAGGCTCCCTGGGCTGGAAGGGTCTACACCAGGGGTTGCTAAACTCTAGCAGTTTTCTTTTGGTTTTTTTTGGCCCTTGAGCTAAGAATGATTTTTATATTTTTAAATAGTTACATAAGTACATAATCACCTCCATTTTGCAAACTGTCTAACAAAATCTAAATTATTAACCACCTCGTTCTTTAAGAAAAAGTTTGCTGACCTTCAGTCTAAACAGTTGACCTAGTTATTCTTTAAACCCTAATACCTGCTGTGTGCCTACCTCTGGCCTCAAGGAACCCAGCGTGGAACAGGAGACATGATCACAGCACAGGGTGATAAGTGGCATATTAGGGGTCAGCATAAGGCCAGGCACAGAGGGGTCCCATGCCTTCACAGCAGTGCAGGTCCAGTCAGCGAAAGGGCTCCTTCCTACACTCTAGGCAGTGCTGGGCCCCTCAACCACTCCTCTGAATCAGCTGTGGAAGCCAAGTGCTCACTGCTGGTCCCTTCTTCCCTTGTTTCTTCCCACTGCCCTCCAGGCTCATCCCACCTGAGGTGAAGTATAGTCGGCGGGCGGGGGGGCTGCTAGAAAAAACACAGACACCCTCTCCTGAATAGTGCCTTTTCCCGAGCAGAGGAGCAAGAAGCCCCCCTCCTAACCTCCCATCCCTCACCTGGCCAGGCTCACTCTTCCAGGTGCCCAGTCCAATCAGGGGCATCTTCTGTCCAGTGTGCAGGATACAGGAAGCCGCCATTGCCCCCTGAAACACAGATGGGAAGAGAATGGTATGGGGTCAGTGCCATTGCTTGGGCCCACTGATCAAGACTCCTGTAAAACAGGAAGGGGGCACAGGGGTGATAGGAGAAAAAACACAGAGTCATGTGTATATGCCTATGAGCTGAGACGAGGTGCCTGGAACCACGCAAAGCCAGTAACTCCTGGACAAACACTAACGGGACCACCAGCCTGGATGCCCTTCTTCCATCAGGCTAAAGTTCTGCTTAAAGAGCTCTAAAACCTAAAAACAAAGGCGAGGTGGCTTCCCAGAAGTACCCAGCCTTAACTACATGAGGTCTCAAACCACTGTAAGACAGACAAAGGCCTTTATGATACAAAGTGAGACCAGGTGACAGAACTGGCTCAGGAAAGGGTCCCTTTTCAAAGGATGAAATGAATGTTCCCAGGAGGTTGTCAGAACTACAGACTCTGAGTCCCTCTTTCAGAGGTCTGATTGGCCATGCTGCTAGGCCTGAGTACGGTCTTACAAGGGAAGTATACTATTTTTTAGATGAAAAAAACAGGCTCAGAGAGGTAAAATTATTTGCCCCAAATCAACAGCTAAGTGGCAGAGCCAACTATTCAAGGAGGAGCTGATGGTAAAGGCGGGAAAAGGCAAGTAAACACAGACCTATAAAATACATGTACATGTACACTGTGCTACAGAAAAGCAAATGACTTCTGTAGGGCAAGAACCAGGGAATAATGACACTGGCTTTTAAGAATTAGTTGGGACAGTCCCAAGAGTCAAGGGTAAGAGTCTTTCCAGGAAGAGGAACTAGACACAGGACTTCAAGGCAGCAGAAAGCAGGAAATTACAGATACATGAAAATTTCTAACTGAACGAAGCAGGTGGGTGATTGAAGCAACCCTGTTTGGAGAGCTATGAAAATCAGAAGTCTCCAAATGGGGAACTTCCCTGGTGGCGCAGTGGTTAAGAATCCTCCTGCCAATGCAGGGCACAAGGTTTCAATCCCTGGCCCAGGAAGATCCCACATGCCACAGAGCAACTAAGCCCATGCACCACAACTACTAAGCCTGCACTCTAGAGCCCGCGAGCCACAGCTACTGAAGCCCGCATGCCTAGAGCCCGTACTCCGCAACAAGAGAAGCCACCGCAGTGAGAAGCCCGCACACCACAAGGAAGAGTAGCCCCCCCCACCCCCGTTCGCCGCAACAGTACAGAAAAGCCCGTGCGCAGCAACAAAAACCCAACTCAGACAAAAATAAATAAATAAGTAAATAAACTTATTAAAAAAAAAAAGAGTATTATGGTAGAGCAGGTAACTGGACAAGTTGTAACTATAACCAACACACCAAAATTGTCTTTCCTAATACTTCTGACTCAGGAAGAATTTTATAGTCTAGCATAACCTTATGGAGACTACCCTTTCTGCTAAAACAAAAACAGAAAGAAAAACGTTCAACCTGGGCAGCAAACCACAGACCACTGAAGGCAATACTCTTCATTACCAAACTTCCCAGGGACACCAACCTGCCCAGGGATCAGGCAAACATGTCTGGACTTCACAGGAGGAACTAGCCTGCTAGCTGCTACCAGGGTCTGTGGCTGGTTTCCTGGGCTTGATCAACCCATGATCTGTTGACCTCTCCCAGATTTACCAGAACACAAGGGATGGCTCTGAAATTACACCCAGGCTGAAGAGTATGAACAAAAACCTGGCCTCAGGGGAAAAGGAAGAAACCTCATGCTTGCCTCTCCCTTTTGCTTGTGAAACTGAAAACCAAAAAAAGGCTAAGCCTTGAGGTGACGGACTGGTCCCAAGGCGTGCAGGTGCCCTGTGACTATTCAGCAGTTCTCTCCTGAAGACTGGAGTGCTCAGCCTGCCACTGAAGACTGGTCTGCAGCTCCCACTGCTCAGGCCACTGAGTGGGTAGGAACAACCACTGAGTGGTCTTAAGCTGTTCTTCCACAAACTCTTAAAATGGAAATAGGTTGACGGAAAATAAACAGTTTCTGAAAAAAAAAAAAAAAGGCTAAGGCTTGGAGGGGCAGGAATCATAGAGGTAGAAACGGCAAACACAGATCTGCAAAGAACAAGAGCTCCAAAGGACAGAACAGAAGGCAGAAGACAGATGTTTTCCTCTAGGACAGGAAGTCATCCTCTACCAGCTCCTGACTTCCTCATCTTCTGCCTGGTGCCACAGCCTTTCAGCCAGCCCTGCATTAATAGGCTCTGAGCTTGTCAGCATCTGCCTAGCTGGACCTCTGGCAGAATTCAGAACCCTCATGTTATCTTGGGAGAGGTTCTAGATGGAAAAGAGAGAAAAGCTGGGTGTGTGGGGAGAGGCGGGTGAGGGTAGTACCAGGATTCAGGTTTTATTATTCCCAGGTCAGTGCCTAGGTTCCTTCTCTCTGAGGCTCAGTCTTCCTTTCTCAGAGGAGGGCTCTAGAGCTGCCTTGATACAGGAAACTTGAAAACACAGGAAGAAGAGGAAGCAGTATTCATGTGAGTGTTCCCTGGCTGGATGGGCCTTTCTTCTCTGCTCCCCATAAATATTGATGTCCCTCAGGGTTCTGTCCTCAATCCCTTCTCACTCCCTAGTCAAGCTCAAGTCTTCAGTGATCACCTTAATCACTAATTCTTCCCACCCCAGTTCTATATATTCACCTCCCTCTGGACATCTCCACCAGTATATCCTACAGATAAGTGAGACTCAACATGTCCAAAAGTATACTTATCAAGTCCAGCAACACAGCACAGATTTCAAGCTCTGGGGTGGCACAGACCTGGGCTTGAATCTCAGCTCCCCCATTCTAAAGAGATTTTTAAGCACTCTGCACAGTGCCTGACCATGTTCTTCTTTCTGTATACTCTATCTCACCAGGGACTCAAGGCCCTGGGTGACAAGTGTTAAAGCAAACCAGACAACCGGTCTACAGTATAATCCATGGGGGCCTTAAAAAAGCCCTCTAATGTATTTCAGTTTGTTTGAGGCATTTCTGAGTATTATCAGATTAGGGTTTCGACAGGTGATGGGGGGGAGTTTATCTTCTTCTTCTGGTTTCGAAGAAGCCAGGACAGAAAGCCACCTTAAATATGTAGCAGTGGCCAAGATTTGGTCTATCTGGCTGCATTAAAAATCCTGTAAATACTTGTAAATATTACAAAAGACACTGTTTGCTCTAAACTGTAATGTAAAACCTAAGATTGCAATAACACTTCCTGGACTTCTTGATGTATGTGAAAAGAATATATACTTCCTAAATCTTTATCCAGCCTACCTCTGTCCAACTCCAGGGCCACTGCTCTAGCTGTGACCACCCCTCCCAGAACCAGGGATCTCTCTGCTTCCGGTGTGTCCCCTCTCCCCACAAAGCAGTCCCCAAATCTGACCACGTGATTCCCAGGATCTCTTCCAGTAGATCTCTCCTACCCTCAGGATAAGGTCCAGACTTCCTGGTAATACCCTTTATAACCTGGCTCCCACCTCCCCCATCTCTCCACCTCTTCATTTCAGACTCCATATTCCAGGCTTTGCAGAACCAGCCACCATATTTGACTCCAGGCCTCTGCACACTTTCCTTCCCCAAGTCCCACCCTTGCCTGGCTAACTGCAAGTCACCCTTCAGCTAGCAGTTTAAATTTCTGGTTCCTCCCATGTCCTGACAGTTGTGCACATCACTGCATTTGTTTGTTCATTTTCCCTCACAAATCTCGGTACTCCTTGAGGTCAGAGCCTATCATCTACCTAAACCTGTAGCTGCTAGAGTGCCTGCTCCCTCCTCCACCCCACACACAGCGGCAAATGGGGGAGATCTTGTCAGCAGGAGGGGCATTTGATAAAGTCACTGCCTCCATCACCTTCTTCCTTTACTTCTTGGATAACCTGGAAAAAATCATCTCTGGAAAATAACAAAGCATTTACCATCATCTTCGGTAAAAAGGAAAAAAAAAAAATCCCAGTGACTCCAGAAAGGATGATACTCGGATTGTTCTTGTATTACAGATAAGAAAACTGAGACCTTGGGAAAAGTAACAGGACTGATCAGAATCATCAAGACTCTTCTAAGGGAGGTCCTGCAGCCCAGAGTATGGACAGGCTGAAGGGAGAGTTAATTTATACTAACCCCATCCGGTGAAGGTTCAGATTCCAGTCTCACTTTAACAGAGCACTGGGTCAACAGAAAAACATGCCCTGGCTTTCCCAAACCCAAGGCAGGTGCCTAAGCAAGCGAACCCACACCCCTCCTGCCACTTATGAGAAGCGTCTCTGCAATTCCACATTAAAGCCGGAGTTCCTGAAAAAATCGTGTTGGTGGGTAGACAAAAGGAAGATGGCAACCAAAACTTACTGACAGTATGTGCTGGGAGCTTTAAGAGCTTTATCTCACTTTAACTCTTGTTACATACAGTTCTGATGTAGGAACAGATTTTACCGCTGAGAAAACTGAGGTCCAGAGAAACTGAGAACTTATCCAAGATCACTCAGCGAATAAGAGGAAGCTCAAATCAGAAACCAAGTCGGGCCGCCTCCTCAGCATTTGCTCTTCGCTCTAACCCGGGGGCGGACACATCTGTAGTGAAGGTTCGAGGCCATCTCCACTACGACAAAGATGGGGCAGCAGAAGAGAAACTCACCTCGGCACGAGCACAGGACGTTAGCAGGGAAGTATGGCTTTTCAGCTCAGTCCTGTGCCCTGCTAGCGACCCAATGGGCCTCAGCTTCCGGTATTGGTGAGCAGCAAAAAACTGGCCTGAGATTGGACACCGGGACTTAAGTCTGGCGGTGAGGAGGAAGCTCCTCCCAGAGGAGGGGCTGGGGCCGGGCATTCAACATCACGCGCAGTGGTGAACCCCGCCCCTGTCCCCAGAAACAAGCTGGGAAGTGGACGCCTGAGCTGGGGGGCTGCACCCTCTCTTCCTCAGGACGCTGGTGGGTGGATTGGCGGAGTCTGGGCATACTCCACAGCGCGAGTTTGGAGAACTCCCGGGTGAGTGAAGCCTGCGCCGACGGCCAAGTAAGCGGCCTCGGAGGCGGGGCCAGGGGGCGCCTCTGCCTGGCCGATATTGCAGCGCGCGCCCCCGCGAGGCCGCTCTGGGCAACTTCTGCTCGTTTTGCGGCCAGAGGGAGGAGACCCCGGCTGCCACGTGGTGACTTATGCAGTCGACTCCCCCTAAGGACTACAGGCCCCACTCTGATCTGTTCTCTTCCTTAGAGCCGGGTTGGCCAAGTTCCCTGAAAACACCTAAGCTGGTCCCATTATTTGGTCAGGCAAACTGAGGTCCAGAGAACAGCCGCAGCACAGAGGTTGACAGTAACAGGGAAGACCTTGGGACTACAGGCTTCAAGAGGTAAACGTTAGTGCTCTCTGTATCCGGACTGTGGACCCTGGCAGCGCATTTATGTTTTATGTATATTTAGGCTTTATAAACATTAATTTATTGAGTCTTCACAACAATCCTGGAAGGGGAATGTTCTTTTTTATTTTATTTACTGCAAGCCTTTTTATTGAAGTATAGCATACTGGTAAATGGAATATTGCCTGCCATATCAGGAAACAAAGGATGTCGCAATCATCAGCGATTGAAGCTGTGCAGCCGCCACCGAAGGTGAGCTAGTGAGCCCTAAGGGAATTTAGGAAGGAAACAAAGAATACCTGCCATCTAGCAGCCATCAGACTGCAGCCACTCCCTAAGGTGATCCCTGATTTCAAGATACGAAAACACAGGATACTGGCCCCAGATAGCTGAGGTGCATAGCAAAGGCATGATTTCAGTGAGTCCAGACCCTTTCTTGCATCTTCCCATGCAGAGAAAAGCGCTAAATTCCTTAACTTGGGATTTCTGGTTTTCTTTAATTAACGGTAATCTTATGACGTTCTGACTACCTGCCCTTTGTTACAAAGCTCCTATATATCCTAGCTCCCCCCTTGCCTCCTTGGAGCAGTTCTCTCAGTGTTACTTGAGATGCTGCCTTCTGGGCTTGAAGTCCTAAAAACTGCCACCAAATAAAACAACTCTAACTTTTAGTTTGTGAATATTTTTTTAATCGACAATACAGACAGAACAATGCACAAATCTTAAACGTACAACTCTGTGATTTTTTTTTCAACATAACCACCATCCAGATGAATATACAGTATTACCAGCACACTTGAAGCCTCCTGTGAGGAAGGTATTCAGTTCCATTTTACAGACTGTGCAGACTCAGCAAGGTTTCCCTTGCTCAGAGTCACACAGTTATTAAGTTACAGTTTTGTTTTTTGGTGGGTTTTTTGTTTTTGGCTGCGTTGGGTCTTCGTTGCTGCGTGCGGGCTTTCTCTAGTTGCGGTAAGCGGGGGCTACTCTTCTTTGAGGTGCACTGACTTCTCATTGCGGTGACTTTTCTCGTTGTGGAGCACGGGCTCTAGGCGCACGGGCTTCAGTAGTTGTGGCACACGGGCTCAGTAGTTGTGGCTCGTGGGCTCTAGAGTGTGGGCTCAGTAGTTGTGGTGCACGGGCTTAGTTGCTCTGCGGCATGTGGGATCTTCCTAGACCATGGATTGAACCCGTGTCCCCTGCACTGGCAGGCGGATTCTTAACCACTGCGCCACCAGGTAAGTCCCAAGTTACAGTTCTGAGATTTGAAATCCCGTTTGCCATTTAGGCTGAGAGGTGTCTTGAATTGATGTTTTCCTTGGTGGAAGTGGGCAAGAAGCAGATTTGTCCTGGTGTAGCTCTGCCTTTTTCTCCCCTCAACTCCTCCCCCACCCATCTGTACTCCCCCAGTACCACTCTTCCCCATCTTTTTTTTTTTTTTTTTTCTTGCGGTACGCGGGCCTCTCACTGTTGTGGCCTCTCCCGTTGTGTAGCACAGGCTCCGGACGCACAGGCTCAGTGGCCATGGCTCACGGGCCTAGCCGCTCTGTGGCATGTGGGATCTTCCCAGACCGGGGCACGAACCCGTGTCCCCTGCATCTGCAGGCGGACTCTCAACCACTGCGCCACCAGGGAAGCCCTTCCCCATCTTTTTTTACACCCAGATTACTCCCCACTGTCTCCCAAGTAGGAGTGGTGTCCTGATGGACTAAATGTCCGACATTTCACACCATCTATCCTCATAAAGACACTCAGATTCCAGCTTATGTGATTGTTACCGAGTCCAAGCTTGCTCTGCTCACCGCACGACAGGCCAATGAATCAGAGGCGAGGTGTTGAGGCAAGGAATACCACTTTATTTGGAAAGCCAGCAGACGGAGAAGGTGTCAGACTAGTGTCTCTGAAAAACTGTCCTATCTGGGCCTGGATGCCAATTTCTTTTGTAGAATCAGAGAGAGAGGGGCAGTGAGGAAGTAAAGCAAAAGGGCCATCAGTCTTGCAAAACATCTCCTGGAATGACCAACCTCCGTGAGGGGATGTGTTAGTTTCTTTTTTCTTGCAGCCACTCACAGGTGGGCATGGTTACCTGAGGCAGGCCATTTATATATGATTATAATAACAAAAGCAACGAAAAGCAAAGGTTAAAGGCAATGAAACAGATCAGACATGGAGTCTGATTTAGCTCTTCCCTGTTACCTGATCAGAATTTAGAATCTCTCAAGTTCATCTTAGCCCAGCAAAGACCATTATAAGCAGGTAGGGCAGGGGGTCCCCAGAGAAAGAGAACTGTTACCAGAAAAACTGGGTTCATCCCTTGGTGGGTGTCAAGCCAAAAGACACAACCAAGCCAAAGATCGGGAGAAGGGAGAATTTATTATTGAAACCTAGCAGGACCCTGTAGGACTCCTGGGTACAAAGCCTTTCTGTTGTCCCCCATTTCTTGTTTGTAGGAAATAGGCTTCATTCAGCCTCCTTGACCTTCCCTAAGTTCCAAAGGGCAGGTTAAAACAGTTTCTAATCAGAGAAGGGAGGAAATGCAGAAACAACAGAGGAACAATCAAGAAATACTAATGCAGCCTTGGGGCAGGGTCCTGGTTCCTCCTCAAGGAATATACATAACAATATTTTTGAGATCTTCTGCAGGAACTAAGACCCCCACCCAGGGAGAGGATAGCAACCTCAGGCTGAGCACAAGATTCCTGGAGCACTGCCTTGTACCTCACCACCAGCCAATCAGAAGAAAGCCATACACCCTGCAGCCCTCATCCCAAATTTTGCCTATAAAAAGCTTTCCCCAAAAACCATTGGGGAGTTCAGGGTTTTTGAGCATGAGCCACCCATTCTCCTTGCTTGGTCTTGCAATAGACCTTTCTCTGCTTCAATGTTTGATGTTTAGGTTTATTTGGCCTCACTGTACACGGGGCACACGAACTTTTGTTCAGTCATTATTGCAACAAGTAAAGAGAACAACAGGGATCTTTCCCAAAGCAGAAAGGCAAAGGTTTTGCTGCTCCCTGACAGCAAAAATGGGAACGTTTAAGCTAAGGGCACATGCATATTCATGAAAGGGCTTGGGGGGTCAACAGAGTCCAAACTTTAGTTGATTAAAGTCACAAAAGTCAGAAAATCTCGACATCAGCATCCCTTACGTTCTAACTGATCTGGTGGTTGAGTGCTTCAGGCTAATCTTTTTTTTGTAAAACAGAACTGGAAGTCTTCTCTTTGCTGTTGTTACTCCTCTGGCCTGATAACAGTTTGTTCTTGCATAATTTTGTTCCCTTAAGATCACTAATTACTGAGACCTGTTCAAGGACAAGCACTGTGGCCAGGCTTAGATCACAAAATGGCTTAGGCCATAAAGGACTCTCCCACAATCCACAATCTTCTGCCCCATCTAATGGACTCCCTCCTGCCCACTCCTTCCCCAGATCTGAGACTTTTGCTCTTAGTTCTGGCCACTGGGATTGTTCCATGCAAGGCATAACACTAGCCTTCCAAGAGTTTTCAGAGCAATAGTCATCAAATTGGTGGTATATTGTCTTCTAAAAGAGATCAGCATGAGAACGCACCATCCCTTTTACAATCTTCCTCCTCCGTTTTAAAAGAGACAAACCTCTCAGCCAGCTCATAGGATGCATTGCCCCCGTGTGCATTGAGGCTACTAAACAAAGGAACTTTTGGAAATACTGATGACTCTAATGACTGGATCATAAACCCTTATGCAAGTCATTTCCAATTCTTTGTTTTGAAAACTATTGGTAAAAGCTGATAGACCATTAAAAATAATTTTGCGTGGGCTTCCCTGGTGGCGCAGTGGTTGAGGGTCCACCTGCTGATGCAGGGGACATGGGTTCGTGCCCCGGTCCGGGAGGATCCCACATGCCGCGGAGCGGCTGGACCCGTGAGCCATGGCCACTGAGCCTGCGCCTCTGGAGCCTGTGCTCCGCAACGGGAGAGGCCACAACAGTGAGAGGCCTGCGTACTGCAAACATATATATATATATATATATATATATATATATATATATATATATATAAATTTTGCGTGATAGATTTTGTGATTTTTGGAGTGTAACTTGGAAAGAGTTAAAACAGCTAAGTGACATTGCTTTAGAAAGATTTCTATTTTCATCCACTTATTTATGTGAACAAGTTATCTCAGTGCTTGTATCTATAAAAATGAAAAGTAAGAATGGAATTGAGGGACTTCCCTGGTGGTGCCGTGGTTAAGAATCAGCTAGCCAATGCAGGGGACACAGGTTCAAGCCTTGGTCCTGGAAGATCCCACATGCTGCGGAGCAACTAAGCCCTTGCGCCACAGCTACTGAGCCCGCGTGCCACAGCTACTGAAGCCTGCGTGCCTAGAGCCTGTGCTCCACAACAAGAGAAGCCACCTCAATGAGAAGCCTGTGCACCGCAACGAAGAGTAGCCCCCATTCATCACAACTAGAGAAAGCCACACACAGCAAGGAAGACCCAACGCAGCCAAAAATAAATAAATCTATATAAAAAAAAAAGAATGGAATTGCTGTTGAACTCTTTTCATTCTGAAAATAAGTAATATTCATCCACAGGTACAAGAATTAAATGGAGAAAAGAAAAAAAGAACAAAGCCCCAGTCCATCTCATTTTTATGTTTAATAAGTATCAAAACTTGTGCTGTATGTTACTTTGAGCAACTGTGTAATAATAATAGTTGTAATTTTTAAAAACATGATCACAGAACTTAAAATTATATAAATTAATTTATATATTTTGACTGCAGAGAAGGATGATAACTTAAAATTTTCAAGCATAAGAATATGCTATATTAAGACAATATTCTCGAGGTGAGGTGGGAGCATTCTTTGATGTTCTGATTTAACCTCAGTCTTGGCCTCAGCTCTGTCCCTGCATCTCCATAGTGGACATTTCACATGTCCTACTCGCCCTCTTGGAGCTGGAGTACTGCCTAAATGAAATCTGTTATCTGAAGGGAAGATGGGGAAGACGCTTCTCTGAAAATTTCCCCGGCAGCTGGTGTTCCCTTCCACCAAAACAAGAAAAGCTTCTTCTGCATATTCCTCAATTTTTTGTGAACACCCAATAGGGTTTATGGAGGAAAAGTCTGCAGAAGTTCATAGGTCTTCACATAGAGGGAAACTGTACTTAATGAGCCTTATCTAGATGAGGCTAGCCTGATCTAGATGATAGAAAATTTTTAAATTATTTATTTTTTGGCTGCATTGGGTCTTCGTTACGGCATGTTGGCTTTCTCTAGTTGCTGCAAGCGGGGGCTACTCTTCGTTGCAGTGCGTGGACTTTCTCATTGTGGTGGCTTCTCTTGTTGTGGAGCACGGGTTCTAGGTGCGTGAGCTCAGTAGTTGTGGCCCACGGGCTTAGTTACTCTGCAGCGTGTGGGATTTCCCGGACCAGGGATTGAACCCATGTCCCCTGCATTGGCAGGCAGATTCTTAACCACTGCACCACCAGGGAAGTTCCGGCAGGTGGATTCTTAACTACTGTGCCACCAGGGAAGTCCCTAGATGACAGGATTCTTGACCTCCAGTCTACACCTGAAATATCCTAATGTGATGTGACTTTGGAGGTTCTCCAAGGAGAGGTGAGTGGACTGTGCATACAGGAAAAAATTCATTGTTGTGGCTAGAGGGTAGAATGTGGAAGATTGGATTTTCTGGAAAAGGTCACAGCAGTATTTCTGGCTCATCTGACAGAAAATTGATAATCCCCTTTAAGAGATAGGGTCTATTTCCCCTCTCCTTGAAACTGGGAAGGATTTGTGACTGTTCATTGAAGATAATATGGTTAAACTGTGTGATTTCAGGCTAGTCTAACAAAGGCAATGCAGTTTCCACTTAGCCATCCATTCCTCTCTTGGGAAATCTACCTTTGAAATCCAGTCATCATGCTGGGAAGAAGTATCCCAAACTAGCCAACATGGAGACCCCATATGGCAAAGTCTGTGTGCAGAGTACCTAATATTCTAGTTTATAGCCATTATCAATCAGTAGACCTGTGAGGGAACAAGAACTCATATATGAGTCTAGCACCTACCTTTCATGTCATCTAGTTGAAGCTCCAGATATCATGGATGAAAGACAAACTATCACTGCTGTGCCTTATCTAAATTCATGACGCACAGAACTTTTGAGCATGATAAATGGTCATTTCACATGGCTTAGTTATGGGATAATTTGTGACTCAGTTGAAGTAACAAGGATAAACTCCTCTAGAAGCTTAATGCAGAAACTTAGTGTGTAGAAATTTTTTTTTCAGCTTTATTGAAATATAATTGGCATACAACATTGTGAATAATATTTCTGTTTGTTACACTTATATACAGTGGACCCTTGAACAACAAGGTTTATACGTGGATTTTCTTCAGTAAATGCATACTACAGTACGTCACAATCCAAGATTGATTGAATCCGTAGATGCGGAATCACAGACAGGGAGGGCCAGTTGTGAAGTTATAAGCATATTTTTGACTGCACGAGGGTCAGTGCCCTAACCCCTGTATTGTTCGAGGATCAACTGTATTTTAAAATGATTACCATCACAGCATTAGCTAACACCTCTGTCCTGTTATATAATTACCATTTCTTTCTTTGTGGTGAGAACATTTCAGATCTATTCTTTTAGCCGCCTTCAAGTATATAATACAGTATTATTTGCTGTAACCACCATGATGTACATTAGATCCCTAGAACTTGTTACTGTTACAACTAGATATTTGTACCCTTTGACCAATGTCTTCTCATTCCCCCCACACCACAGGCCCCTGGTAACCACTCCTTTACCGTCTCTTTCTCTGAACTTGGCTTTTTAAGAATTCACATGTAAGTGATACCATACTATACTGTATTTGTCTTTCTCTGCAGACCGTGTTATTTCACTTAACATAATGCCCTCAAGGTCCATCCATGTTGCAAATTGCAGGATTTTCTTCTTTCTTCATGGCTGGATAATAAGTGTGTGTGTGTGTGTGTGTGTGTGTGTGTGTGTGTGTGTGTGTGTATCTTTATCCATTTATTTGCTGATGACACGTGTTTTTCCATGTCTTGGCTATTGTGAATGGTGCTGCAATGAACATGAAGATGCAGATATCTCTGCAAACGAATTGACAGCAATGTATAAACTGCTCACATTTATGTATTAGGTGTTTAATTTAGTATAAGTAAATAGTACATTCAGTCAATTGAAAATTTCATTGTAAAAAAAGTTTGTCTTGGGCTTCCCTGGTGGCGCAGTGGTTGGGGGTCCGCCTGCTGATGCAGGGGACGCGGGTTCGTGCCCCGGTCTGGGAGGATCCCACATGCCGCGGAGCGGCTGGGCCCGTGAGCCATGGCCGCTCGGCCTGCGCGTCCGGAGCCTGTGCTCCGCAACGGGAGAGGCCACAACAGTGAGAGGCCCGCGTACCGCAAAAAAAAAAAAAAAAAAAAGTTTGTCTTAAAATATTTATTTTTTTAAAGATTTTTTTGATGTGGACCATTTTTAAAGTCTTTATTGGATTTATTACAATATTGCTTCTGTTTTACGTTTTGGTTTTTTGGCCATGAGGCATGGGAATCTTAGCTCCCTGACCAGGGATCGAACCCATACCCCCTACATTGGAAGGTGAAGTCTTAACCACTGGACCACCACAGAGGTCCCTTAAAATATTTATTTTATTTATTAAAAAAATTTATTTTATTTTATTATTTATTTTTTGGTTGTGTTGGGTCTTCGTTGCTGTGCGCAGCTTTCTCTAGTTGTGGCAAGTGGGGGCGACTCTTTGTTGCAGTGTGTGGGCTTCTCATTGCGGTGGCTTCTCTTGCTGTAGAACACGGACTTTAAGTACGTGGGCTTCAGTAGTTGTGGAACGCCGGCTAGTTGTGGCTCGTGGGCTGTAGAGCACAGGCTCAGTAGTTGTGGCGCACGGGCTTAGTTGCTCCATGGCATGTGGGATCTTCCCGGACCAGGGCTCGAACCCATGTCCCCTGCATTGGCAGGCAGATTCTTAACCACTGTGCCACCAGGGAAGCCGCACATTCTGTCTGTTGAGTGTGTTTCTCCCAGGGTCTGTCCTAGGACAGCAGCTCACACTCATCATGGAGCAGACACAAATTTTAGAAATATTTAGGAGTAGAATTGGCAGCACTCAGTGATCCACTAGATGTAGGAGATTAAAAAAAAAAAAAAAACAGGGCTTCCCTGGTGGCGCAGTGGTTGAAAATCCTCCTGCCAATGCAGGGGACACGGGTTCGAGCCCTGCTCCAGGAAGATCCCACATGCCACAGAGCAACTAAGCCCGTGCGCCACAACTACTGAGCCTGTGCTCTAGAGCCCGTGAGTCACAACTACTGAGCCTGCGTGCTGCAACTACTGAAGCCCACGTGCCTAGAGCCCGTGCTCTGCAATGAAAGAAGCCACTGCAATGAGAAGCCCGCACACCGCAATGAAGAGTAGCCCCCGCTTGCTGAAACCAAGACCCAATGCAGCCAAAATTAAAATAAGTAAATAAATAAATTTTTTAAAAAAAGACTCTGTTGCTCTTAACAGAAAACCTAATTTAAGCTGGCTTTGACAGTAAAGGAAATTTATGGACTCACATAGACAGGCTTCAAGGTTGGTTTGATTCAGCAGCTCAACAATGTCATCAGGATCCCAGTTTGTTTCTGTTTCTTCTCTCTGCTTTCCAATCTCATATTCATCCTGAAGTTGACCTCCTTATGGTGGCAAAATGATTATGACACTTGTAGCCTTCATATCAGCTACCACATTCTCCAGAGCACTAACTTCTGGGAGCTCTCTCAAATGAGTGAGGGGCACTCCTTCCCTAAGACCATCAGAAACTCTCTTTAGCCTTCCAAAACCCAAACTGAGTCAGAAGATAAGAATGCAATGGCATGAAAGAAAGAGTCAGTTTCAAAAAAGTGCTAAATAGAAATTCTGGAACATCTGGAGATGTTATACAGCAGTGAAAAGGAACAGCATGAATAAATTTCCCAAATTTACTGTTGAGTGAAATAAAGCAGACAAGAAAGAGTACATATAGTGTATAATTCCATTTTTATGAAGTATAAAACCAGTAAAAACGAATCTATGGGAACTTCCCTGGTGGTGCAGTGGTTAAGAATCTGCCTGCCAATGCAGGGGACACAGGTTCAAGCCCTGGTCTGGGAAGATCCCACATGCCATGAAGCAACTAAGCCCGTGCACCACAATTACTGAACCTCCATTCTAGAGCCTGCAAGCCACAACTACTGAGCCCACGCACCACAACTACTGAAGCCTGGGTGCTCTAGGGCCCATGTTCCACAACAAGAGAAGCCGCTGCACTGAGAAGCCTGCGCAGCACAATGAAGAGTAGCCCCCACTCCCCGCAACTAGAGAAAGCCTGTGTGCAGCAATGAAGGCCCAACACAGCCAAAAATAAGTTAACTAATTAATTTTTTAAAAATTTTTTAAAAAACTATGTTGTCAGAAGTCAGGATAGTGATTACCCTTGGAGATGTAGAGACTGGAAATGAGCAAGAGGCGAAGCTTGTAGGGTGGTATTAATGATCTATTTCTTGATTTAATTTATAAGGATATGATAAATTTGTGAAAATTTATCAAGTTATGCACTTAATATGTACACTTTTCCATTATGTTATACTCTAATTAAAAAGTTAGAAAATATTTTCAAATTAAAAAAAAAAATGAAAAACCTATATGTATAAGGAAAGAGATTGGATGGAAACACACCAAAATAATTGCAATAGTTGCATTTGATTAGTGGATATATAGGTTATTTTGTTTTTCTTCTGTATTTATAAAGTTTTTGAAACATAGGTCTTTTATTGAATCCAGTTGAGTACCTCTCCAGATTCACTTGGACCTACCTGCTTCCAGCCTCTCCACTCTGTAGAGAGCTAGTCACTACTGTGGACCGACCCACTTCCTGATGCAGTAGTCTGCCTCAGCTTCCCCAAGTGTGTGGACCAGACTTCTGTATTTTCTCTATTGCACCTGCTATAGCAGGAGCTGCAGCTGCTATGACACTCAGGTCCGACTTAACGAGGCCCACAGAGAATCTGGCCACTTAACACCACTTCCAGAGTAAGCTGAAGCCCTTGCTGTAATTGGGATCAATCTCCCAAGACTGCACTGAAGAGCGAGGAAACAACCTGGAAGTACAGTGGAGTTAATATCTCATACGGTATAAGGAAATTGACAAATGAGAGATAGAAGCAAAGAGCCAACAGATAGTTTTCTCTTCCTCTCTCCAGTAAACAGTTCCTAGACACCGTAACGTCATTTTATATGGTTTCTCAGTCCTATATAACTGAGTAATTAGCTGTATCTTCTTATAAAGCTGTGGCTAGCTCTGAGGCACTTCACCTTTTTTTTTTTTTTGCGGTACGTGAGCCTCTCACTGTTGTGGCCTCTCCCGTTGCGGAGCACAGGCTCCGGACGCGCAGGCTCAGCAGCCATGGCTCACGGGCCCAGCCGCTCCGCGGCATGTGGGATCCTCCCGGACCGGGGCACGAACCCATGTCCCCTGCATCGGCAGGCGGACTCTCAACCACTGCGCCACCAGGGAAGCCCAGCACTTCACCTTTTGTTTTCTTTCCCTTCCTTTCTGTTTTTCCCTTATTCTTGTCCTGAATATTGTTTGTAGAACCTCACAATGAAGCCTTAGCATGTAAATTTTGCTCTGAGCTCTGGTTTTCTAGGTAAAGAGGCTAGGATACAACTATATTACCTTTATAATGAATGGAGGGAGGGAGAGAAAAAAAATTAAAAAGAGGTACCAGGGACTTCCCTGGTGTCACAGTGGTTAAGAATCCACCTGCCAATGCAGGGGACATGGGTTCAATCCCTGGTCCAGGAAGATCCCACAAGCTGTGGAGCAACTAGGCCCGTGCTCCACAGCTACTGAGCCTGCGTTCTAGAGCCCGCGTACCACAACTACTGAAGCCTGCGTGCCTAGGGTCCATGCTCCATAACAAGAGAGGCCACCGCAATGAGAAGCCCATACACCACAGCAAAGAGTGGCCCCCACTCACCACAACTAGAGAAAGCCCGGGCACAGCAATGAAGACCCAATGCAGCCAATAAATAAATAAATTAAGAAATTATAAAAAGTAAGTGAGTAATGTTAGGGAAACTAAAACAAATAAGAACAACTACCATTTTATTGAGCATATGCTATCTGCCATACTCTTTATATTCATGCTTTCTAATCTCCACAGCAGAAACTTTTGGATTCGGTTGACATGAAGGTCATTGGTGACTTTGTGGAGAGCTGGCTCAGTGGAGTGGTTAATCCTGAGCCTGATTGGATGTAGGAGTGAAGAGGAGACAGACATGTGGAGAATCAGAGGGCAGACTTCTCAAGAATATAGTAAAGGGAAGGAAAGTGATGGGTTAGTGGCTTGAGAGAAAAGCAGATGGAGGAAGAGTTTTTCACTATGTGGGGAATTTGAACGTGAACATGTGCTAAGGGGAAGGGTCCAGTGGAAGAAACTGGAGCTAAGAAAAGGGAGAGAATGATGGAGGGAATCACGCTTTCAGCTAACATTTACTGGGCATTTACTAAGCACTAGTATCTTAGTCTGTTTGGGCTGCTTTGGATACCACAGACTGGGTGGTTTATAAACAGCAGAAATTTATTGCTAACCATTCTGGAGGCTGGAAGTCTGAGGTCAGGGTGCCAGCATGATCAGTGAAGGGCCCTCTTCTAGGTCACAGACTTATTGTATCCTCACAGGGCAGAAGGGTCAAGGGATCTCTCCGGAAGAGCCTCTTTTATAAGGCACTAATCCCATTCATGACGGTTCCACCCTCATGACTTATACACCTTCCAAATGCCACATGTACTAATACCATCAACTTGGGTAGTAGGATTTCAACATATTAATGGTGGTGGGGGGTGTGTGTACAGAGAGGCAGACATTCAGACCATAGCACCTAGTCTTTTTTCTAGGTGCAAAAAAGGACACAAAAATGGATCAGCCTTGTCCTCTGGCTATAACATTCACAGTCCAGAGGGGCTAAAGTAGAAGAGGTGGAATGCAGGCCCAGAGATGGGTGCACAGAGGCAGCTTCATGGGATGCCAGGGGAAGAGGCTCAAACAGATGAAAAGCTGGAAAGTAATAGGTGTCTCCTAGGAAGCAGGAGAAAATGTCCCCCTCTGGACTATTAGGTGGGAGGGACAAGTTCTCAGCCTTGCTTCACTGAGCATTTCAGCATTTGAGAGAAGTTTCTAGAATCTGAGAGGAATGTGGTCAGGTCAGAGGGATGAGGAAATGTCCTCTTCCCAAGTTTCTGAGTCTATACTGGTGTTTTATTTGCTGGCACTTCCTGCTTACTTTGGGTTGGGCTTTCTGAGAATTCAAGAACAGAGTCCAAGTTCTCAGAGGACCCATGTGCAAATCAAGGCAATAAAAGGGCCACTCTGGAAGCTTACAGCCAGCAGAAGCAGGGGCCTATGTACTTTACCTAGATGAAAGGAATCTGAGACAAGAAAGTGAGGAGAGGTCCATACCCTCCAGCCTGCCCCTCAGCAGGGCCTCTCAAACCCTTGGATCCAAACCCCTCATCAGTGTCAGTCAAAGTTCCCGGAAAGAGAGGGAGACCTTAAATCTAGACTCACCTCCAGGTGCTCACGGCCGAGTGTCTTTTCATTCAGTAGTCATTCATTCAACTAATACTTACTGAACCCTTATTGTGTGCTAGGTATTCTGCTAGGGCGCTGGAGATACCTTAAACAAGATCTTGCCTTCATGAGCTGACCCTCTAGTGACATAATAGTAGAGGGCAGGAGCACATTTAAGGAAAATCTGAATTCTTTCCAATCCATGAATGTCCCTAAAGGGCAGAATTATTTCTAAACCCTGGACAGCTCAGAACCAGCCTTCGATGTGGGATCTTCTAACAAATGGATGATACCAACTTGACAAGACCTGACTAATTTTCCCCAAGAGTGAGAATCCCTGCCTGGGGAGCTATTGGGAGTGTCCATGGGTTTGTGCATGGAGGCATCGCTCTCTTTCTCAGCCCCTTGGATCCTGTGGTCCAAATCAAGAGCCTGCTGAGGGCCAGCAAGGCTGGCACCAGTCCCTGAGAACTATGCCATGCAGTCTGCTTCTTCATCATTCCAGATCCAAGCTCCAATGCCCTCATTTCCCCAGCATGTCATTGCATCTGTGCATGATTCCGCTGTACCATATTTCACTGTGAACTAAGATTGTGTGCTCTATCCTGTGTTACCCATAGAACTGGGACCATCTCTTCGAGGCCAGAGACTGGTTTAGGAAACATGCCTTAGCTACTTTTTTTTTTTTAATATTTATTTATTAAGGCTGCGCTGGGTCTTTAGTTCCCCCTGCAATGGGAGCCTGGAATCTTACCCACTGGACCACCAGGGAAGTCTCTCTTTTTTTTTTTTAATTAAAAAAATATTTTTTTAATTTGGCCGCACTGCACGGCATGCGGGATCTTAGTTCCCTGACCGGGGAACCCGGACCCTGGCAGTGAAAGAGCCTAGTCCTAACCACTGGACCACCAGGGTATTCCTAGCTACCATTTTTAATAGCAAAACAATAGCTAGTATTTATTGGGCTCTTTCTATATGCATCAGGCACTGTATTGAATATTTCATATAAATTACCTTACTTAATCTCCACAACAACCCTATAAGTAGAGACCATTATCCCCCTTTTGCAGTTGAGAAGAGCCTAAATGACTTATGCAGGGTCAGACAGTAATGGAACTACTACAACCTACATCTGTGACTCCAAAGTCCTTGCTTTTTCCAGGACGCCCCTTTGCCTTTCCTAGTGGGTTATTGATCTCTGTGACCCTGAAGCCAAGAATGACATTTGGCTCATACTAAGGACTCAGTGAATAAACGTCTGAGAATTGTTTTCACATATGGTCCATGCACTCAAGGAGTAACAAACTAGTAGGGATTAGTAGTGACTAGAGTCGGGCCTTTGTAGGTCAGTGGTTCTCAAGAGTACCACCTATGGTAGGTTCACACCCCTAGGCGCTTCTACAGGTACCATCAGCTGGAAATAGAAGTGGGCACAGAATTTCCCAACAATTATTCTGTCTTTCTTGTTGTAGGAGATTTGTGTGATGCATCAACCTGTGTGTTCTAACACTGCTGTGGAGGTCAGTAACTCACAGTATCAATCATGTACTATGATGTCTCTTTGCTTCGCTGCCCCAGGGCTTTCTTCACACTATGAAAGGCTGCTTGGCTGTGTGCACCTGCAATCTGGAAGTGTGAGGGAGTTAAGGTTTCCAGGGGAAACCCTCAAAAAATGGAAGGAAAGGGATCCTGTCCCTGTCCCTGTCCCTCCAGCCTCCCCAGCCTCCACTGGGACAATTCTGATGTGTGGTTTTTATAGTTTTTCATAAGATTCCCTAGGTGGATTTATTCCAGTTGCCCATAGTATTAAGCAGTTAATGTATTGGCTTTTTCCCCTTTTCTGTGTCATGTCCCCTCTCCCTTCCTTCTAATTCCTCGGGTCATCTCCCAAATAAATGACCAGTACCTAAGCCCTAGTCTCAGGGTCTGACTTTAGAGGGACCCCAACTAAGATACTTGCCATTTAGGTATTGCGTTTCTTTAAAAACAAATTGGTGTATTTCCTTTATAAAACTAGTACATATTTTCATTGCAACTTTTGAAAATATAAAAACAAGTAGGGCTTCCCTGGTGGCACAGTGGTTAAGAATCCGCCTGCCAATGCAGGGGACACGGGTTCGAGCCCTGGTCTGGGAAGATCCCACATGCCACGGAGCAACTAAGCCCGTGCGCCACAACTACTGAACCTGCGCTCTACAGCCCGTGAGCCACAACTACTGAGCCCACGAGCCACAACTACTGAAGCCCACGTGCCTAGAGCCCATGCTCCGCAACAAGAGAAGCCACCGCAATGAGAAGCCCACACACCGCAACGAAGAGTAGCCCCTGGGCTTCCCTGGTGGCGCAGTGGTTGGGAGTCCGCCTGCCGATGCAGGGGACTCGGGTTCGTGCCCCGGTCCGGGAGGATCCCACGTGCCGCGGAGCGGCTGTGCCCGTAAGCCATGGCCGCTGAGCCTGCACGTCCGGAGCCTGTTGCTCCGCGACGGGAGGGGTCACAGCAGTGAGAGGCCTGCGTACCGCAAAAAAAAAAAAAAAAAAAAAAAAAAGAGTAGCCCCTGCTCACCACAACTAGAGAAAGCCAGTACGCAGCAACGAAGACCCAACGCAGCCAAAAATAAATAAATAAATTAGTTTTTTAAAAAAGTTAAAAAAAAAACACAGGATGAATGATGCCTGCCTGCCTCCAAAGTCAAAGGGAAGAAGAACTCCTGAGTCCACCAGCATAACAAACTCCTGCTAAAACTCTAACAAACTATAATCTGTCATAGTATACCTAGGGAGCCAACTTAATTAACATCATTCTAATGACAATGATGAAAGGAATTGAAATGCTATAAATTACTATGGAAGGGAGGGAGTCATTGGGTAAGGCACCTCTGATGGAGGAATGATGGGCTTGAGAGCCCATTAGGCTTTCCTTAACTCAGAGTGAATTAGTCCTTAGAACCATTTTATTGCCTTTTCCCTAATTCCATATACATCAAAGCAAAGTTCTTAGTAATGTTTTGCTTTCTATATTTCTTAATGCCAAGAAGAGAGTGTTCTGGAGGGCAGGCAGGAACATACACATTCTTGAAAAGCAGTCTTTCCATGGTGAATTAATATGTTGATTTTCTAATTTATATATCAGTTTTTTTTTTTTGGCCATGCCATGGGCCATGGCATGAGGGATCTTCATCTCCCCGACCAGGGATCAAACCCACACCCGCTGTGGTGGAAGTGCGGAGTCTTAACCACTGGACTGCCAAGGAATTCCCTATATCAGTCCTTTTTGAGCTTGTAAATGATAGTAAGCTCCCCTGAGTTAGGATTCCCTAACAAAAGTTGAGCTGAGGCTTAGGCCTTGGGCTGCAGTGATCAAGTAAGGTCTTGCGCAGGCATCAGGCCTGCATCCTTGGCTGCTGTGTGAGGAATAGTTAGGAAGCTCTAAGAGTAAACCACACTTGAGGTGACAGTGACTTAAAAAAGGGTGAAGATAATAAGGTGGTGAAAAGCAGTCAGATTCAGGATCCATTTTGAAGTGAGAGCTGACAGGATGGATAAGATAAGGAGTATGAGGGAGAGAGGAATAAAGGATGACTCCTGGTATTTTGACCTGAGCAACTGGGCAAATGTTGGGTCCTTTCCTAAATGGGGAAAACTGAGAAAGCGGTATGTGAGTGGTAGGGAGAAAAGAGTTCTTTTTGGACAAGTTGAATTTAAAATGTCTATAAGGCATAAAAGAGGGGAGCCAAGTAGGCTTTTAGGTATATGAGTGCAGAGCTCAGCAGTCCCATTTATATGGACTGTATAAATGATGTCTGAGGTCCTGAACCTGGAGGAGCTCACCTAGGGAATGAATGAGACATAAGAGAAACGAAGACCAAAGACTTTGTTCTGGACGGCCCTGCAAAATTCCAAAGTCAGAAAAAGAACCCAGGAAAAAAACCATAAAACAAAAGAAAAATCAGGAGAGGGAAAAATCCCAGAAGCCAAGTAGAGACAGCTTTTCAGGGAGAGAATGATCAATTAGGACAAATGCTGCCGAGAGCTCATGTAAGATGAGAAACAAGGCTTGCCTATTGGATTTGGCATAATGGCAGCCATTAAAGATCTCGACAATAGAGGCTTCATTTAAGCGGTATAGACAAAGCTTGTTTAGAGTGAATTAAAGTAATTGGAGGTGGGGACTTCCCTGGTGGCGCAGTGGTTAAGAATCCGCCTGCCAATGCAGGCAACGACGTGTTCGAGCCCTGGTCCGGGAAGATCCCACATGTCGCGGAGCAACTAAGCCCGTGCGCTACAACTATTGAAGCCTGTGCGCCTAGAGCCCGTGCTCCGCAACAAGAGAAGCCACCGCAATGAGAAGCCTGTGCACCGCAACGAAGAGTAGCCCCTGCTCACCACAACTAGAGAAAGCCCGTGTGCAGCAACAAGACCCAACACAGCCAAAAATTAATTTAAAAAATATTTAAGGGCTTTCCTGGTGGCGCAGTGGTTGAGAGTCCGCCTGACGATGCAGGGGACGCGGGTTCGTGCCGCGGTCCGGGAGGATCCCACATGCTGCGGAGAGGCTGGGCCCATGAGCCATGGCCGCTGAGCCTGCGCGTCTGGAGCCTGTGCTCCGCAACGGGAGAGGCCACAACAGTGAGAGGCCCGCATACCGCAAAAAAAATAAAAAGATAAAAAGTAAAAAGAATTGGAGGTGAAGAAGTGGACAAAGTGCATATAAGCAACCTGTTTAGGAATTTTGCTATAGTGAAATGGGATGGTAGTTGGATGTGTAATGAAGTCAAAAGTGGTATTTTTTTCCCGCCTGAATTGGCAGATACATTAGTATAGTAGATTATGTGCTGATCCAGCAGAGTGAGGAAAATTGACAATTTAGGAGAAAGAGAAGATAATTGCAGGGGCAACATCCTTGAGTAGGCGAGAGAGCATAGACTGTCTGCCTCAGACTGGAGGGCAGACTGATAGATACTTTTTTTTTGTCCACTCTGCACGGCTTGTGGGATCTTAGTTCCCCAGCCAGGGATTTAACCTGGGCCTTCAGCAGTGAAAGCACGGAGTCCTAACTACTGGACAGCCAGGGAATTCCCCTGTCAAATACTTTTTAAAGTGATTGATGCCTCCTGATCTCCAGTATCTCATTTAATCCTCACGGTAATCCAGCATGTTGGTATTATCATCCTTATTAAATTAATTTTAATTAATTAATTAATTAATTTTGTCTGCGTTGGGTCTTCGCTGCAAGCGGGCTTTCTGTAGTTGCGGTGAGAAGGGGCTACTCTTCATTGTGATGCTCGGGCTTCTCTTGTTGTGGAGCCCAGGCTCTAGGTGCCCGGGGTCCAGTAGTTGCAGCATGCGGGCTCAGTAGTTGTGGTGCAGTGGCTTAGTTATGCTCAAGGGCATGTGGGACCTTCCCGAACCCGGGATCGAACCAGTATCCCCTGCACTTGCAGGTGGATTCTTAACCACTGCACCACCAGGCAAGTCCTATCATTCTTATTTTAAAGTGGGGTAAATTGAGTGTCAGAGAGGCTTAGCAACTTGCTTAAAATGACAGAGTAGTGAAGACGGGATTAAGAATTTTGGCTAGGGAATTCCCTGGCAGTCCACTGGTAGGAATCCGTGCTTCCAGTGCTGGGGCCCCGGGTTCGATCCCTGGTTGGGGAACTAACATCCCGCAAGCCGCCTGGTGTGACCAAAAAAAAAAAAATGTGGCTAATTTCAAAGAGAGTGTCCGTTTCACCAAGATCAACAACAGCTGTTGAATCAGTGAATAAGAATGTGCACACAAGTGTACCACTCAAGAAGCTGGATAGTAGCTGTGTACACAGCTGTGTACAGCTGTGTCTGGAATGTCAGGCTGGGGAACTGGAAATCTCACAGACCTGAACCTCCAACCTTGAGGCTGCCCAACTAGATGGATTGTGAATCAACCAGGACAGGTGTTGTTTAGACGCAATTGTGTTTAAATCCTTGCTGTACCCCTTAGTAGCTGTGTGACCTTGGGCACATTTCCTCATGTGTGAAATAGAGATTTGAATATCTACCTTGCTGATATGTTTTGGAATTAAATGAAACAATGGATGTAAATTGCCTCACAGTATACATAGTAGGGATTTAGTGAATAGTTGTGATTGGTTATTGTTTATATTCAGAGTAGACATGTTTGCAAGCTAGGCAGGGGTGACAACAGTCCCCTCCCCACCCAGTGAAGCTGCTGAAACTGCTCCCCAGACCTGAGAGAGATAGCAGGACTCCTGAATGGAAGAGGATCCTGCAGAAGGGTTGCACTCTCTTCTCTCTCTCTGTCTCTCTGACACACACCTGTGTGCACACACATTTATGTAGAGTGCTAGCTGTATTTGTATCAGGGCAGGATTCACAGTCACAAAGATCAATGCTGCAGTAAAGTGGTGGGAAGGAGGCTGCAGCCAACTGAAACCATTGGTCTGGGGCTGGAAAAGGGAGGGGAAGAGGAGGGAGTGCTGTGAGCAGGCCTGGCAAGGCGAGGGCAGAACCACGGCAGGAAGCAGACGGCCTGTCATATGGCAGTGCGGATTTCCCCTGTCAACTTCACTTCCCAATTTTACATCCTTTCACTGCACATGTGTCCCGCAGAGCCCGCCCCGTGCTAAAAGTGGGTAGAAGTGATTGATTTATTTATTCAACTGACAAATGCTTAATGATACCTACCACATGCCAGGAATTTTCTGGAAGGATTAATAGTTGTTGGTCAGGGAGCTAAACGGAGCTAGGGAAGAGCAGTCTGGGCAGAGGAACTAACATGTGTTAAGTTGTGGAGGAATGAAGTAGAATGTTACATTCCAGGAACTACATGTAGTTTGATAAAAAGAGAGCATAGAGTTCCCGGGAGAAAAGTGGTGGATGAAACTGGAGAGGTAGGATAAGTCCAGTTCATAAAGAGCCTTAGTTACCACATTAAAATGTCTGGGTTAACTGACTAACCATTTGGAAAAAAATAAAGGTTAGACTCCTACCTTGTACTAGACACAAAAGTTAATTTCAGGAGGTTTAAAGGTTTGAATTTGGAATTCCCTGGCGTTCCAGTGGTTAGGACTCAGCGCTTTCATGCTTTCACTGCAGGGACACTTGTTCAATCCCTGGTCAGGGAACTAAGATCCTGCAAGCCGTGCAGTGCAGCCAAATAAATAAATAAACAAACAAACAAACAAACAAATAAAGGTTTGAATATCAAATAAATAAATTTTTTAAATGCTAAAAGAAGAAATAGGAGAATATTTGTACAGTCTTGGGGTGAAGAAGGCCTTCCTTAAGTTTAAAGCAAAAGTTAAAAAGTATAAAGGAAAATATTGACAGTTTTTACAGACAAAAGTGAAAATTGTGCAGCAAAAGACAACATAAACAAGATTAAAAGACAAATGACATAGTAGGAAAAGAGTCTGCAATATTTAATGGTTGAAGCGTTCAAATATTACTTTGTAAAGAACTGCTAGAGAGCTTCCCTGTTGGTGCAGTGGTTGAGAGTCTGCCTGCGGATGCAGGGGACGCGGGTTCGTGCCCCGGTCCAGGAGGGTCCCACATGCTGCGGAGCGGCTGGGCCCGTGAGCTATGGCTGCTGAGCCTGCGCGTCCGGAGCCCGTGCTCCGCAACGGGAGAGGCCACTGCAATGAGAAGCCCTCGCACCGCAACGAAGAGTAGCCCCCACTCGCCGCAACTAGAGAAAGCCCGCCCGCAGCAACGAAGACCCAGTGCAGCCAAAAATAAAAATAAATAAAATAAATAAATTCATAAAAAAAGAAAGAAAAATGGCTATAAAAAGGTTATTCAGGGCTTCCGTTGTGGCGAAAGGAATTAACTACTCCTACACTCAACAACGTGAATAAATTTCCCAAACTTAATGTTGAGTGAAATAAAACAGACATGAAAGAGTACATATACTGTATAATTCCATTTTTATAAAGTATGAAACCAGTAGAAACTAATCTATGGGGGCTTGCCCTGGTGGCGCAGTGGTTAAGAATCCGCCTACCAATGCAGGAGACACGGGTTCTATCCCTGGTCCGAGAAGATCCCAAATGCTGTGGAGCAACTAAGCCCATGCACCACAATTACTGAGCCTGCACTCTAGAGCCTGCGAGCCACAACTACTGAGCCCACGTGCCACAACTACTGAAGCCCGCACACCTAGAGCCCGTGCTCCACAAGAGAAGTCACCGCAATGAGAAGCCCGTGCACCGCAAGGAAGAGTAGCCTCCGCTCGCCGCAACAAGAGAAAGCTCGTGCACAGCAACAAAGACCCAATACAACCAAGAATAAATAATAAATAAATATTTTTTTTTAAAAAAAAGGTCATTCAAACACACTAACAATGAAAGAAACACAAATCACTTTCCCTGTCAGATTGATAAAATTAAAAAGATCAAGCCCCTGGGCTTCCCTGGTGGCGCAGTGGTTGAGAGTCCGCCTGCCGATGCAGGGGACACGGGTTCATGCCCCGGTCCGGGAAGATCCCACATGCCGCGGTAGCGGCTGGGCCCGTGAGCCATGGCCGCTGAGCCTGCGTGTCCGGAGCCTGTGCTCCGCAACGGGAGAGGCCACAACAGTGAGAGGCTCGTGTACCGCAAAAAAAAAAAAAAAAAAAAAAGCCCCAGTGTTGGGGACAGTATAAAAAAAGAGACCTACCCATACACTGTTGATGGAAGTGCAAAATAGTATAATCTTTCTATAGGGTAATTTGGTAATATGTATTAAAATTTTTAATGTGCATCCCTTCCGAATTTCCTTCTGAACCAGGAATTTTAAGGAATTTAGTCAAAGGAAATAATAAAAACGTGACACCGTTGTTTATTGTGTTGTTTAGAGGAAAGCAAATTCACCCGAATATTCATAAGAAAGGAATTGGCAAAACAAATTATTGTGCATTCACACAATAAAAGTGATACAGGGCATCCCTGATGGTGTAGTTAAGAATCCGCCTGCCAATGCAGGGGACACGGGTTCGAGACTTGGTCTGGGAAGACCCCACATACCACGGAGCAACTAAGCCCGTGTGCCACAACTACTGAGCCTGCGCTCTAGAGCCCTCAAGCCACAACTACTGAAGCCTGCGCTCCTAGAGCCCGTGCTCCGCAACAAGAGAAGCCACCTCAATGAGAAGCCCATGCACCGCAACGAAGAGTGGCCCCCGCTCGCCACAACTAGAGAAAAGCCTGGGCGCAGCAACAAAGACCCAACACAACCAAAAAAAAGAGTGATACAGCCACAGGAAAAAGTAGATCTGTAACTGTTGTAGTAGAAAAGTGTCCAGGATATGTTGTTAAATGGAGGAAGAAACAGCAAACAAAAAGGAGGTCATCGAAGGCAGGTTGGGCACTAGCTGTTGTCAGTTCATTCAGATTCAAAGATCAAAGTCCTAGAGCCTCAAAAGGCCAGAGTGCCACCACCTGCTTCTGGATCAAGGTTGTGCAAGGTAAGGGAGGAGGCTGGCCATGAGCCCCAGGTGGGGATGGGCATTTCTTCTCCAGCTCTGCCACAGCCATGACAAAGCCTAGGAGCCAGATACCTGCATTGGAGCTTGCATTTCCTTCTCCAGACAGAATGTGGATGAGGGTTAAAACTCTGGGTACATTCTGGTGCCCTTTATTAGGCAAGAAGGTGACTTCTCTGAACTCTGCTAGTGCTGGACTTTGGGAATCTGATTTCCTTTTTCTCGGGAATCTAGCAGATAAGCCTTTGCTATAAGGTTGTCCTTTTAGTCATAGAACAACTATAGCCAAGGTGCTTGGTTGTGTTCTATTAGAGGAGATGTATTCGAGTCCATTTCTGAGGATTAGAGGATCATAAGCTTTCAGGGTCCCCAGAAATAGAAGAGTAGGCACTCAATAAATACTAATTAAGCTTCACATAAGCCTGGATTTCCAGGAAGATACTAGGAAGCAAAATAGTTTCATTAGATGAAATATTTCAGGATCTGAACATTGGACACACCAAGCTATTATTATGTAAATGGCCAATTAGTAGCTAATTAGAACTCTGGAACTCCCTGGCCAGGCCCCATCCGGAGACCCTCTTGAAATCGATATAGTAAATCCAGCTTGTAACACTTACTGATCAAAACATTCTCCAGTGAAAATCCCCACATTGGCCTTTCCCATCAAAGGTACTAGGGGCCCAATTCTTATACACTTAAAAAAAAACCTGCAGTTTTTTTTCTGGAAAGGAGGAGGACAGAATTCACAGTGCAATTCTCAGGCCCAGGTTAATTCCATATAAGTAAATCTCCCTCCTGCCTGAAGAAAACAAAACAGGAATTCGAAAAGACATATGCACACCGATATTCATCGCAGCATTATTTACAATAGTCAAGATATGGAAGCAACCTGAGTGTCTATTGATAGCTGAATGGATAAAGAAGATGTGGTATATATATCGTGATATATGTGGTATGTATTCAATATATCATGATACATGTGAACCATAAAAATCAAATCTTGCAATTTGCAGGAACATGGATGGATCTAGAGGGTATTATGCTAAGTGAAATAAGTCAGAAAGAGAAAGACAAATACTGTATGATCTTACTTATATGTGAAATCTAAAAAATAAAACAGAGACTTCCCTGGCGGTCCACTGGTTGGGACTCTGCACTTCCACTGCAGGTTCGATCCCTGGTCGGGAAAATAAGATCCCACATGCCTGTGCAACACGGCCAAAAAATAAAGTAAAATAATAAAATAAAAGTAAAATAAAATAAAGTGAAATAAAATAAAATAAACAGATAAACAAAACAAAATGAAAACAGACTCATAGATACAGAGAACAACTGGTTTCCAGAAGGGAAGTGGGGGATGAAATAGGTGAGGAGGAATAAGAGGTACAAAGCTCCAGTTAGAAAATAAATAATCTGGGCTTCCCTGGTGGCGCAGTGGTTGAGAGTCCGCCTGCCGATGTAGGGGACACGGGTTCGTGCCCCGGTCCGGGAAGATCCCACATGCCGCGGAGCGGCTGCGCCCGTGAGCCATGGCTGCTGACTCTGCGCGTCCGGAGCCTGTGCTCCGCAACGGGAGAGGCCACAACAGTGAGAGGCCAGCGTACCGCAAAAAAAAAAAAAAAAAAGTCACGGGGATGTAATATGAAGCATAAGGAATATGCTTATTCCTTAATTATTACAGTAATATTGTAATAATTTTGTATGGGGACAGATGGTTACTAGACATCGTGGTAACCATTTCATAATGTATGCAAATGTCAAATCACTATGTAGTGCATCTGAAACGAACATAATATTTTTAATTAATTATTTTGGCTGCATTGGGTCTTCATTGCTGCATGCAGGCTTTCTCTAGTTGTGGCGAGCGGGGGCTACTCTTCATTGCCGTGCACAGTGTTCTCATTGCGGTGGCTTCTTTTGTTGCGGAGCACGGGCTCTAGGCACGCGGGCTTCAGTAGTTGTGGTACACGAACTTAGTTGCTCTGCAGCATGCGGGATCTTCCCAGACCAGGGCTCAAACCCGTGTCCCCTGCAATGGCAGGCGGATTCTTAACCACTGCGCCACTAGGGAAGTCCCCTAACATAATACTGTATATCAACGATATTTCAATTTTTTGAAAATACATTTATTTGGCTGCACCAGATCTTAGTTGCGGCACGCAGTATCTTTGTTGCTGCATGCAGGATCTTCATTGCGGCATGCAGGATCTTTAGTTACAGCATGTGGGCTGTTAGTTGCGGCATGCAGGATCTAGTACCCTGACCAGGGATCGAACCTGGGACCCTGCATTGGGAGCATGGAGTCTTAGCCACTGGACCACCAGGGAAGTCCCTCCATTAAAATAAATAAATAAATAAATAAAAGTAAAGCTCTATCCTGTCAGTTTTCCAGGCCATCCTCCAGACCTGAGTGGCTATGGTTGGCTCAGTTTTAATGGAGCTGATTCATAATCCTCTCTGCCTCCAGGGAACTCAGAAAGTAATACTAAAGACTTAGGAAGGCTGTTCTTTATTTTATATTTGATCTTGCTAGCCTATGGTGGAGGGGAGCAGGAACCTCAGTTCTTAAAAATGGGGAAATTGAGGGCTTCCCTGGTGGCGCAGTGGTTGAGAGTCCGCCTGCCGATGCAGGGGATACGGGTTCGTGCCCCGGTCCAGGAAGATCCCACATGCCACGGAGCGGCTGGGCCCGTGAGCCATGGCCGCTGAGCCTGCGTGTCCGGAGCCTGTGCTCCGCAACGGGAGAGGCCACAACAGTGAGAGGCCCGCGTACAGCAAAAAAAAAAAAAAAAAATGGGGAAATTGAGACATTGACTAATTCAGCAAGTACCCATTCAGCAGTTTCTCTGCTCCCGACATGAATAAGGAACTTGTCATGAGTGTCCTCATGACACTCAAAGATAAGATCACCAAATGTGTGGCTAGCCACCTGAGAGCAATTCCCCTCTGCCTGAGGCATTCATGCATACTCCACATTCACTGAGCACCAGCTGCTTACAGACCATGTGCCGGATGCTGGAGATGCAGAGGTGAAGATGTGGCCCTGCCCTCAAGGAATGGCAGTCCAATGCAGTGCTTCTTAATCTGTTATCTCTTCAATGCTATGAAGTACTTACTACCACCATAACCTTGACTCACTAAGATCATGGTCCATTGGGGGAAGGGAAAAAAATTAAGAATTACAGAACGATGTGATAAGTGCTAGCTGTGATAGAAATAAGCACAAAGTATGGTGGAAATTCACAGGGAGGAATACTGAAAATCAGTTTGATAATGGAGAGGTTGTTAGGAAAGGTATCCCAGAATGGTGACACTTTAGCCTAATTTTGAGAGACAAGCAGGAGTCAGGCAAAGAAGAGTCAGCAAACAGGATGTGGGAGATCTGTAACATCATGATATACTTAAGGATTGCACACAGTCCTTTATGGTTCGAGCACCTTGCAGTGTATGTGAGGGAGGAGAGACAAGGTGGAGAGCCTGGGTGTCAAGATATGGAACGTTACGCTGAACGCTTGCTAAGCTAAATACTGTGGGGAGATATCAGCAAGGGGGTTGGAAATCATATCACATAAGGAGCAGTTAGGGAAGTGGGGCTACTTAAATTGAAGAACTGAGAAGACAGGAGAGAAGAGTTTTGAAGAGTTTTATAATGTGTTACTTCAGAATTAGAAAGGGCCGACTTTTATCCTGGCTTGGTAAGCCATACATGATGAGCAGTTTAGCTACACAATTAGGTCGGTGGCCCAAACTGTTCAACCATTTGGGATGGCCCTGCCTCCTATCCAGCTCTGGTCTTAGATTAGAGTTCTCAGATTCCAGTGCGCTTGTCAGATCTGCTGTTCCTCTGGGGAAGGTGGTAGGAAAGAATGTGGAGATGCCTCTAGTTGCAGAATTATGGCCTGTAGAGGGTCAAGGGAACGTGACTAATGGCTCCAGGAAAGGCGAGATCCCAGCTTGTGGTTAAAGGTGTGGTTAAGGCTAGGAATGTATCAGTGAAGACTTGCCCAGAGGTAAAGCTCTCCTTTTCCATTTGTGTGCTTTCTCAGAGACTTTTATCCTTTGCCTCCCTTTCTCTCCCACCTGTCAGTGGCAAAGTAGGCTTCAGAAGAACAAGCCAAAGAGTCATTACAATGGGTGTGAGTCTTTCTGGTCCCAACATCATCGCTCTCCTAATTGCAGTGCTTCTAATGAGTGAGGCGCTCTTTTCTGGGAGATTTGGCCAAGATGTCTAGAAGTAAAATATGAATGCATGAAAGAAGTAAAAGACTGTTTTCCCTGCTTCCAAGCAGAGAATACCCTACCAGCCAGGACAAATGGCTCAGAAGGTTAGATAGGCTGGGAGAGACCTCAAGTCATTTATCTGACTTTCTCTAACTGAGAGGTTCTCAACCTGAGGCAATTTCGTCCCCCAGGGGACATTTGGCAATGTGTTGTTGGAGGGGGTGCCACTGGCATCTCGAGGGTAGGATATTGCTAAACATCCAATTATGCACAGGACAGCCACTCCCTCCAACAACTAATTATCAGACTCAAAATGTTGATGGCACTGAGGTTGAGAAATAACTGATAAATGCTTATGTTTAGAAAGATTTGGTTGTGGGGAGGATGAGGGTTTGAGCATTAGTACCTAAGGCATGAGGTGGCTAGAGGTAAAAACCAAGTTTAATTCTGTAAACATAAAGTGCAAGTGCTAGTCTAGCTTACAGCTGTACCATTGTTGATCCAGCTTGGGCACTTCCTTCCCCTTTACTGTTCTGGTCTGGATGTATCTGTGCATTCATTCCAGTTCTCCTAAAATTGGAGGGGAAGGAAGATGGAAGAAGAGAAGGAAAATCAACACTTTAGTTAGGTGTGGAAGGGTGAAAACTTGAGCCAAAAATCAAGAGTTTGATATTCTAAGCACATGCCTTATTTAATTATGAACAGCAGCTTAGTATAAAACAGGACAATGGGGCTTCCCTGATGGTGCAGTGGTTAAGAATCCACCTGCCAATGCAGGGGACACAGGTTTGTGCCCTCGTCTGGGAAGATCCCACATGCCGTGGAGCAACTAAGCCTATGCGCCACAGCTACTGAGCCTGCGCTCTAGAGCCTGCGAGCCACAACTGCTGAAACCTGCACGCCTAGAGCCGGTGCTCCGCAACAAGAGAAGCCACTGCAATGAGAAGCCCGTGCGCTGCAAGGAAGAGCAGTCCCTGCTCGCTGCAACTAGAGAAAGCCCGTGCATAGCAACGAAGACCAAATGCAGCTTAAAAGAAAAAAAATCAGGACAGTGATGGAAGAATAACAAATACCAAATCATAGTTGAATTTAAGGTTTGGAATCTGATTGAAAATGTAGGATTGGGCAGTTTAATAAAACGAATTGCCACCTCTAGCCAGAGAAGGAAAACAACGTAACTTAGTCTCTTTTTCTAGCATTTCAACATCCTTACACAGCCACAGTCAGAATCCTAAGTTTTTCCTTTCAGATTCATCAAGGTCCGTTACCTATCTAATACCCTTCCTTTCTTCCTTCCTTCCTTCCCCTTCCTTCCATCCATCCTTCCTTCCCCTTCCTTCCATCCATCCATCCTTCCTTCCGATTCTCAATTTTGTTAGGACTGGTAGTATGCCCAATTAATAGACACAGTTTCCAGCCTCCCTTACAGCTAGGAGCAGCCATGTGACATACTTAGGCAAATTCTGTGTAAACTGAGGGTTTCTGGGAATGCTTTGCCTCCCCATTATAGTTCCCACATACTTCTGGCTGCCTTTTTCCTTCTCCCTGCCTGGAATATAGGTATGAAGTTGGAAGTAGAGCAGACATTTTGTGACTATAAGGTAGTTGTAAGAATAAAAGCTGCATGCTAGGGATTTGGGACGAGAAAGTTAAAACTCTGGGTTCCTGGGCTTCCCTGGTGGCGCAGTGGTTGAGAGTCTGCCTGCCGATGCAGGGGATGCGGGTTCGTGCCCCAGTCCAGGAAGATCCCACATGCCGCGGAGCGGCTGGGCCTGTGAGCCATGGCCGCTGAGCCTGCGCGTCCGGAGCACAGGCTCCGCAACGGGAGAGGCCACAACAGTGAGAGGCCCGCGTACCACACAAAAAAAATAAACAGAAAAAAACAAAACAAAAAAAACTCAGGGTTCGTGATCGCAGCCTTAGACTTCCTACTTGTTAAATGGGAAAAATTAATCCCCTATTTGGTTGAGCTTGTTATTTGAGTTTAATCTGTTAGTTACAGCTGTATTCAATTCTAACAAACATCATTCTTGATAACAGTGTTTCGGTTGGTATCTGTAGGCCTTTGTGTGCCCCAAATATAATTTTATAAATTGAATTCTTTGTAAATTAAAGGATTCAAGTGTTCTTTGAGCTGTTAAATGTAATGTTTTCCTTTCAGCGATAATTTAAAAAATTAACATAATCCTATTTTGAATCATCTGAATGCGCTCATAACTGAATGCTGCCCTGGGATTTTTATTTCCATGATTGCATTTATTGTTACAATTACATTAAAGCATTTAGCTTTAATAGTTTATAGGTTTAACTTTAATGGTTTATAGGTTTAACTTTAATGGTTTATAATTTTATGACAGGCTGCTATTAGGTTAGCAAGTTCTAATGTTAAGATGATCATTGCTCTAGGACATCTGCTTTATACTCACGTTGAATTGCCTTACCTGTTGCATCTAGTTAGTTATGAAGAAGGTGTGTCAGTTAACTGTGTCTACCGCAGCAAATCAGTGGAGTGATATAACTACCGCTTAAAGCTAAGTGAGGGCCAGATGATGTCAAAAAACACTGTATGAACCAAGGTTTCATGGCTAGATTGAATAGAGAAAGGTTGTGGGAGAACTGAGTCAACAACTCAAGGTGTTGGCAAGAATAAGTATGCAGAACCCAGGGGGTGATGAACTATAACAGTATTAGGACCATATTCATGAAGGGTATTGCTTGAATGAAACTCATCTTGCATATTACAACTGGCAATAATTCATCAGCAACAAGTGTAGTAGTGATTAACAAGAAAAACATTTTCAGGAAGCAGTATTTTATTTCCTCTTTTGAAACAGTATTTTAAATTACATTCAATGTTGCATCCTGGGGTAACCTATCAAAATATTAAGTACCCACTTAAAGCCCTCAGCAACCAGCAACTTAGTAATGGATTTTTTTTTTTTTAATTTAAAGGATTTTAGAGAAAACTCGGTAGTAAATCTCACAGGTGGCAGCACATATACCTACAAGTTGACTCACTTCTTAACTCATTCCTTTTTTGTTTGCTTTTTTGTTACCCTTTCCCAAGTGCAATAAACTTCAATGCTGATGGTGGAGATCAAAGGAAATTATTCTGGGTAGAAACAGTCCATCTTCATGAGTGACCCTTTGCCCTCAAAATGCTGTTTTGTTTTTGTTTTTTTGTTTGTTTTTGTTAGTTTTGTTTTTTGGGTTTTTTTTGAGTTGCCTTTAATTGTTTTTGTCCTTCCTCTTACCCTCATAGAAAATCTTTGAGGTTCTGGTCTTGGCTCACCTCTTTCCACTTTCTCAGGGATTTCATTTATTCCTACAGTTTCAAGTATCCTTGATATTACAACTGATGTCAAAAAATATAATTCATTAATTTATTTGACAAATACCTAGGGACTGGACTTCCCTGGTGGCACAGTGGTTAAGAATCCGCCTGCCAATGCAGGAGACACGGGTTCGAGCCCTGGTCGGGGAAGATCCCACATGCCATGGAGCAACTAAGCCCGTGCACCACAACTACTGAGCTTGCACTCTAGAGCCCAACGAGCCACAACTACTGAGCCCACATGCCACAACTACTAAAGCCCGTACGCCTAGAGCCCGTGCTCCGCAAAAAGAGAAGCCACCGCAATGAGAAGCCCGTGCACCGCAATGGAGAGTAGCCCCCGCTCGCCGCAACTAGAGAAAGCCTGTGCGCAGCAACGAAGACCCAATGTAGCCAAAAATAAATTACAAGACAAAACAAAACAAAACAAACCCTAGGGACTTCCCTGGTGGTCCAGCTGGTGAGACTCTTCACTCCAGCAGGGGGTCCAGGTTTGAACGCTGGTAGGGGAACTAGATCCCGCATGCATGCCACAACTAAGAAGCCTGCATGCTTCAACTAAGAAGCCTGCATGCCACAACTAAAAGATCCTGCATGCTGCAACTAAAGATCCCTCATACCGCAACTAAAAGAAAAACCAAAAAACAAGTATCTACTGTACCTACCATGTGCCAGGAACCATGCTGATAAGTATTAGGGTAATAACTTGATGAACAGGATAGGCAGGGTCCCTGCCTTCCCACAAGCTTACACTCAAGTTTCCACATTTCCAACTTTCTTCCTATCTCCTGCTGGAATTTCAAATTCAGCATGTCCCAAACTGGACTTGTGATCTCCTCCAAAATCTGTTTCATTACATTTCTGTGAATTGCACCATCTTCATCCAATTCCCCTGGGACTCATCCTCGACTTCTTCCTCTCTTTCAATTCTCATAACTGATGCCCAGATCTTACAAACTCTGCCATCTGATCCCATCTCTCCACACTTGGCACTACTGCCTTCACTCAGGCTCTTGACCTCTTTCCCCCAATCATGGCAATAGCTTCCTTCTTGGTCTCCTTATCCTATATCTTCTTGCTCCCCTAAATCTATTTTCACTGCAGCTGCCAGAATGATAAATAATACAACCTGATGTCATTTTCCTATTCAAAACTCTTACTTTCTTTCTATACTTCCATATTCAATTTTGCCCCCTGGGATAAAATTCAAACTCCTCAGTCAAGCTTATGGGGTACATCATAACCAATCTGTGTTCTGTGTCTCTGCATTCTAGTCTTTGGCATTTACATTCTACTAATATTCAACTTTTTGTACTTCCCCAAACATATTATATTGTTTTCCACTTCTTTTGCTGTTTTCTCTGCCTGGAGCTCTTTCCACACTTTTCTTCTCCTTAACTAACTTTTTAGTGATCCTTCAAAACACCTCAATAGATGGTGTTTTATTCATCTTTGCATGTCTGGTACCTAGCAGAGAATAGGCCTCCTGTAAATAGAAGAACAATAAATATATAACTAAACCTCTGTGCTGCTGATTTTCAAATCTATATCTCCAACAGTGACCTCTGGATACATCTACCTGGATGTCTTGTGAGCATCTCAATGATGTTTTCCTCAAACCAAACTGATTATCTTCTCCTTTAAGAGAGGAGTCAGTAATAAGTTAGACTCCAGAGTTAGCCTAGCCAAACCAGGATAAGGCACAACTCCATTACAGGCTATGTAAAAAATTTAAAAAATATTTATTATTTATTTTATTTATTTATTTTGGCTGCGCCAGGTCTTAGTTGCGGCATGTGGGATCTTCGCTGTGGCATGCGGGATCTTTAGTTGTGGCATGCGGACTTCTTAGTTGCATAGTGCATGCAGGACCTAGTTCCCGGACCAGGGATTGAAACTGGGCCTCCTGCACTGGGAGCTCAGAGTCTTACCCAATGGACCACCAGGGAAGTCCCAGTCTATGTAAATGTGACACCTGCATAGTGTGCAACATGATGGCTCTGCTGCCTGGGATGGCATCTGGCTCCAAAACCTATTGAAGCCAAATCCGGCCTCTGTACCCCGACACCGAATTAAAGCTTGGAGACAGAATTTTGGTTGAAGTAGAAAAGAAGAGCTTTATTGCTTTGCCAGGCAAAGAAGGCCACAGTGGGCTAATGCCCTCAAAACCTGTGTCCCAACTTGGAGAGGGTAGTGAGAAGTTTTATAGTAATGGCTCTGAGGGCATGATCAGCTTGTGGACATTCTTCTGATTGGTTGGTGGTGAGGTAAGTAGGAGTCAGCATCATCAACCTTCAAGTTCCACCTGGTCTGGGGTCTATGTGCCTGTGGGCAGCATACCATTGTTAAACTTCTCCCACCTGGAGGGGGTTTCAGCATCTGCAAAACTCAAAGACATTGTTATGTGTATCCTTTGAGGGGTAACCAGGACATTGCCCCAAGGCTGCATTATTGTTTCTCTTGATTGTTTGTTTCTCCCTTGTCTCCAATCCCCTCCCTTCCCTAATTAAAAACTGCTTGAATCTGCCCATTGGAACAGGGAAGGTCTTTGAGGCTGAAAGAAGGCTATTTCCTGTAATCAAAGGAATGGGGGACACAGAGAGGCTTTGTGTTCAGAAGCCCCACAGGGCCCTGCTTGGTATTACTATTAGTTGTTACTTTAGATAATTAAATTCTTTGGGCATCAGGCATCTCATCTATAAAATAGGTAGTACTCGATAAACGTTCATCATTTTTTAAAAAAAATTATTTATTTATTTATTTATGGCTGCGTTGGGCCTTCATTGCTGCGCATGGGGCTTTCTATAGTTGCAGTGAGCAGGGGCTACTCTTCGTTGTGGTGGGCGGGTTTCTCATTGCGGTGGCTTCTCTTGTTGCAGAGCCCAGGCTCTAGGCAAGCGGGCTCTAGAGCACAGGCTCAGTGGTTGTGGCTCACGGACTTAGTTACTCCGTGGCATGTGGGATCTTCCCGGACCAGGGCTCAAACCCGTCTCCCCTGCATTGGCAGGTGGATTCTCTTCACTGCGACACCAGGGAAGCCCTCATCACTATTTTTAACCTCAAAACTTCTCCTTCTCCAGTGTTTCCTACATCACTGGTTAGTGACATTACTCACATGGCACCAAGATATGAAACCAAGAAATCAGATTGAACTTCCTCTTTCATCTCACCCTAAATGCAATCAATCCAAAAGCCTGTGGAAATATTCTTTCTCTCCTTCTTCCCTTTCTGCTGCCAATGTCATTTTACAGTTCTGAGACTTCTCTAATCTGGACCATTGCAGTAGCCTCCCAGTTGGTCTCTTTGCCTATTGTCTCCTAGTCATTACATCGATCACACAGCTGCTAGAATCATCTTCCTAAAATGTGGTTCAAGTAGCTTAACTCCACATCTCAAAAATCTGCAATACACTCCAAAATTAATGAAGCACGTCTCCTAGGCCAGTTAGTGTGCCAGGTTCTGGTACTACAAATATAAATAAAACAGATAAAATCCTTCCCAGACTACTGGTGAACAAGGGAGGATAAAGGTCCTGTAGAAGGATAAAGTTCCCCTGCCCCCATTTCCAAAATCTTTACTGTTCTGTGAGGAAACAGATTCTATGATCACTTAATCAGACAAGTGTTCAACAGATTTCTTCTCATAATAATTGTTCTGCTATTTTGTTTTTTTATATTCCCACGAGGATTGGATGTTAATATTTCCCTGGGCCAGGATAACTCTTTTGGTTCTTAAATGAGACAAATAAGCTCAAGTGCCCAGCCCAGGGCCTGGCACATGGTAAATACAATAAATGGTAATTTTCTTCTGGCTGATGTAGGACTGTGTGTTGTTGGTTTAACCTGCTCACAGCAATAACCATCCACTATTAAGCTCTGAATGTCTGTCTCCCCTGAGTCCTCAAGAAGAAGATGAGTAATGGCCAAATAATTGTTCAGTCTCAGGCAGAGAACGAAAAAAAAAAAATCACTACTGTTGCATGGTAGGATGATAAATGCCAAAAAATTTTGAGATGCTCAGGCAGCATGACACAGCACTTCCCTATCTCTTATCCTGCTATAATGTCCAAGGGAGTTAGGAGGATAGTGGGGGTTGGGGGCAGAAAGGCGGACACAATACTATTTATTAAACACTCCTATTTTATATCAGGTGCTACATTGTGACGTGGGGACACAGAGGTGGTTGTGACCCAAACCCTACCCTTCAGAAAGTCAGTCTAACACGGAGAGATAGACATATAAACAAGTAAAATAGCTTTAAAGTTTTCTTTTTGCTATACAGGCTACTGTTTGGGCAGAAAGGAGGGAATGGTCAATTCTGAGGATGAGTGAAAGAATTTCAGAGGAAGTAGTGCTTCAGCTGAGTCTTCAAACACGTTTTCTGTAGGTCAAATAGAGAACGGGTTCCTCATGCTTGAACAAAAGGCTGAAGGCTTAAAACAGCTACACTCTGCTCTGGGTGTTATAATATAGGAGCAAGGAAGAGTTACAGTAGTAACAATGGCTAACACTTCTAGTGTATAATAAGAACTAGGTACTGTGCTAAATAAACTACAGAGATGATTTCAACAAATAATAGTATTCCCATTTTACAGACGAGAAAAGTAAGGTTAATGGATTAAGATTCTTTTATGAAGGCCACACATGAAATAACCATGAAGAGTTTTAACTCAGGAATACAGAGCCCCAGTTTTTATGAGGCACAAATCAGAGGGGTGAGTGAGTGACAAGATCAGATTTCAGAAAGATTTCCTCCAGCCACCGTGGAATGGATGGGATGGGAACTCATGGATAGCAGACAGAAAGCAGCAACCCCGTTAATCAGAACAATAAAAGGGAGGCTCTCTAAGCAATGAGGGTTACTGAGGATCAGCACTAGAGCAGAGGCTGCGGGAATCGGTGTAGGGGGGTAATATTTGAGAAATATTTGAAGAGACAGTTCTCAAGGCTTGGTTAGACGTGGTCTTCCGTGGGCAGCAGCTAGAACCCTTACTCTGGTTCAGGCTTTAAGGGCAAGGCGGAGGCGTTCGGGTTTGGAAGTGATCAAAAGAACGCCTCAAACCTCGGCGGCGCGGGGTGGGGGGTTGGTAGTCCGCTAGGCCGCCCCCAGCGAGAGAAATCGCTGAGTCATACTGGCGGGCCGCGTTGGGTCGGGGCGGTGCTCGGGCCAGATCCCCCCCCTTACCTCTCCCCCGTCCGCACCCCCGGCCCGCCCTGACTCTCGCGAGAGCCTTACAGGCTATAAAGGCCAGCGCCCGGCGCATGCTTTGCGTGTGTGTTTCCTGACTGTTCTTTGTGGCTTGTGAGGAGTGGTGAGTACATGGGCAGCGCGGCCTCTGCGTACCGCTACGCCCCATGTCCCCCGTTCGTCGCCTTTTACTCCTCCTCCTCCTCCCTTCCCCCTCCCCGGGGCCTGCCCAGCTCAACTGGGGTTCTTTGACGGAGAAGGTGGCCGGGCGAGGTGGCCCTCACGTTGGACCCCCTTGTGGGTGCGGGGACGTGGTTGAAACCGGAGGCTAAAGGCGGCTTGAGTATCTTCTTCCCCCGGCAACCAAGGCAGAGGGCGCTGATTGGCTTGGCGTGGCTTGGTGGTGATGGGGCCTCCTGCGGGTTTGTGTGTGTGGGAAGCTTCTAGAGTGGATCTGCAAACTGATTAGAAACTGAGGATACTCGTCCGTCCGTCGTGTATTAGGGGGAAAGGCTGTTCTTGGTCCTGAGCTGTGACTAGCAGTGGAGCTTCAGATATTAAGATTCCGTTCTCCGTCTTTAGTTCTCTATCTGCAGAATGGGTTTGTGGTGATCCTAAATGCCCTCTGTGAAGACTGCGCACTCTTCTGCTGGTGCTTTCTTAAGTGCTAGGGTGGGGGTGATGATGGGAGTGGCAGAGAGGGTACCTGAAGTGAGTTTTTGGGGAGTGGCTTCCTCCACAGAAGTTCAAGGGGAGATTTCCTGAAGGGAACACACCGACTAGAAGTCCAGCAGCTTCCCATCCCCCACCACTGGTTGTGCTTTAGTGGTCTTGGGGGCCCCCTGGAAAATCAGGTTTGGACAAGAAAGCCATTTATGTTAGGGTCACATCCTGTGTTTGGTTGCCAAGTTGCTTTGTGCCTTGCTGGTTGGTTTTTTGGTTTGCTATTAAAGGTGTTAAGCGGTAAAGTTTGTGGCAATCGATGCTTACAACGTTTCTTTTGGTTGTGGTATTATGAAGCAAGAACTTGGGGACTTGAAAAGTTAGTTTCTTGGCGCTTTCAAACTGATGGCTTACTGGGTTAAATCTTAACTTCTTATTTTGGTCTTGACCTGGGTGAATTCAGTGTAACATTACTCTTTGGCAATAAATTGACTCTTGTTCTACTTATTATTGCCCCAGAATCTTGGCCCCGAGGTAAGAAACCCATTTTTGAAAGGACTTCTGGGCCTTAAACACAACACCTAGAATTTTGAAATAGAGCCGATGCCATAAATCTTGGTCTTGCGTCTTGAAAAAGTTGGATTGGCTTTAGGGTGTGTGCTGTGTTGGGCAAATCTACCTGGAGAAAGGTCAAAGTGTGCTTACCACATTCTGAAGGCAGATGGAGGTGCAGTCCAGGGAAGGGGCAGCATGGCAGCTTCTGGGAAGCAGGTGCTCAGTGTTTATGGCATTGTGCATTTGGGTCCAGGTTTGAGAGTTTCCACCTCTTTATGTCTCTGCATGTGTGTAATGAAAGTACAGAAGAAAATGTAATTGTACGAATGATGGTTCAGGAACAGTAAGAGTTTACTCCAATTGATAAAGAAATTTCCATTTTAAAATGAAAACATAACATTGTAAATCAACTGTACTCCAATAAAAGGTAAAAAAATAAAAACAAAAATAAACTTCAGGGGCTTCCCTGGTGGCGCAGTGGTTGAGAGTCCGCCTGCTGATGTGGGGGACGCGGGTTTGTGACCCGGTCCGGGAGGATCCCACATGCCGCGGAGCGGCTGGGCCCGAGAGCCATGGCCGCTGAGCCTGCACGTCCGGAGCCTGTGCTCTGCAATGGGAGAGGCCACAACAGTGAGAGGCCTGGCGTACCACACAAAAAAAAAAAAGGCTTGTTTCTAATTGACTTCCTCTTATCTTTTCCAGCTGATCGCAATATGTCTTCAGGAAATGCCAAAATTGGGCACCATGCCCCCCAGTTCAAAGCAACTGCTGTAATGCCAGATGGTCAGTTCAAAGATATCAGCCTATCTGACTACAAAGGTAAGAGTAGTTAGGTTCATTAATGTGGAATTATGTTACAATCTAGGGATGGCTTGTTCATTTTCTGTATCTCTTGTCATATTTTTGATTGTAAAATGATTTTTATATCTCCTGTGTCTTCAGGGTAAGAGGCTTTGTCTTTCTATTGAATTGAAGTGGTGATTATCATCAGTGAACACAGGGTAGCTATCCTAAGTCCAAACTGCTTCTGGAGAAAGCACAAGCTTCATTATGTCTGGACATATATCTTTATTATTTTCCCAGTATTGCTCCTCATTATATTATTGGAGATATTCTCATTATCGTGTTATAAAAGGCCTTCAACAATTTAAAGTCTCAGAGCTAAAGTCTTTGGAGCTGTGAGACTGTATATTCAGTTCAGTTTAAGAAATATGTGTGTCATGATTGCTGTATTAGGCAGAGGGCTTAGGCACATTCCCTTGACTGTTTTGCCCCCAGAGAAAAATTGGTGTCACAATTAGAATAACTCTCCTTTCTGTTAAATAGTTTCAAGTAGACAGCTAGCAAGTTCTAATGAGGTTCTTTTTATTTTGCAGTCATGGAGCAGCAGGGTCTTCTGGGACAATTGAAAATAGAAATTCCTTAGAATGCAAACCTGAAACTCAGGTGTCAAGTATACCTTTCTTGATGGTGTAGCAGTTGGTTCCAAGAGTCAGCTTTTGGGTAGAACCTGTGACTAGGTTTCTTAACAAATTACACATATTGGTTGGAATGAGAGCAGATAAGTGGGGCCCTATGGAGAGAAGCTCCTCCTGGCAAACAAGGTAAGTAGCACCATAGGGAGGTGACTCTGGCTCAAGGGCAAAGGCATGAGGTTTAGGAAGAGCTATTGTGTTCTCTCCAGGGCTTGACCTGCTGTAGCTTGTTAGGCAAAGCCTCTGAGGAAGGTTGTTTTCGGTGAGTGTGTTTATAGTGATTTTGGCTTTCAAAGTGAATGTCCAAAGGATCTGCTTGTTTTTGACTTTCAAACATTGTTGCTATCTGGAAATAAGTGAATATTTGGAATTGTTCCAAATAGCTCAGCCCATTAGGTATGGTGAGAAGCTGCCCTCAGGTTGAAGATCTAGAATACTTCAATTGGTAATCAGAATGAGTTTCATAAAATTGCAACTAGAAATTCTGTTACCTACCAGGAGAAGTTTTGGAACTTTTGCCTTATAAATTTTTTTTTTGCTTGTCCTGTCAGGCTTGTTTGAAACATATCTGTGGTTATTCAGGTGATCACTTAAACCTTAGCCATCAGAGACTTCCCTGGTGGTCCAGTGGTTAAGAGTCCCCCTTCCAGTGCAGGGGACGTGGGTTCAATCCCCAGTCGGGGAACTAAGATCCCATATGCTGCGGGCATGCTGTGGGGCAACTTAAGCCCGTGCGCCACAACTACAGAGCCTGCACACTACAACTAGAGTGAAGCTCGTGCACACTGCAGGAAGACCCGCTGCAGCCTAAATAAATAAACAAATAAACAAATCTTACCCATCACATTACTGTGGTTCCTTGTGGAAGAATTGCAGAGGTTCTGACTTTCTCTTGTTGGTCTTACTGCCTTGCAGCAGAGAATGCAGCAATTCGGCTCTTTCTGGGCACTGATTATATAAGCATTGGCATTAGATTGTCCAGTAGATAATTGCGTCTTTGCTTTTTTTCTTCACTGGAGAACTTGGTGTTTGTGCTAATTTTAACTATCCAGAGATCAAAATTAGATGGAACAGTGTTTATTCTGTAGTTGGCAGCTAACATGGAGGCAGGAAAATAAAGCATGGAAATGAAGAACTTTTTCTTGTGGAAGAGGTTCTGACAGTAGGTGCAAGGAATCTTCTCTGTTGAGCATCTTGGCATTTTAACAAATGTGTCTGCCATCATCTTGGAAAGGCTGCTTTTTTCCATAGGAGAATGTCTTCAGGTTTACATTCTCTATAAGGCAAGGAAGTCTGTTTCTTTCCTTTTTTTTTTTAAATACATTTATTTACTTATTTATGGCTGCGTTGGGTTTTCGTTGCTGCACGCGGGCTTTCTCTAGTTGCAGAGAGTGGGGGCTTCTCTTGTTGCCGAGCACGGGCTCTAGGCGTGCGGGCTTGAGTAGTTGTGGCACGTGGGCTTAGTTGCTCTGCGGCCTGTGGGATCTTCCCAGACCAGGGCTCAAACCCGTGTCCCCTGCATTGGCAGGTGGATTTTTAACTACTGCGCCACCAGGGAATTCCCAGGAAGTCTATTTCAAAGGCTAACTTGGGCTTTTTTATTTCCCCCCAGGAAAATATGTTGTGTTCTTCTTTTACCCTCTTGACTTCACCTTTGTGTGCCCCACGGAGATCATTGCTTTCAGTGATAAGGCAGAAGAATTTAAGAAACTCAACTGCCAAGTGATTGGTGCTTCTGTGGATTCTCACTTTTGTCACCTGGCATGGTAAACCTCTTGGTCCATTTGGCATGGAGATTTTTTGTTTTTCTTTTTTTAAAATTACTACCTTTTTTTTTTGGCTGCGCTGTGTGGCATGTGGGATCTTAATTCCCCGACCAGGGATGGAACCTGTGCCCCCTGCAGTGGAAGCGCAGAGTCTTAACCACTGTACCACCAGGGAAGTCCAGGCATATGGACTTTTAAATTAAGCAGCAACTGGGACTGGGAGGCTTTGGCAATAGACTTTCTCAAGTATTGATTTCTGGCTCATAGAAGGAGAACAAATGCTCTGACTTGTTGTTACTACCTGGCAGCAGAGAAAAAGCAGCTTGGATTACAGCTGAGTGTACCCTGGTGACCTTAACTGTCCTCAGCCGGTTATTTTACTGCTGGAAAAAGTTTGAAGTTTTCTGGGGAGTAAGATTAGGAATGTTGGACAGGAGAAGGAATAGTTATAGTTAATGCTTTTGCTACACAAGAGTTTGAATGAATGTATGTGTGCTTTTTGCTGTAGGATCAACACACCCAAGAAGCAAGGAGGACTGGGGCCCATGAACATTCCCTTGATATCAGACCCCAAGCACACCATTGCTCAGGACTATGGGGTCTTAAAGGCTGATGAAGGCATCTCATTCAGGTATATACCTGCTGGGGGGCTGACAGTCATCAGGAGAATTATCTGATTGGCTGAGGACCTTTTATTTGAAAGGTAGAGCCCTGATCTGTGGAGTCTTTTTTCTTATTTCATTTATTTTCCTGTTGTATTGAGAAATAATTGATAGACTTCACTGTAAGTTTAAGGTGTATGGCATGATTTCATTTAATTCTTTTATGCTGGGCCTAAGGGGAAGGCCAGTGCAAGTGTGGGAGACCAGCCTATTTCCATTTCTTCTCTATTCTAAGAAAGCAATTTCTAAAACTGTACTGTCTTTCTCAAACCTTTAATACTTTTTTCCAGGGGCCTTTTTATTATTGATGATAAAGGTATCCTTCGACAGATCACCATAAATGACCTTCCTGTTGGCCGTTCTGTGGATGAGACACTGAGACTGGTTCAGGCCTTCCAGTTCACTGACAAACATGGGGAAGGTAAGTCAGTCTGCCTGGTGACAGGACAGCGGAGTGGGAAAGATGGGAGGAACAAAGTCTACCAGATAAAAGGGTGATTATGTCTCTTCAAGAAGTTGCCATCTCTGAATTATAGTGGGTTGTGGGGGTGGGGCAATGGAAAAGCCTGGGGAGGAGAATATAAAGGCTTCTTGTTCCAACCGCGTATTCCCAGCTTCTGCCCTGATCACTTAGTATCGCTCACTGCTGCAGATTCAACTTATTAAAAGAGTGTAGGAGGATCCCATAGGGTGTGTTAAGGGCGAAACAAAAGGCTGGGAATCACACCTAGACATGAACCATGCCGCTCTTGACAAGTGTTTACTGGGGGGAGAGCTTAATCCCTGTAGACCATATTTGTTTCATTGGGGTAATGTCCAACCAGTTTTGGAAAATGAAACGAAAATAGGACTAAGATAACTTATCCAAAGACAGGTAGAAACAGTTAATACATTTTTATCTTTTAAAAATCCATTCTGTTGGTGCAATGTGGTTGTATTTGTAAGACTTATAATCAACAAATACCAAACTATATATATGCTCAATATAAAAATTTTTCTAAGGAAGGAGGGGTTAGGGCTGAAGGGTTTGAGATGAAATACCAAGGTTCTTCGTTAGAAGTTCCAGGATGAAAGACGATGTTCTTGTGAGTCTGAACATGACCGAGTAGATTCAATTTACGGTTTTTATCTAGCATTTGCTAGAGTGCAGGTCTTTCTTACTGCTCTAGCCCTTCTCTCCTTATATATTCTCTCATTGCAGTGTTTTGATAAAGTCCTGAACTACTTGCTCCCAGCCTTTGAGTTTATAAGGCTGTAGCTTTTGACAGCTCCCCACTTCTGCCCAGTGTAGTTGTTGCTTGGAATGAGATAGCCTTATCCCAACTGGGTTGAGTTTTAAGAACTCGGCTCCTCCATCTGCTGCAGGTGCTGGGTATGTAGGGGGAGGGGATCTTGAACCCCACCCCCACCCCAGCTTAATATGATTGAGGGTAAGATGGTTGTGATCAAGTGCTACTGATACCAAGTACGCAGGTGGACTTGGACAAATTTCTTGTCTTATTACATCTCATTTTCTTTCTCTAAAAAATAAGTAGTTCTGACTAGCTCTCTAGGGCTCATTTCAGCTCTGATCTTGTGAGTTAAAGGAGGTGGAAGTTAAGAGTCTGGATTAGTGGTGTTTGTTTGGGGGACCCAAAAGTGCTAGCTTGACTAGAGTGGAAGGCTAATAGGTAATGGGAATCAGAAGGCACCATTTGCAGAAGCATGTGTGGGCTTTACTCTGGATTAAAGGAGCAGACAGCTGCTGAGACTGCCCCCTGGTGGAGAATGAAGTTCAGTACAAAGACGGAAGGCACTGTGGAGTGGCCAAGTCGGCCCTTTACTGGACTTTGCTAGGACCTTGCATAGACTCTTGAACCCAAGCTTTCATGACTCTGTGAAGCTTGCTTCTTCACACTCTATTGTTCTCTGCTGCTTCCCATCCCATTAGAACAGGCACAGCTTTCTGTGCGCAGCCTTTTATGGCTTATAGTATGATAGTTCCCACTTGAGAATATGTAAATACCAACCAGGCAGTCTATATGACGTGCTGTCATGTGTTGTTTATTTGACAAATAACCCCGCATTCCTATTTTTAAAATTGAGATATAATTGACATATAACATTATATTATTTTCAGGTGTACAACATAATGACCTTATGTTTGTATATCCTATGTTCGTATTTTTACCTAAAAATTTTTTTTGATCTTGAATTTTACACTTTTTTGCGGGGAAGGGGTCTTTAAGTGAACTACATTACATTTCAGCAGAGAGAAGGGTGGAACTGACAATTTCCATAGAGAAATTTTTTACTGAAAAAATCCTATATTCCTATTTTTAAGGACAAATAAACCAATATTTAAACACAGTATATATTCATAGTTAATGGTGGAACTGGGATCCAAATTCAAAGCCCTCTTTTTCTTAGGTAATTTCAAATGCTGAAAAAGTCATTGTTTAGGGCCTTCTGTGTTGGCGAGAGTTGTGGTACTTCAGCTGCACTTGAAAGCTGGTAAATGTGGGACTCAGCCAGTTCTTCTGGGCTCCATATTGATTCTGAAAAACCAGCACTGTTGGGTATGAGTGAAACATCCAAGTGTGGATCTTTCTGTCCTGTCATTAGTTATGGTACAGTCTTAAGTGCCAAGAGGCTTTAGTGCCAAGGAGACTAAATTGTCAAGGTCCTTCTTTCTGGTTCATTATTCCTCCTATCTTTGTATCATTTGTATTCCTGGACAGAAGAATCTTTGGTTTCCCTGCTGGCAAACTACAGGGTGACTCTGGGTCTGGTCTCTGTTTTTATGTTGCTTTTTATTCTTGGAAGCTTGTTTATGCTTAGGACCTGTGTTCTAATCCTTTGGTGCCACTAAAGCTAATGACTGTGTCACAATCAAATGGAGATTTTGTAAAGCAGCTGGGTTTGCCATTTAGTGCTTGTTCCCTCCATACCTTGTTCCCAGACTGCTGTTTGCAGTGTCTGACATCTGAGGCTTTGACATCCTTGGACTGAAAGGGGCTTCCCCTCTCTCACCTGAGCAAGTGAGATTTTTGCTGCTCCATTACTGAACTTTGCTGACTACATGCTTCCTAGAAGACTAAACAGCAAATAGAGTAGAAAATCAGAGATTGGTTCCCTTGCCTCACTTTCCTCAGGTTTGCCCAAGGAGCATTGCTAACTTAGGATCGTTGGAAAGGTTGAAAGGTGCTTTTCTGCATAAAGTGTGCGAAAGATTCAAACTTGGACCTTTTGCTTACCAAGGTATAGCAGGCAGTTACTTAGTGAAACAAGCAGGACCTTCTGTGGAGGTTGTGCCCCTTATTTCAGGCATTCTTGTTTGGCAGAATTAAGGAACACTGAGAAGGAAAACTGTTTGCTGCTTTCAGATCTCTGAAGGGCTGCTAGAGGGAAGAAGCAGCTTAGTGTTAGGGTTTACACAGTCCTAGCTTTGTCATTTTTTAGCTTACATTTTTCTTGGGTATGGGGGCAAGTCACTACCTTAATCAATTTTTATTGTGGTTATATATAATTTACCTTTTTTTTTTTTTTTTTTGCATTACGCGGGCCTCTCACTGTTGTGGCCTCTCCCGTTGCGGAGCACAGGCTCCGGACGCGCAGGCTCAGCGGCCATGGCTCATGGGCCCAGCCACTCTGCGGCATGTGGGGATCTTCCTGGACGGGGGCACGAACCCGTGTCCCCTGCATTGGCAGGCGGACTCTCAACCACTGCGCCACCAGGGAAGCCCCTAATTTACCTTTTTGAGTGCATAATTCAGTGGCATTAATTACATTCACAGTGTTGTACATCTATCACCACTGTTTCTCTTTTTCATCATCCCAAACAGGCAGTAGTAACCATGAAGCAATAACTTACCATTCCCCTTTCCCTCCAGCCTTTGGTAAACTTCTACTTTCTGTGTCTATGAATTTGCCTATTCTAGGTGTTTCATGTGAGTGAAATCATATAGTATTATCCATTTGTGTTTGGATTCTTTCACCTAGCATAATGTTTTCAAGGTTTATCCAGGCTGTAGTATGTATCAGAACATTATTATTTTTAAAGGCCGAATAATATTCCGACCGACACACACACACACACACACACACACAGAGTTATGTGTATCCATCCGTTAGCAGGTTGTTTCCACCTTTTGGCTATTGTGAATAATATTGCTAAAATATTGGTGAACTGGTGTCTGAATCCTTGTTTCCAGTTACTTTGGGGCTATATATAGGAGTAGAATTGCTGGGTCACATGGTAATTCTATGTTTAGATTCTTGAGGAACTGCCGAACTGTTTTCCACAGCACATGCACCATTTTACATTCCCACCAGCAATACCAAGGGCTCTTTACATCCTTCCCAACATTTACTTTCCTTTTTTTTTTTTAAACTATAGCCATCCTAGGGGATGTGAAGTGGTATCTCATTGTAGTTTTGACTAGTGACGGCATATTTTCATGTTTATTTGACCATTTGTATATCTTTGGAGATATGTCTTTTTTCAAGTCCTTTGCCCATTTTTGAATTGGGTTGTCTGTTGAGCTGTGGGAGTTCTGGATTTCAATTTTGGCTATTAATCCCTTATCAGATATGATTTATAAATATTTTTTTCCATTCTGTGGGTTGTCTTCACTCCATAATGTCCTTTAATCTACAAAAGTCCTTAATGTCCATCAAGTCCAATTTACCTTATGTTTTTTACTGTTGTTTGTGTTTTCAGTATCATGTCTAAGAATACATTTCCAAATCTAAGGTCATGAAGTTTGACCACCCTGTGTTTTCTTCAAAGAGTTTATGGTATATAGGCTGTTGATCCATTTGCGAGTAAACTTTTTGTGTATGGTATGAATAGATGTCCAATTTCATTGTTCTACATGTGGAAATCCAGCTGTTCCAGCACCATCTGTTGAAGAGCATTTAAGCTTATTTTTCAAAGGTGCATTTTTGAAGCATACATAAAATTACTGAGAACATATGAATACCCACTTACCTACTACCTACTGTTAACAAAATCGTAATATTTTGCTGTACATGCTTTAGACAGATTATTTTTAGAACAAAGTATAAAGTTGAAGCTGTTACTTAATTTCTTTAAATTTCAGTTACTCTGTGAACAAATTAGGTATCATAGTAATTAGGGCTCTGGTGAGGATTAAATTACATATTTATAGCTTTGAACTAAAAGGCTGAATGATCTCAGACTGCAGGGTAGGTTTCCTGGTGCCTGAATGTTGCTCTTTAGGGCTCACATTTGGTTTTGAGGCATCCACTTGTCCTTGGGAGGGTGGAGCTCACCACTGATCAGGTTATTAATTAGTATCCTTTCTTTTGCAGTGTGCCCAGCTGGCTGGAAGCCTGGCAGTGATACCATCAAGCCTGATGTCCAGAAGAGCAAAGAATATTTCTCTAAGCAGAAGTGAGCACTGGGCCATTTTAGGGCCAGGCTGCAGTAGGTGGCCATGAGAACAAAACCTCTTTTGTACTATTATCATGCTTAAAACACAAGACCTTGCACTCAGCCCAGATGTGGTGTGGGACAGGACAGGCCTTTCCTGCAGGGGCTGGGGAGGCCAGCCTTTCTTCCTCTGGGGGGAATGGCCTGAGCTGTATTATGGGGCAGGCAAACTGATGTGTATAGTAGTAGGTTATCGCTTTTGGTCTTTTGTAGTTTTATTAAACTTGAGCCGAGACCTTGTTGATTCTTCATTTTAGGGGGACATTAGCCTTTGAGTGTAAGAGGAATTTACTTTTTGCTTTTCCCTCTTTAGGGGAAAATGAGGTGTGAGAGTGTCTCAGAATCAGGAAATTATATTGAGGGGAAATGCAAGTACATACAGAGGATGGACCTCGAAGCAAGGTGTTTCATTTTCACCATATCTGGAGAAGAGCAAGGCCTCCTACTACAGTACTGGCCAAGGCACTGCAATTTTTGCTATAGGCTGGGTTGCAGGTTAAGAGCCCAATGAGATTACTGACATTTACTTTTACACTACTGGGAGGGCTGTATGAAAACCTGAAGCTTGGCCTCTTCTGATAAATGCCTGGTACTGGTTCTGTAAAAAGATCAGAGTTAGAGGCTTCAGTACCTTTGGAACTAAAAGGGGGAGGGGGAGACAAACACAGCGCTGGTGTTCATAGGGTAGGTTTCTGTGTCAAAAGCACAGTGCTGAGCACCTCTTGGCTTCCCTGGGTTTCTATCCTTGATTTAAGGGTAGTTCTTATTCTCATATCATTGTCCTGAGGGAGGGTTGTCAGTGGGGCAAAGGTGGATTCCTCCTGGGCTCTTGAGGCTAGGGCAGATTCAGGACTGAGAATCCTTCTGTGTATCATGTGGTGCCCTTCTAGACACCTTCCAGACATGGCTACCCCAGCCTACCTACCCCTCCAGTATTCAGACAAGTAAGAACTATGAGCGGCAGTATAGGATTCCTGGGGCCTTTAATAATAGCTTATTATATGCCAGGTACTATTTCGTATTTATTCAGTCTCCATAAGAACCCTCTGAGGCAGGTACCGTTATTTAGGGGATAGTTGCTTCTTAAGCCCTGTAACAAGTAGCATCTTGAAGCACTGCAGAGAAATGGTAACAGGTAATAATCCCACATTCCAAGGCAGGTGGCAAGTCTGGATCTGCTTTGGTCTTTTGACCAAACTTCTTTAAGCCTTGTTATCTTCATTTAATATCTCTACTATAATTCTTTATCAAAAATGATCATCTTGTACCCAATAAAATCGTGTCTAGCCAAATAAGTCCCAGCAGGTGCAACTGTCATAAATGAGGATCCCACAGGGGAGGGGAGGGTATCAAGGGCCAGAGGATGCAGGTGGTGAGACCCTGGGGCTGAGCCAGCCTCTGCTGGGATTCTGAGGCTTCCTGGGGATGAATGTGGTGAAATGAAGCTCTTGGGATGTAGAGCTAGGCTCCTCTGAGGTCTGGGCCAAGCCCAGTAAGGCCAAGCGTTGGGCAGGCGGAGTGGAAAAGTAGGCCTTCTGCTCTTCTGAGTAGCGCTCCTGAGGTGGTACAGCATCCCGGTAAGTCCAGTCACGCCAATGGAAGTTGAAGCGTTCAAGCAGGGTGATCCGGTCAGCTCTTGCAGGTACACAGTCGAGGGGCTTTGTGGGTGGCAGATCTGGCACCTCTATTCCTCGCAGCAGCACGACCCCTCGGATGGCAAACCAGCCCCCAAATCTGGGATGTATGCACACACCTGATATGTGCTGGGGAGTGGGTAAAAAAGAAGACAGTCATGGAGGTCGTCTTGGCACCAAATCCAGCTACCAGCAATGCAAGCTAGGTTTGTTCACTTACTCATTCTCATTCTGAGTCTACATGTGAGCCTCTGTCAGTCCTTGACTGGACTCCTCTATTCCCTCTCCTGGACAACTTTTTTCATGAAGTCACTGACCACAAGGAAACGTTCCTTGAGCTGAACTTCAGCTTCCCAGTCTCACCACTCTAATCACAGCTCTGCCCCCTCCATTCTATCACAAAGACTAAGAACAGACTAGTTCTCTGTGTCCCTAGGAACCAGACCCCTGACCATGGTGCATCTTTGTCCTGGATTGTACCCATCAATTCCTTTACCCAGGGGAGGTGGAAGAATGACACCTGAAATCTTTTTTTTCTTTTGGCTGTGCTTCGCGGTTTGCGGGATTCTCAGTTCCCCAACCAGGTAATGAACCCGGGCCATGGCAGTGAAACCCTGGAATCCTAAACACTAGGCCTCCAGGGAACGCCTGGGACTTGAAATCTTGAGGGATTTTCCTTTCCTTTTCTTTCTCAGCCCCTATTCATTAATATTTACCCTCTGACCTGGGTTCCCCAGGGGTCAGACTCCACATCCTGTCGTTGGTAGTAATAAGCTGCCCCTGCCACATGGGCTGCTGTCTGGGCCAGAATCTTGGGGCGCCGGTTTGGGTGTACCTCGTAGTCAGCGATGATTTCTACTTGCATCTCTGGGAGGCTCTGTGATAGAGAACAAGATGGAAGCTTTTAGCACAAGAAGAATCATGGCCATGTCCAACAGAGCCTTAAGTTGTGTTAACACGGCCCTGTCCTCAGAAGTCATGTTTAAAGGGGAAACATGATCTTAAACTTGGAGTGGGGCTGGGGGCTCCAGCGTGAAGAAAGCAATATTGTGTCTAAGAGGGCCCATGTTTGAAGGGAAATACAGTCTTGTTCAGAAACCTTTATGAGGGGTGACTTGGCTCTGCCCTCCGGAGGCCCAATGTGGAGGAAGACATGGCCCAGCTTTGGGGAGACCCAGTGTATGTGTACGTGTGTATATACATGTAAAGTGTGTAGTGGGGGAGTATTCTGTCCTCAAAAGACCCCAAAGACAGCATAAAGCTTCCAGGTCTAGGGCAAAGAAAGGTGAGAGATGCGTGGGGAATGTTGGGCTTATTCCCATTTCACTTGGAGGCCAAGGGAAATCTGATCATATAGTTGTCCATCAGTGAAGGGTGAGTGAGACTGGTTTCAGACCTGGGGGGCTGCTAGAGGAGGTGGCCAAACCCGGGGTGAGAAGGCAGAATGGGGAGAGATCACATTGTCAAGGCTGGCTTTAGGATACCTTTCTGCCCGGGAAGTGGCTCCTAGCCCTAGGCATGTCTAGATCCTGCACTAAGCTTCAAGGAGCTGGAAGCAGATGCAGGTTTTGAAGCTGGGGAAGGCTACAGCCAGCGTTGCTCACCTCTCTAACACGGCCCAGGTGGTATGCCACACACTGGTCCACAGGGTCAGTCAGTGGTTGGAGGTGGCAGCTCTGCAGGAAGGGCTTGAGGGCCCGGTCAAACATGGCAGGTGTGCTGAGTACCAGGAAGGCCAGGGTAGGTCCTGGCAGGGGCAGGTGGAAGGCTGGAGGCAGGAGTGCATTATACCATGCCACCTGGAACAGAGAAAATTCAGGCCACACAAGAGGGCCAACTTAGGCCTTAGCCAGGCCCATACCTTAGCTTTGCATTCAAGGCTTCATGCATCTTGCCCAGCCTCCCTCTTATTCAATCAATGAAATTCTACTGATGTATGATGTGTGTTTATGGGGACGCATCTGAATCTGACATGGAGTTACAATAGAGAGGCAAAGAATTCATAAAAAACTAAGGACAAAAAAAATTGATTATATTGTGATTAGTGCAATAACAGAGCCAGTGAAGGCCCTCTGAAATTTGAAAAGGCTTGGAAGCTGAGTCTTGAAGGCTAGGGAGGAAACTTACAGGCTGACGTGGAGAGGGAGAATCTGGTATGTGTTTTAAATAGGTCCCAGCATAAACAAAGAGGTAAAAAGTGCAAGGCATAGTTGGAGAATAGCAAATTGTCTAGTTTGACAGAAGTGAAGCATCTGTAGAGGGGAGCAGAGGGAGAGAAGCCTGGAGAGATCAGTAGGAGTAAGACTGACTGGCCTTGAATACTACCAATTTGAGGAATATGGGTCTAATTTGGTGACAATGAGGGGCTAGCCATTGAAGATTTAAGGAGTAAACTGACATGATCAGTTTTAGATCAGTCTGGCTGCAGTGTGGAGGATGGAATGGAGGTAAAGTGACAGCAAGTAGGTTACTGCAGAAATTCAAATGATAAATAGTGGCCTGGACCAAGAGCATAGATGGGTTGAATGGAAGGAAATGGATCTGGGATAGGAGACAGATTGCTAAAGGTCTCAGTGGCTGATTGTATGTGGAGCTAGGGAGGTGAGAGAAGGAGGAGCTTAGGATGATTGGCAGGGCTGTATATGGCACTGTTCAATACCATAGCTCCCCCTATCCAGGCCTACCTGATTGCACCAGCTAGGCATCCCCACTCTCCCTCATACCTGCCATCCACCACTACTACCTCAACACCTTTATTCAAGCTCTTCCTGATATTTGGGATGTACATAACCTTCCAATCTATCTTTTCATATATAGTTCAACTCCATTTTTTCCAGGGAAGCCTCTCTGAGGCTAGATCCAACCTACTTCTTCCTCTATAATCCTCTCCCAGCACTGCTGTGTGCCACTCAGTGGAAGGGGTGGAAGTGGGCTGCCTCGTAAGCATCAGGCAAAAGGCTCAAGCTGAGTTGACTTAGCTTTGTTTCCAAGCACAGGGTTCAGTGCAGGGGACACTGGATATAGGGAAATGGACCTATGGGAACAAGGGTAGGTGGTGATGCCAGACTTCTGTGTCAGGCAAGTGTATAGTTTATATACCCAGCCCAGCACTGGTGACTGGCAACATCATGAATGTAACCTTTTATTGGTAGATGGAACAACCCAGCCAACTGTCTGCTTGCTCAACACCATGAATGCCCTTCGCTAATCAGATGACCAAAATTCTAGCCATGCAAACATTCCAGGCCTTGCCCTCCTCCCAACTCCTTCGGGAAGCTTCCAAAATGACTCTGGCCCCACAGTACCTTTCTTCCTGTAAATTACGTAGGTGACAAAGCCACAGGGTTACTGGATCATATGGTGTCTCCTATTCATCAATCCGGCATTGTATGAGGGTAAAAGGACAAACCTGCAACAGTTCTCTACCCGTTTAGCCCAAGCGCCCGTTGAGACCCTGTCCCGATACGTCAAACGAACACGGGGCCAGAAGAGCTCGGGAAAGTTCAGAGGACTCCAGGGCCTCACGCCGGTGGCACCGAAGCCAACCATACACTTCGCCCTAGCACCACAGTAGGGATAAACCAACCTGGAAGGGGTAAACCTCGAAGCCGAAAGGGCACAACGTGTCCTCAATCTTCTGCTTCAGCTCTGCTACTTGCGGCTCCATAGCGCACGCTACACGCTGAGCCTGCTGGGGAATGGAGTCTCAAGGTAACTCGGGACGTTAAGCTTTGAGGCAGCTTGGACTCCATTTCCCCGGAACTACTGGGATCGGCAGCGGGACTTCGTTGGCTCTGCGCGATGCATCCTGGCACACGTAGTTCATTCGGTCCTTAGAGACAGCCACTACAGAAGCCGAAAGACTCAGTTTCCCGGCAAGCTTCACGGTGGGGCTGTGACTGCGCGTGTTGCTTCTAGGGAAACGTAGTTCGGTAGCCTGCATCACCAGCTGTCTCCAGTAGAGGTGAACTCAGTTTCCCAAGTGGCACCGCGGAGACCAGTGCGAAGGCGGGCTTTCCCGGCCTACCGTAAGGTTTGAACCGGGCGGCGGCAGTAGTTCGGTGTGATGGCGCAAGTGTCGTGCGTCTGGAGAGGTCTCGACCAAGATTCGGTACCTTTTAACTCCCACCTGATATCTGCGTATCAGGGCATCCCGCTTTTCCACCAGTTCCCCAAGGACGTTGCTCCCCTGACTAGTCCCAGAGGCGTAGTTTTGGTCTGATACTGCATCCTTACCTTTATTATTGCATCCCCCACTCACCTCTTTAGATCTGACGTTGTGGTCTTTCCTGGGCTGTGCCTTGGGTGCCCACAGTTGGGAGAGCAAGGGCACAAGATGCCAGGGAGCCAGAGCTCTGCCGCAGGCTATGAGTAGGAGCCTGAGATGGTCTGAGCACCTCGATGCGCTTCTCAATGCTACTGACGGAAATGTGGCCAGGATTAAGGTGAGGGGGCGCCTGAGTCCCCCGCCCTCTGGTTTAGGGGCTGTGGGTTAAAGGACTGCAAGACAGAACTCATTGGCCTGTGCATTTGTTTTTTTGTAGCAAAGGCTGTATCCCCTTGGAGTCTCCACCACGGGTATTGTTCCTTTTTCTACCTATCCCTCAGCCTTTTCTCTTTCCAGAATCTGCCTTTTTCCAGTGCCTATGCCGTCCACTAGTCCTTGCAAATTCCAGCTTTTTATTTTCCTGAACAAACATTTCGCCCCCCCCCCACCCCCCCAATAGGCTTTGCACTCGTCCCTTCCTTATTCCCTCAGCAGGAGACCTGACTGGGACCCGGATTTCCCCTCATTACTTGCCTCCCCAGTCAGGAGTCCAAGCTCAACAGCCTTGGGCTCTAGAGACTCCCATTGTCCCAGAGAGACTAAGTTGGGCTGAGGCCCGTAGTGCATCTTCTCTCTGGGATGAATTTACTATTCTTCGATCCCAGCTTCGATCCCAGGCTCAGGTGAGGCATGGAATCCTAGGTGAGTATGTTTGGGGTTTGCGTGAGATGAGGATACCAGGGGTTGGGGGAACCCCTTGCATAATAGATCGTGTGGTTTTTCTGCCTGGGTAGGTGACTGAGGCACTAAGGCAGGCTGTGCAGGGCCTGCTGGAAGAGCGAGAGCAGCAGAAGTACCAGATCTCTGCCCTAGAAGGTATCTGATCGGTTCTTTTCTTCATATACACAGTCTCATATGTGTGAACACATTTTGTTGCACTCCTGTTGTGTGTGTGCTTGTGTCTTGATTTGCAAGTGGAGTCTCTAGGCTCATGTGTGAAGTTCTTAGAGGGGCTGATCCCCAACTTGTCCCACTACAGCATCACTAAGGTTGCTGCAGGGGGGCCCAGAGCAAAGGGTCCTTCTCCTGGAGCAACGCCTGGAGGGGCTGAGAAGGGAACTGCAGGGCCTTCGAAGCTAGGTACAGGAACAGGCGTGAGCCCAAATACAAACAGGACCACAAAAGTGCAGTGCTACCAGTGGCCTTCACCAAGAGCTGCAGAATGAGTAAGTGATGGGCAAAACCTCGCCTTCTTCAGGTCTCTGAACTCCTGGTACTCTGGTAGCCTCCTCTGGGCTTGTTAATTGGCTTTAGAATGACACTGCTGTCATTCCTGCAGGCTGCAACTGCTGTGGGAGGAGTCAGAGATTCTTTGGGAGGAATTGAAGTTGCTGCAGGACCAGCTGAGTGAGTAAAAGATTGGGGGTGGGTATGAAGTCACCTGTTCCCTTTTCTGGAAAGCCTTCTTGCTTTCCTAATAAATGACCATAGCTCTGACTGCTTGAGCTTCCTAGAAATCTGGCCAAATATTTTGTCTTACCTCTCATGGTGTGAGTCTAGTCTCCCCAGTCAGCTTGGAAACTTCTCAGCAGCTGGACCAGAATGCTTCTGTCCTAGTTTTCAGTGCCAGAGAAGGGGAAGGAAGGAAGTTGGAGAACATCCCCCTTACATTTTCTCTCATCCACAGGCCAGCACCAGGAGCTGCTGCTGAAACAGATGACTGAGGGGCGGCAAGCTCAGGCCCACAGCTGGAAGGTAGGACCAGGATCGGACCTATCTGTTCACATCTCCCTTTGGAGGCCCCGTCCTTTCTCTGTCTATCCTGTTTTGCTGGCGGGCCAGGATACCCTCTCCTATCTCTATCTCTTTCCTTCTCTTCCCTGTGCTGACTCCACCTGCCTCCAAATCTCTTCTTCCCAAGCCCTCTGCTCCAGGCCATGAGAAACTATCTTTGTCCACATGAGGGTTCCAAGTGTGCTGAAGAGGCTAATTGTGGGGAGGGGGAGTTGCTTCTGGAGAGGGAGAGGTTTGGTCCTACCTGGGCCCATGGTCTGGCAGATGTTGGATCAGCTGGAAAGTGGCCAGGAGGGCAAAAGTCACACCCTGGAGACTGCCAGGACAGAGGTCCAGGATGCCCGGTGGGAGCACGACCCCCTCAGGTCAGGGAGTGTGGGTGCTTGCGGTAGTGGAAGGGATTCGTCTCACAGAGACCAGGCACTAGGGACCAAAGTTCAGCTAGCTATCTTAAATTTGAAATGGGCTGGTAGGGGTGGTATGGTAGGGGTTGCAGCCCATACGGGCAGTACTGGGCATTCTTTACTTGACACAGAGTCACCGAGGTATTTCTATATATTTGGAGGATAAAGGGGGAGGGGACTGGAGTCCTAGCCTCAGGAAGGAGGACAGTTCTGTGCTGGGAGGGCCCCCTTGACCCACCATCACCATCTCTGCCTCTGATTCTTTCCCCTTTGCAGGACCTCCGTTCACGTCCTCCAGTCTAAGCTGCCCCTGGCTGCCACCTTCGCCATGTCTCTTTCTTCATCTAGCTCTGAAGTCAGTCTTCCAGACAGTTAACAGTAGTTGGGAACTTTTAAGGTAGCTAGGTGGGGGTAAGGCATGGATCTTGGGGAAGCTGAATCTGAATGGTGCCTGGATGCCAGCTGCCTAATTGTTTGACATTGGGTAGAATGGAGTCTCTGCCTCTTTCTTTGTGAATCCATCAACCTCCGTTGCTCCTTATCCCGAGTCAGGCCTTTATGTCCTTCCCCATCAGGGCCCACAGCCTAGGTCTGTATGTATCACAGTGCTTGCTGATGATTTGTTCTCTCTTCCCTTTCTTTCCTCTTAGATCTCCAGAGGCATACCCTTTCTAACCTGCAGCCCAGCAGCTTTCAGCTCCAGGCCCAGAGCCCTATACTTTAAGGGCCCCAAGATGCTCCTGAGTGACTGTAAGGACTTGTAAGAGCAGTAGGATGATGTCTTCTTTGCTCACCTTCCCTTCCAAGGTCCTGTTTCTGGGTCCCCTTCCCCTCCCCTCTTGATCTAGCTGGTGTTTGCCCTCCCTACTGAGGTTTGTCACTGCCTGTCCAGCCTTACCCACAAGCAATAAAATGGTTTAATCCTGCCTGATGTGTTTTCTGTGAATCAGCACCCACATGGGATAGACTCAGCTGTACCTGTGACTTGACTGCTTCCTGTCACCTCTCTCTCTGAAATCCAAGTTCATAGACATTTATAACTGTATCTTCTGAGTGCAAGCCCTGTGCTCAGTGGACGTTGGAAGGAAGAGCTCCCATTCTGGTGGGTAGAATGAGGTAGGACAATGCTCTGGGGCAGTACTGCTATGGGGATGCAGAGGAGGGCAAGACACTCTGGTGCGCCTTTGACCTGGCAAATAGAAGGCTTCCTCTCCTTTTTTTTCAGCTTCTGCCTCTTGAGGCTCACTCTAGCCCCTCCATATTTCTTCATCCTCAGCAGTCCAGGCTGCATTTCTGCAGCAGTCTCCTCCTTAGTGTCTCTTCTTTCAGTCTCTACCTCTAGTCCAATGGCGTTCAGGGCTTTTTGACTGTGACCTCCAGTAAGAAATACAGTTTACATTGTAGCATAGTAAATATAAATGTATGTATTTATTAATTGAAACAAATTTTATGATTCAATACTATTCTTTAAATTTTTTTTTTTTGATGATGAGAAACAATGCTGTATTTAATTAAATTTATTTATTTATTTATTTTTGCGGTACGCGGGCCTTTCACTGTTGTGGCCTCTCCCGTTGCGGAGCACAGGCTCTGGACGCGCAGGCTCAGCGGCCGTGGCTCACGGGCCCAGCCGCTCCGCGGCATGTGGGATCTTCCCAGACCGGGGCGCGAACCCGTGTCCCCTGCATCAGCAGGTGGACTCTCAACCACTGCGCCACCAGGGAAGCCCTTATTCAATACTATTCTTACTAAGAGTTATGCACTCTGATATTTCCTATTATATTTTTTAAAATGCTTTGTGGCTATTGGTTCTGATCCTTCTACCACTTGGTTGCTCTCTGGAAGTATACCTTCCTGGGTAGATTAGGGAAGCTTTACTTTTTCCTTACCTGGGCTTTGTGTTCTAGACAGTGCAGTCCAGGGTTTCCCTAGAAGTAGCAGCATCTCACTGAGGTCTCATTACGTCTCTTCCAGTGCTAAATACAGCCCAAAAAATAATGTCATTTATCCACCAAGTGGATGTTTATTGAGCATAATACATAACAGTCCTGGTATATATTTGTCCTAAGCTAAGATGTGCAGTGGACTCCCATCTCTTAGCTCAGTCTAGCTGGGAAGAGGAGACAGTTATCTGAAATAAAAGCATAATAAAAGGCTGGGGTGAGTAGAGCAGGAACTACTTCCTGTTTTGGGGTACATTCAAGGCCCTGGCCTAATCAGCAGACAGGTCATGAAGGGTGGGCCTTTGACACCTGAATAGCTATAAGGCAATCCTCATGTTTTCTTCCCCCTCAGCATTAGGGAGATTGATGAGAATGGAATGGTAGAGATGAGACCTGGGTCCAACAGAACCTGTTCAAAAAAACAAAACCCAAAAGTTCCTATGAAGGCTCATCTTCCTGCTGAAGCAGATACAAGGAACCCCTGTCTTTGACATCTTTTACTGGGCAGGTGATATATCTGGCATAATGGCACTATTTAATCTACTTGCTACCAGTGCTCTACTTATTTATCAACTACTTTGCATCAAGGTCTGTGGAAGACAGGTTTGCAAGGGTGCCAGGGCTCCAACAGAAACATTAAATAGCAATGTGGAACAATGGTATTTGAACAGTCACCAGGTGGCAGCACATGATTTGTTGCCAGGCGAATGATACAGAAAAGGCTTGCCAAGGGGACTGGGTGATGGTGACCTCTTTTCTCCCTTTAGAGATCCTGTGAGCTATCAATCTTCCTAAAACAGTGTCCTGTAAAGGCTACTCTCCTGCTAAAGAACCTCTGATAATTCTCCCAGCATAAAAAAGAAAGGACAAGTTTGGCATTTAAGCTGAACCCACATTTAACCTCTTATCTCTGCCTTCTATCTCTTACCACACATCTTTCTTAAACTTTATTGCCACCAAAAATGCACACCACCTATACTCCAACTGTTCAAATTCCACTCATCTGTCAAGACCCTTGCAACAGGAGGCAAGTCTAAAGATGGCACAAAGGAGGTCTCTAACCCCAGGGAACGTGGGTGCAGGAAGGCCATACTCCACTGTTTGCCTGCTCTTGCCCTGGAAGCTTCAATCTGCTCAGGCTCATACCTTGATGGCATGAGGTCCAGGCGTATGGAAAGCATGAGGAAATATGTGCCTGTTGAACAGCTGAATAGCATTCTTATTCTCTAACCTGTTTTCAAGCCAGCTCAAGTGTTAACCTCCTGGAAGAAGGCTTCACCAAATCGAATCTCTTAGTTTAGAGGTATTGCTCGCTCAGCATTTATACCCATTGCTCTTACTATCTCAAGTCGCTAATAATTGTTTATTTCAGTTTTCCCTCCACACTATAGTGAGATCCTGTCCGACTCTGCGTTCATACGGCTTTTGCCTACTCAAGTCCTTATTCAGCTATATCTTCACGAAGCCAAAAGCCGCGCCAGTAGAATCCATTTTCTGTTGCCTCTATCAATTACCAAGCGCTTATATGTTTGGCATTTTGATTGGCCCATTTTGTGTTTACTCTCCCGCCCTCTGAGAGGCTCCTGGGCTCGGGTTTTCCCCAGGTGTATTCTCTCCTCCTTGGTTCCGCCCTTGGTTCCGCCTTTCCCGCACACTGCCTCTTCTGTTTTTACTTCTACTTCCTTCCTATTGGTTCCCTTCGTCCTCCGGAGTTGGCGCTTTGGGCTGATGATTGGCTTTTCTGAACGCCCATTGTGTCCACCCTCATACCACGTGGCATTCCTAGTGCTAATTGGGCAATTCCACTAGCTCGTTTTTCCAGGATTAACGATTGATTGGCTGCTCTGAGGGAGGGCTTGAGAAGAGGGGCGTGACCGTTGAAACCCCGCCCCTAGCTTCCCTGCCCGCTTGGGCAGGAGTTTCAGTCGCTCGCGGCTGGGCAGCCCAGGGCTCTTCCAGCTGCGCTCTTTGGCTCGCCGGCCGGATCATTCTCCTGACCTCGCCGAACAGGCGAGGGGAGCGGCCCCGGCTGCGGGGTCATGGCAGTAGCCTCCTCGTCCTCCGCCGCCGCTGGCCCAGCCGAGTCGCCGGCTTCTGCGCGAGGGAGCCCTACCGCCTCCGCAGGCTAAGAGCCGCTGCCGCCTCCGAGCTGTGAGGGCTACTATGCTCCCTCTTTGCCTCCGCCTCCCCCTCCCGCCCGCGCAGGCACCCCTCTGGCTGCTCAGTCCCGCCTCAGGTAACGCCAAGAGAGCGCGTGGGGCACTAACCCAGGGCACCCCGGCCCGCGTGCGCGGCTACCGCCCGCATGGGCTTAGGAGCATTGGTGCTCCGGTCTTTTAGCACTGGCAAGACTCCTTCGCTTCCCGGAGCCTCCTCTCAGCGGCTGGGGACACTCCTCGACCCCTTCCCCTACTCTTTTCACTTCCTTCAGGGTCCCAGGACGGCTTCTTACCCCTGCCCCGCGCCTTCTCCCTCCCCACCTTAGAGGCCCGGAACCCGTAGAAGTTCCTTCGTATCAGGGACTTGGTCCCCGACTCCTTCAGGCTCTTTCCCCACTTCAGAGACTCAGGACTTCTTCATTTCGTCGCAGAACTCCCGTTTCTGAGACCTCCAGCTCCACCCTGTCAGCTCGCTCAGAGATCTGGACTCCCTCACTTTTTTTCTCAAACGTAACACCCTCGAAAACACCCACTTCTACCCTCGAAAGATACTTCCCTCCCCTCGGACACTACTGACTCCTTTTTTTCACTCCTCCCCTGTCATCCCTCCTCTCCGCATCTTTCCTTTTCCCTCCTCTGCCTTTTACCCTTAACTTTGAACACTCTGGACTAAGCCAGTATTCAGATTTAGCTAGAAGTGAAACCGGGTTTGTCGAATTTAAAAACCTTTCAATGTATCCCTCTGAAAAAAACTTTGCTAAATAATTTGGACTTTATTCTGTAGGTATGGGGAGCCATTGAAGCTTTTAAGCAGGAGTTTGGTATGGTTGATTATCTCTGGTGAAAATATGGAGGAAGAATTCAAAGTGAAGAGCGTGGAGGCAGAAAGCCTAGGTAGGCAGGAAAGTAGTGTGCTAATCCAGGTCAGAGGGGAATAGTGGTAGGAAAATGAAGAGAATGGCATGCAGTTCCATGAGGTTTCAAAATAGAGTTGACTGTATGATTCCATTTATACGAAATGTCCAGAGTAGGCAAAACTAAAGAAACAGAATGTAGATTAGTGATTGCCTATGGCTGGAGTTGGGGGTACACACATGCAACAAGACCTAGGAGTAGGGTCATGGGGTATATGCACTTTAACTTCATAAGATATCAGATTGTTTTCCAAAGTGGTTGCAGCAATTTACACTCCTATAGCAGAGTATGAATGTTATCACTGCTTCATATTCTTATTAGTATTTGGTAGTATCTGACATTTAAATTTCTACCAATTTAGGGGGTATAAAAAGGTACTGTGGTCTTTATTTGCATTTCCCCAATTATTAATAATGTTGAATATCTTGTGTTTCCCAATTTGGTTTCTTCTGTGAATTGCTTGTTAAGTCTCTTGCCCATTTTTCTACTTTGTGGGGTTTTTTCTTACTAAGTTCTAAAAGTTTTTTTTAATATACTTTGAGTACAATTAGTTACAAAAATTCTCTTCTGATCTGTAACTTGTATTTTCACTTTTGTCTTTTAATAGATAGTATTTATTATGAAAAAAATAGAGTTGAGAGAATTAGTGGGGGATTTCTAACTTGGCTGATGGGATGGATTGATAGTGTTAATTGAAATAGGGAACATAAAGAAGCAATTTTGAGGGGAGGTAATGTGATTTTGGATAAGTTTAGTTTGAGGTGTTTTTCAGGTATCATTGTGGGTAGATGGAAATTTGGGTCTGAAAACTGGGAGAAAGTTTGGAACTGAATACATATATTTGAGGGTCAACAAAGAGTATATGGGGGATGTTTGAAGCCTTAGTATGGGGTGGTAATACTGAAAGAAGAGAAGAAAAGGGCTGTGGACCAGAAGGAATATCATTGTTTGAAGGGTAATAGACACTGAGAAAGAGAGGTTAAAACAGTGGGACAAGAACTAGAACAGAATGGCATTATGATAGAAGCCAAAGGAAGAAAGGGTTTCAAGAAGGGAGAGGGCGACCATCAGTGTATGATGTGGTGTATGACCAGTAGAATGAGAATTCGGAAGAAACCACTGAATTTAGTAATTAGAAGATCACTTGCTTTCTTTGAAAGACACTTTAGATAGCGTGATGGTGGGAATGATGGCAGTAGTCAGATCGTGATGGATTGAGGAGCAAATGTGAGACAGTAAAATTACTCTTTCAACAACTGTGATTATGAAGGAGAGCTGATAGTAGTGAAACACCTTTGTTGAGGTTATGCTATATGCCAGGTATCATAAAGATGCGTTATAGATCACAACAGCCTTGTTTATGTATCAGTATCCCTCTTTTACAGTTGGGAAGCTATAGGCAAGAATTTGAAAAAGTCTGTCTAGCTCTGAAACCTGTGTTCTTTCCACTATGGCACATGTGTGTTTTTCTTTTTAGTATGGTAGGTTGAGGGGAAATTTTATTTAGGAGATACGTTGGGCATTTCATTCTTTGACACCGAAAGGATAGACATCGAGATGGATAATGATGTGGTAGGAGAGAAGGAAGGTGAGAGAGTTTAAAAGATGGTTTTATTTTGTTGATGTGATAAGTTATCTGTGGAGACGTCAATTATCTTTGGAGACTGAAGGAACTATGGTGAGTTTCTGGCTTGAGTATTATGGCCATGGAAATATTCAATGGAAAATGAAAGAGGAATGGATTAAGGGTTCTTCTTTTAATTAATTAATTTATTTTTATTTTTGGCTGCGTTGGGTCTTCGTTGCTGCACGTGGGCTTTCTCTAGTTGCGGCGAGCGGGGACTACTCTTCATTCAGTGTGCAGGCTTCTCATTGCGGTGGCTTCTTGTTGCGGAGCACAGGCTCTAGGCATGTGGGCCCAGTAGTTGTGGCTCGCAGGCTCAGTAGTTGTGGTGCACAGGCTTAGTTGCTCTGTGGCATGTGGGATCTTCCCGGACCAGGGCTCGAACCTGTGTCCCCTGCATTGGCAGGCATATTCTTAACCACTGCGCCACCAGGGAGGGAAGTCCCTGGATTAAGGATTAAATAAAAAAGATTGCTGACACATTTAAGCCAAGTTAAAGTTAGAAATATATATTTGTAGTGGGGCCCAGGAGCATGCATTTTCCACTCCAGCAGCCTAAGAGCAAGAGGGCAAAAAAGATGATTGGGTTGATCCAGAATTGGAATTTACAAGAAAGAAAGGTAAAATGGAGAGTAATTTTACATTGCTAGTGATAGTGTGGGAGGTATGATGGTATGATGCACTTTGAGCGTCAGAGCTGGGGCTGTGAGAAATAAAACCTTCTTTGGGGCTGGTGTACTTGGAAAATAAGGAGACAATCAGAAATGTGGTTGAAGACTAGGTTTTGTAAGAAAAACAGAATGAGAAAGCTGAGAGTTCAGTATAAATATAGTTTCAAGGTAAAACAAAAAACAGTGTAGGGACTTCCCTGATGGCGCAGTGGTTAAGAATCCGCCCACCAATGCAGGGGACACGTGTTCGAGCCCTGGTCTGGGAATATCCCACATGCCGCGGAGCAACTAAGTCTGTGTGCCACAACTACTGAGCCTGCACTCTAGAGCCTGCGAGCCACAACTACTGAAGCCCGCGTGCCTAGAGCCCATGCTCCGCAACACGAGAAACCACCACAATGAGAAGACTGCGCACCACAATGGACTAGCCCCCACTCGCTGCAACTATAGAAAGCCCATGTACAGCAACAAAGACCCAACGCAGCCAAAATAAATGAATGAACAAATGAATAAATAAGTAAATAAATAAACTTAAAAAAAAAAACCAGAGTGTAACTGTCTCAGTGCTGTTGAAGGGGAATAGACGCATAGATTATTGAAGTAGTGGGAGGTTAAGGGGCTATAAAGGATATTGATATGTCATCAGTATGGATGTCATAGTTGCCCACTATGAAGCGGGAAATGGAACAGAGAAGATATTGGGTCCTATATGTGGGGCTGCTCAGAACTAAGGGACCCAGAATTGAGTTGGACGTTCCTTGGCACTTGTTCAAAAGCAGTACTAGGTGGTACAGATATTTGTGTGTGAATTAATGTCGAGATCCTCAAATACTTGATGCCCTGGATGTATGATGTATTATTCTCTCAAACAGATGTCTATTTGGGATGGTCTGAAACACAGATCTTTTGTGATTTGGAATATGATAGGCCTGTTTAGCTCTGTTTAAAAGTGTACGTGCTGAGAAGCTAGACTAGGGAATCTCCAACCCAGTATCCCCAATGACATTTTGTACTTACGTTATTTGTAAAAAGTAAATTACATATTTACATATTTACATGTACTCATTCCCTGGCTTATTTAGAGTAGAAAGCTGACTTGCTTTAATGATTTTTTCTCTATGCGAAAGTGTTTATAAATATAATCTTTGTGTCGTACATTTCATCTTTTCTGCAAAATGAATGTTGTGTTGGAATTTGAAATCTATGATAAGGGCTTTTATGAGAATTTTGTCTCCTTCTGGTAAATGAAGCCCAAGTATTACATTGTATAGTGTGGGTGATGGTGAATGTTTTGGGCCAACAATGAGTATTATACTGTTTTCCAAGTCGTCATATGGAGATGACTTCAGTGTAGTCTCACTGGTGTTATTTCTACTGAGCACTCGGAGTGGTTGTTTCAGAGAAAGGCTTACTTGTGATAATTTTTAAATCTTACATTCCTGAAAATTTCAGAAAGGCAGTGTGATATAAGGAAAAAAGTGGAAGTCCTAACTGTCATTGACCCTGTTATGATTGGCTATATGATTGTAGGCAAATTTTTTATCCTCTGAGCGTTAGGTTTTTTTAAATTTAATTTTTGAATAGGTAATACATTCAAATGGTTAAATAAATAGTTGAATATTTATATATTTTATATAAACAGTGAAAGTCTCACTCCTATGCCTATTCCTCATCCACGCAGTTTCATGTCCCTTGCCCAACCACTTTTACTGGTTTCTTTACACTCTTTTAGACTTTCTTTAGGCAAACGCTTACAATTATGAATGTATTTTTCCTACTTTTCATGCAAAAGTTAGTCCATAGTCCCCACTGTTCTGTACCTTCAACCCATTACCCCCCAAATTTTTTTTCACTTAATGTATCTTGGAGATCTTTCCAGATCAGTACATAGAGAGTTTCTGCTTTTTTTCATGAAATCTGCACAGTATTTCATTGAATGGATGTATCATAATTTAACTAGTTCCTTATTGTTGTACATGTATGTTGCTTCTACTCTTTTGATATTATAAGCAATTCTGTAATGGAGACCCTTGAACATGTGTCATTTTACATGTGTAAAAGGATATTTGTGGGATCACTTTATAGAAAGTGGGATTTCTAAGTCAAAGGATATATGCATTTATAACTGTGAAATATGTTGCCAAATTGCTTCCCTTTGGGGTTGCTCCAAAATGTGCATTGCCTGTTCACTCACCAACATTAGCTGTATCATAGCTAATACTTACATGGTACTTACTGTGTACCAGATACTGTTCTAAGTGCTTTATATACATTACTTCATTTTATCTTAATAACATCCTTTGAGGTAGGTACTGTTATTATCTCCGTTTTTCAGATTAATAATTTGAGGAATAGAGACTTTAAGTGATTTGCTCAAATCATACAGTTACTGTGGCAGAAATTCAAACCAAGTATTCTGGCTTCAGGATTGGTGTTACTAAGATTATGTTTTACTGTTATCAAACTTGAATTTTTGCCAATCTGATAGAGAAAAATGATACCTCAGAGTAGTTTTAAGTTTTAAAATATTACGTTAAGGTTAAGGATCTTTTTATATTGTTTGATCACTCATGTTTCCTTTTCTGTAAACTACGTGTTTAAATTCTTTACCTGTTTTTCTTTTGAGTCATAGGCCTCTTTCCTATTAATTTCTAAGTTTCTCTCTCTTTTTATATATGATATAAATATGTATATATATTTATTTATGTATTGATATATATGTATTTATGTATATATATCATATATACATGTAATAAGATAAACTTTTTTGTCTGGGGTATGTATTGCAAATATTTTCCCATTTTGACATTTGTCTTCTGACTTCTTTTATTCCCATGCAGAACTTCTAGATTTTTATGTAGACAGACTTATCAATCTTGTCTTCTATGGCTTTTGGATTTTGAGTCATAGTTAGAAAGACCTTCTTCATCTCAATCATTAGTTTTTTTTTTTTTCAATCATTAGTTTTTTAATCTATCCAGTGGGAACAAGAAAATAGAATTATTGTTAAGGTCAAAGTGCTTTGTGAACTGTAAACTGTAAATCATTATACAGATGAAATATGGTGTTACTTATTAATTTGTCTTCTGAACAAATTGTATAGAGATTGTCATCTCTTCTCCTGCATTAAATGGAATAGGATGACAAATTTTTGTTTTCTGCAGTGTGGGAAACTAGGGTGGTATTGATCTTGTGGTCAGTGTTTTTCTTGGACAATTTGCATGGGATCTTTTTCAAAAGTAGGCACAGTGGAAATCCTGAAGTATTTTTGCATACTTTAGTCTTTGTTGTTCTTTGTATTAGGTATAATTGGAATCTGACTAAAAGTTCTCAAAAATTGTTTTGCTTTCACATTAGCTATGGTTGACAAATTTGCACATTATTTACTTTGCGTATTGTATTCTTACTGATTGGTAGGAATTTGTAATTTGGGAGGACCCCTCATTTGTGTGTGTGTGTGTGTGTGTGTGTGTGTGTGTGTGTGTAAGATTATAAAATTAATGCATGTTCATTAAGGAGGAATTGGGGAATAGAGATGATTTTCAATTATTCAAATCTCCCCAAGATTCAAAGAGTTAATAGCCAATGTTAACATTTTGGACTCTCAGGATTCTTTTTGTGTATGTGTTTGCATTGTCCTTACCAACTCCCTAGGGTCTGGCATAGTGCCTGGCCCTTAGTAGGTGCTAAATAAATATTTGTTGACTGAGTGAATGAAAGAATGAATATGTTTTTACATAGGAAGTACGGAATCTCAATGTCTTACTTATTTTCATTTTTTTATCCACTGTAGATTTTGATTCATATAGTAGTATTAAAATTTGTATGCCATAATTCATTTGGAGGTGAGTAAGTTCAAGTCTAACCCTCACGGAGCTCAGAGTCCAGTGAAAGAGACAGATAAGCAACAATTAAAATACTGTGTGATAACTATAATAACAGAGCTTTGTGGAAGGCATTATCAAAACACAGAAAAAAGAGATTGAGGGGTCAGAGAACACTTTCCTTATGAGATGATCACTGGAGAGCCATGTAGAAGAGGTCAAGAAGAACATGCCAGGGAGAAGGAATATTCCTTCTAGGTATTGAAGTGTGAGCAGGACTCTACAAGTAGTTCTCTATGTTTGGAGCAGATTGTGTCTGTGGGTAGAGGAATAGAGATAGATGAGGCTGGAGATGTGGGCAGGGGCCAGCTAAGAAAGAGCCTTTGTATCACACATGAAAAGTTCTCAAAAGTTTACTTATTTTGGAGAATAGATTGGGAGAGGTGTGAGAGTGAAGCTAGGAAGACCAAGAAGATGTTAACTGAGCACAACAGCTGGAATGAGATGAACCTCACTTAAGCCAAGTTAGGAGGGGAAAGCTACACTTGAAAGGAGGGTTAAGTCTGGGGGCTAATGATTAGGCCAGTTTTAGTAGAGCAAAGTCTTTGAATGCCAAGCTAAGGAATTTTATATGCAACAAATGTCATTGAATTTTTTTTTTAATTTAAAAATTTTTAGTTTTGGCTGCGTTGGGCCTTCGTTGCTGCATGTGGGCTTTCTCTAGTTGTGGCAAGCGGGGCCGACTCTTCGTTGCGGTGTGCGGGCTTCTCATTGTGGTGGCTTCTCTTGTTGCGGAGCACGGGCTCCAGGCGCATGGGCTTCAGTAGTTGTGGCACATGGGCTCAGTAGTTGTGGTGCACGGGCTTAGTTGCTCCGCAGCATGTGGGATATCCCCAGATCAGGGATCGAATCCGTGTCTCCTGCATTGGCAGGCGGATTCTTAGTCACTGCGCCACCAGGGAAGCCGCCATTGAATTTTTTTTTAACTGTCATGTGTGTTATGTGAACTGTTACAGGTTGCAGTTTGCTTCCTTCCCACTAGTCTGAAATGATGTTGAAATTTTTCATGCTTATGAAATAGTAGAGATATTATCAAAGACAATTGTATTTAAACAGAAGTGAAATTTCAGACTGGAATATGACCCTTTATTTGAAAAGTATATATGTGTATATATATTAAAGAACTATGAAAATAGGCATTGTTTGAAAATACCTTTTATAATAGTTATGTACTCTTTCCTTTGGATTCTTAAGACCAGATAACCCTGTGGCATGGTAAGGCTCTGGTCTTGTTGAAGCTTTACAAGTATAAGGAAATCACATTAAAAGTCCTCTTAAAGCTCCATAGTTACATTAGAGAATACATTTTTAACTGGAATTAGAATTTTTTTCCTGAATTTAAATCAGAAAGAAAATATTTTAAGGAAGCAAACCCGTTTCAGAAAAAAGAAATACCAGGGAGTATGCTGTAGTTAATATGAATTTGGTTGAATTACTACAGGTCAGCTTTTATGTTTGTATTTCTGTATATTAATAATTAAATGCTTTAAGAGATTCATTTTCATTATACATTGATTGTGAAATTATGTTCAGTTTGCTATATTTATTGTCAATATAACATTATAGAAAGTTTAGAATAAGAGTAAAGAATAAGTCATACATTTTCTACCCAAAATAACATTATCACTTTGGTATAATTCCTTTATTTTTTCCAGTGCATACTTTTATATAATTATAATCATTGATTATTCAATTTTTATATTTTTGCCCCTCCCTCTTCGCACTTAACATATAAATTTCATCTCATGTAGTCTAAGCTATTGTAGTGGGAGGGATGAAAGGGTGATTTTTAGTTGTTCTAAGCTTTTTTTTTTTTTTTGCGGTACGCGGGCCTCTCACTGCTGTGGCTTCTCCCGTTGAGGAGCACAGGCTCCGGAGGCGCAGGCCCAGCGGCCATGGCTCACGGGCTCAGCCGCTCCGTGGCATGTGGGATCTTCCTGGACCGGGGCACGAACCCGTGTCCCCTGCATCGGCAGGCAGACTCTCAACCACTGTGCCACCAGGGAAGCCCTGTTCTAAGCTTTTAATCTTCATTTTTTAAACAAAAGTAATGCAAGATCATTGTAAAAAAACTGAACAGAAACGTATTCCATAAAAAAATGAGTCTTGGGACTTCCCTGGTGGCACAGTGGTTAAGAATCCACCTGCCAATGCAGGGGACATGGGTTTGAGCCCTGGTCCGGAAAGATCCCACATGCTGGGGAGCAACTAAGCCCATGCGCCACAACTACTGAGCCTGTGCTCTAGAGCCTGCGAACCACAACTACTGAGTCCACATGCCACAACTACTGAAGCCCGCGTGCCTAGAGCCTGTGCTCCACAACAAGAGAAGCCACTGCAATGAGAAGCCCACGCACAGCAAGGAAGAGTAGACCCTGCTTGCCGCAACTAGAGAAAACCCGCATGCAGCAATGAAGACCCAACACAGCCAAAAATAAATTAAAAAAAAAAGTCTTTCTTATAATCACCTCTTCCACCAAGATAAAGTTTAATATATGCATTCCTTTAAATTTTTTGATATATACTAATGTTTACTATTATATTAAAAAATAAAAATACGATTGCACTATACATTCTATTTTGCCAACAGTGACGCTGTCAAGTGACAATACCAATATCTTGGTATTGTCACTTGACAGTGAAACTTTGACATCTCTCCATGTTAGTATATATAGAATTTACCTCATTCTTTTTTTTTTTTTTTTTTTTTGTGGTACGCGGGCCCCTCACTGTTGTGGCCTCTCCCGCTGCGGAGCACAGGCTCCGGACGTGCAGGCTCAGCGGCCATGGCTCACGGGCCCAGCCGCTCCGTGGCACGTGGGATCCTCCCAGACCGGGGCAAGAACCCGTGTCCCCTGCATCGGCAGGCGGACTCTTAACCACTGCGCCACCAGGGAAGCCCTACCTCATTCTTTTAATGACTATATAATACATTATTTGGATGTATTCCAGTTTATTTAACCTACCCTATTGATGGACATTTGGATTGTCTCCAGTTTTTTTCTGTTACTGACAACATGTAAGTTAATACATTCTTGTACATTTATCTTATGTCTGCTTATAGTAACTCACTTATTTTGTTTGTTTGTTTTTGTTTTTTTTGCGGTACGCGGGCCTCTCACTGTTGTGGCCTCTCCTGTTGCGGAGCACAGGCTCCGGACGCGCAGGCTTAGCGGCCATGGCTCACGGGCCCAGCCGCTCCGCGGCATGTGGGATCTTCCCGGACCGGGGCACGAACCCGTGTCCCCTGCATCGGCAGGCGGACTCTCAACCACTGCGCCACCAGGGAAGCCCAGTAACTCACTTTTAATGGCTATAAAATATTCCCTTTAGTGGAAATAATACACTTGAGAGAGAAATAAGGTTGAAAATATTTTTTGGTGAATATTTTTTGACAATACTTCATGTTATTAATTTTGTTTTGCCTTTTATCAGATTCCTCCTTTGACCTTTGTAATGTAAACTATAGAAGAGCCTGCCCTAACCCCAGGAATCTAACTTCCTTTTTCTCTTGATTGCTTTCTTTACCAGCCTCTGAAATAGACTTCTAACCACTTTATCAGAAGAGGTGAGTTGCCTATTTGACCTAAGTGGTCTTCTTAAATCAAATAGGAAAATTTATCAAAATAAAGATTAACCTGGAAATTTATTTATTTATCTATCTATTTATTTTATTTATTTATTTTTGGCTGCATTGGGTCTTCGTTGCTGTGCGCGGGCTTTCTCTAGTTGTGGCGAGTGGGGGATACTGTTCGTTGAGGTGTGTGGGCTTCTCATTGCGGTGGCTTCTCTTGCTGTGGAGCACGGGCTCTAGGCATGCGGGCTTCAGTACTTGAGGCCCGCGGGCTCTAGAGTGCAGGCTCAGTAGTTGTGGCCCACGTGCTTAGTTGTTCCGTGGCATGTGGGATCTTCCCGGACCAGGGATTGAACCCGTGTCCCCTGCCTTGGCAGGTGGATTCTTAACCACTGGACCACTAGGGAAGTCCTATCCTGGAAATTCATAATCCTCTTAGTACTTTAGCATCTCAGCTTATTTGAATGGGCCTAATATCAATCGGTTGATCTTGTGTCAAGTTTCATGTTCCAGCATAAAAAGTTTTAGATACATTTAGTGTACTTAGAAGATCAGAAACTATGTTTTTTATATCCAGATTATGGGAAATAATAATCCTACTCAATTCTGTCCTAGTTAGACCATATATGTAATATTGTGTACTTTTTTTGCTATTGTGTTTTAGAAGAGCTTTGACAATTTGGAGGGCAATTAAGGCTAAACTTTAAAGAAGATAACCAGGGAGCACTTGATGCCATGTTTCATGGGAAACTTGAAAGACTTGTGTATATGTGCCCTGGAGAAAACTTGGTAACTGAAAATGTATAATAAAGAAGAAAACCAGACTTAATTTGTTGTATACTTGCAGCATCCAGAGCTAGGATTAAGGTTGGGCTGGGGAAGAGAGAGGAAAGGGAACTCATTTTTATTGAATGCTTACTGTGTGTTATGCACCCTGCCTTTTGCTTCATTTATGCATTTTTATCCTTTAATTCCTTAGTGTGTTGTCATTAATTCTCATTATAACTCAGTGAGATATAGTTAATATTTACCTCTATTTTATAAATGAGGGGGAGAAGTTAAGTAACATGCCCAAGATGATTCAGCTACTTAGCTGGAATCAATTTTTTAAACTTGTCTTGTTTAATTTATTTTGGTCACATACGTATGTTTTAAATAATATGTAACAGTGTTATTTTAGAAAATTTTTTTTCTGCTCTCATTTCATGAAATTTTATGTCTTTACATGCTTTTTCAATCTCAGTATCTTTGCCATCACTAGATCTTTTCTGAATTATCTAGCACAGTTTGCCATGGTATATCATCTGCTCTTCCCTCTAAGCTCTTTTATTTTTTTATTCTAGCAAAATTTTTTTTAGTAGATCTTGAGATTTTTAACTTAATTGTGATGCTATTTATTTATTTATGGCTACGTTGGGTCTTCATTGCTGTGCGTGGGCTTACTCTAGTTGTCGCAAGTGGGGGCTACTCTTCGTTGCAGTGAACGGGCTTGTCATTGCTGTGGCTTCTCTTGTTGTGGAGCATGGGCTCTAGGCGTGCGGGCTTCAGTAGATGTGGAACGAGGGCTTCAGTAGTTGTGGCACTTGAGCTCCAGGAGTTGTGGCTTGAGGGCTCTAGAGCGCAGGCTCAGTATTTGTGGTGCACGGGCTTAGTTGCTCTGCGGCATGTGGGATCTTCCTGGAGCAGGGGTCGAACCCGTGTCCCCTGCACTGGTAGGCGGATTCTTTACCACTGCACCACCAGGGAAGCCCTGGATTCTTTTTTTTTTTTTAACATCTTTATTGGAGTTATAATTGCTTTACTATAGTGTGTTAGTTTCTGCTTTATAACAAAGTGAATCAGCTATACATATAAATATATTCCCATATCTCTTCCCTCTTGCGTCTCCCTCCCTTCCACCCTCCCTATCTCACCCCTGTACGTGGTCACAAAGCCCCAAGCTGATCTCCCTATGCTATGTGGCTGCTTCCCACTAGCTATCGGTTTAACATTTGGTAGTGTATATATGTCCATGCCACTCTCTCACTTTGTCCCAGCTTACCCTTCCCCCTCCCCGTGTCCTCAAGTCCATTCTCTAATAGGTCCGCATCTTTATTCCTGTCCTGCCCCTAGGTTTTTCATGACCATTGTTTTTTTTTTTTCAGATTCCTTATATATATGTTAGCATATGGTATTTGATTTTCTCTTTCTGACTTACTTCACTCTGTATGACAGATTCTAGGTCCATCCACCTCACTACAAATAACTCAATTTTGTTGCTTTTTATGGCTGAGTAATATTCCATTGTATATATGTGCCACATCTTCTTTATCCATTCATCTGTCGATGGACACTTAGGTTGCTTCCATGTCCTGGCTATTGTAAATAGAGCTTCAATGAACATTGTGGTACATGACTCTTTTTGAATTATGGTTTTCTCAGGGTATATGCCCAGTAGTGGGATTGCTGGGTCGTATGGTAGTTCTATTTTTAGTTTTTTAAGGAACCTCCATACTGTTGTCCATAGTGTCTGTATCAATTTATATTCCCACCAACAGTGTAAAAGGGTTCCCTTTTCTCAACACCCTCTCCAGCATTTATTGTTTGTAGATTTTTTGATGATGGCCATTCTGACTGTTGTGAGATGATATCTCATTGTAGTTTTGATTTGCATTTCTCTAATGATTAATGATGTTGAGCATTCTTTCATGTGTTTGTTGGTAATCTGTATATCTTCTTTGGAGAAATGTCTATTTAGATCTTCTGCCCATTTTTGGATTGGGTTGTTTGTTCTTTTGATATTGAGCTTCATGAGCTACTTGTAAATTTTGGAGATTAATCCTTTGTCAGTTGCTTCATTTGCAAACATTTTCTCCCATTCTGAGGGTTGTCTTGGTTGTCTTTTCATCTTGTTTATGGTTTCCTTTGCTGTGCAAAAGCTTTTAAGTTTCATTAGGTCCCATTTGTTTATTTTTGTTTTTAGTTCCATTCCTCTAGAAAGTGGGTCAAAAAGGATTTTGCTGTGATTTATGTCATAGAGTGTTCTGCCTATGTTCTGCCTACTCCTCTAAGAGTTTTATAGTGCCTGGCCTTACATTTAGGTCTTTAATCCATTTTGAGTTTATTTTTGTGTATGGTGTTAGAGAGTGTTGTAATTTCATTCTTTTACATGTAGCTGTCCAGTTTTCCCAGCACCACTTATTGAAGTGGCTGTCTTTTCTCCATTGTATATTCTTGCCTCCTTTATCAAAAATAAGGTGACCATATGTGCGTGGGTTTATCTCTGGGCTTTCTGTCCTGTTCCGTTGATCTATATTTCTGTTTTTGTGTCAGTACCATACTGTCTTGATTACTGTAGCTTTGTAGTAGAGTCTGAAGTCGGGGAGCCTGATTCCTCCTGCTCCGTTTTTCTTTCTCAAGATTGCTTTGGCTATTCGGAGTCTTTTGTGTTTCCATACAAATTGTGAAATTTTTTGTTCTAGTTCTGTGAAAAATGCCAGTGGTAGTTTGATAGGGATTACATTGAATCTGTAGACTGCTTTGGGTAGTAGAGTCATTTTCACAATGTTGATTCTTCCAATCCAAGAACATGGTATATCTCTCCATCTATTTGTATCATCTTTAATTTCTTTCATCAGTGTCTTATAGTTTTCTGCATACAGGTCTTTTGTCTTCTTAGGTAGGTTTATTCCTAGGTATTTTATTCTTTTTGTTGCAATGGTAAATGGGAGTGTTTCCTTAATTTCTCTTTCAGATTTTTCATCATTAGCGTATAGGAATGTAAGAGATTTCTGTGCATTAATTTTGTATCCTGCTACTTTACCAAATTCATTGATTAGCTCTAGTAGTTTTCTGGTAGTATCTTTAGGATTCTCTATGTATAGTATCATGCCATCTGCAAGCAGTGACAACTTTACTTCTTCTTTTCCGATTTGGATTCCTTTTATTTCTTTTTCTTCTCTGATTGCTGTGGCTAAAACTTCCAAAACAATGTTGAATAATAGTGGTGAGAGTGGGCAACCTTGTCTTGTTCCTGATCTTAGTGGAAATGGTTTCAGTTTTTCAGTATTCTTTTTTTTAATTGACAAATAGTTTATCATCTTTTGTTTCTGAAGCCTTTTTTGTTATTATTATGAGAAAAATGTAACAAACACCCATTTACCCATATAAGAATTGTATTTAACAATTAACATTTTGTAAGATTTACTACATCTTTTTTTTCTGATATATTTTAACACAAGTACAGACATGATATTTCACTTCTATTTCTGTGTGCAGTGCATCTCCAAAAGTAAGTCTTATACAATCTTAATATCATTATCCCACTTAAATTAATAGAACTTTCTTTTATCAGCTAATAGTATTTCTTATAAAAATTTCCCCAGCTCTCTTCTATAACTAGTTTGTTCAAATCAAGATCCAATAAAGTCTCATTATTGTATTTAGTTGTTAAACTTCTTAATTCTCCTTCAGAGTCAGAATTTGAGTATAGTACTGTGCTTTCTCTATGCTTTCCTTTCCTTGTAAAGAAAAAGCTTTGTAACGATCAGAACTTTTCAATAATAGAATAGGCATGGAGGAATTAGTGAGCTCTTTGTTAGTGGTTTGTTTCAGTAGGCTGAGTTAACTCTGGCCTCTGTAGTGTCCAATCCAGTGGACACTTTTCTTCATATTTTTTGACTGATTTGTGACATCTGATATGTTTGTCATTACCACCTTTTTTTAAAAAAAAAAATTTATTTATTTATTATTGGCTGCATTTGGTCTTAGTTGGTGTGTGCAGGCTTTTCTCTAGTTGTGGTGAGTGGGGGGCTACTCTTTGTTGTGGTGCATGGGCTTCCAATTGCGGTGGCTTCTCTTGTTGCGGAGCGCGGGCTCTAGGCACACGGGCTTCAGTAGCCATGGCTTGCCGGCTCTAGATTGCAGGCTCAGTAGTTGTGGCTCATGGGCTTCGTTGCTCCGCGGCATGTGGGATCTTCCTGGACCAGGGCTTGAACCCGTGTCCCCTGCATTGGCAGGTGGTTCCTTAACCACTGTGCCACCAGGGAAGCCCTATTGTTCCCACCTTTGACCTGTGTGACTTACTTCCTCTTGGTTTTATTCTTACCTCTGTTGTTTCTTTTTGTCCTGTATATGTTGATGTTCCCTTGGCCTCTTTTTAAAAAATAAAAAAATAAAATAAATAAATAAATAAATAATTTGGCTGCATCGTGTCTTCTTTGCTGCACGCAGGCTTTCTCTAGTTGCAGCATGTGGGCCCTAGGGAGCACAGGCTTCAGTAGTTGAGGCACATGGGCTCAGTAGTTGAGGTGTGTGGGCTCTAGGGCTCACGGGCTTCAGTACTTGTGGCACGTGAGCTCAGTAGTTGTGGCTCATGGACTCTAGAGCACAGGCTCAGTAGTTGTGGCGCATGAGCTTAGTTACTCTGCAGTGTGTGGGATCTTCCTGGACCAGGGTTCGAACCTGTATCCCCTGCATTGGCAGGTGGATTCTTAACCACTGCACCACCAGGGAAGTCTGCATGTATCTTTCTGAATTAGAGTTTTGTCTGCATATATGCCAAGGAGTGGGATTGCTGGATCATATGGCAACTCTATTTTTAGTTTTTAAAGGAACCTCCATACTGTTTTCCATAGTGGCTGCACCAATTTACCTTCCCATCAACAGTGTAGGAGGGTTCCCTTTTATCCACACCCTCTTCATCACTTATTATTTGTAGACTTTTTAATCATGGCCATTCTGACCAGTGTTTTGTATTTCTCTAATAGTTAATGGTGTTGAGCACCTTTTCATTTGCCCATTGGCCATCTGTATGTCTTCTTTGGAGAAATGTGTATTTAAGTCTTCTGCCCATTTTTTGATTGGGCTGTTTTTTTTTTTGTTATTGCGTTGTATGAACTGTTTGTATATTTTGGAAATTAAGCTCTCATTGGTCACATCGTGTGCAGATATTTTCTCCCAATCTGTAGGTTGTCTTTTCATTTTGTTTATGGTTTCCTTTTGCTGTGCAAAAGCTTGTAAGTTTGATTAAGTCCCATTTGTTTATTTTTGCTTTTATTTCTATTGCCTTGGGAGACTGACCTAAGAAAGTAGTGGTATAATTTATGTCAGAGAATGTTTTGCCTATGTTCTCTTCTAGGAGTTTTATGGTGTCATGGCTTATATTTAAGTCTTTAAACCATTTTGAGTTTATTTTTGTGTATGGTGTGAGAGACTGTTCTAACTTCACTGATTTCTATGCAGCTGTCCAACTTTTCCTAACATCACTTACTGAAGAGACTGTCTTCATTGTATATTCTTGCCTCCTTTGTTGAAGATTAATTGACCGTAGGTGTGTGGGTTTATTTCTGGGCTTTCTATTCTGTTCCATTAAGCATATGTCTGTTTTTGTGCCAATACCACACTGTTTTGATTACGGTAGCTTTGTACTATTGTCTGAAGTCTGGGAGGGTTTTGCCTCTTGATTTGTTTTTTCCCTCAGGATTGCTTTGGGAATTCTGGGTCTTTTATGGTTCCATATAAATTTTAGGATTATTTGTTCTAGTTATGTGAAAAATGTCATGAGTAATTGATAGGGATCACATTAAATCTGGAGATTGCTTTTGGTTTTTCCTCACCTTTTAAAAATTTTTTATTTATTCTTTTTACTTTTCAGTTTTTTTGGCTGCACCACGAGGCTTGTGGATCTTAGTTCCCCAACCAGGGATTGATCCTGGGGCACGGCAGTGAAAGCCCTGAGTCCTAACCACTGCACCGCCAGGAAATTCCCATTTTGTTCACCTTTTTAAAGTCACTTCTTTGGGACTTCCCTGATGATCCAGCAGTTAAGACTCTGTGCTCCCAATGCAGGGGGCCTGGGTTTGATCCCTGGTCAGGGAACTAGATCCTGCATGCTGCAACTAAGCTGCAACTAAAAAAAAAAAGATCCTGCATGCCACAACTAAGACCCAGCACAGCCAAATAAATATTAAAAAAAGAAAACAAACCTTGTAATGCCCTATACCTAGTGGGAACCCAATTAACATTTGATTTTTTAACAGAGGGGATTCTTGAATTGGCCAAAAGATTGGACTAGTTAACCTCTAAATGCTTTTTCAACTTTCAACCTAAGTTTCAGTTTTATGTCATGACCTAGGGCCTGGTGGATTGTAGTTACAACAGCATATAATATGTGTATCCAAAAGAGATAATAACAGTTTTAAGAACTGGCTTTTGATCTGTCTGGCACTAATATATGCCATTGTGTATACTCATGGCTAATTAAATAGGGGATGCCACTTTTTATGTTAGATTGCTTTTGGTTTGAATGGAAACTGCAACTCATTATTTCACAGCAGGATGGCAAGTTCAGCAGTGTTGCTTTTATTTTTAATTAGGCAGTCATCCTGAAATGTGTCTGTATTTGCTTTGTTGGTCCATAGAAAGGACAGCAGCTGAGCAGACTGTGATGTAGATTTGCCATGTGGTTGGTCATGATATACAGCTAATGTACTTATCGGTATTCCTGTTCAGGAAAATGGCCAGTTTTCTGGGCTACATCTTACCCGTAATGAATCCTTGTTCTATTTTGAATTAGAGAGGGGATTTTTATGATGATAGAAAGAAAACAAAGTATGATTAGGATATTAGGATATTATGTTTGCATTCTTTTTCTACTCTTTATACCCAGGGTATAAAAGTCCACTGAATTCTCAGAAATCCTTTTTTACTCACTTGTGGGACTTCATTACCAACTCTGTACACACATGATTCCATATTTGGGTGGATGTTGAAGATTATGGGTGCTGACTGACACTTTGCCACATCCTGTTACCTGTTGGTTGATAGCTGTTCAGTGCGTTACAGGATTTTATTTACATCTATGTTGTTGTGAAGTTTCATCTACTTCATTCCTGTGGAATGAAAGTGTAAGAAACAACTAATGCTGTACATTAGAATGGAAAAGAAGGGCTGATTGGGGGTTGGCATATCTTTCCTGTCAGCTTGGCATCCATTCTTTAAATAGTCTGTTTAAACCAATGCTAATTTATTTATTTATTTAGTTTTTGGCTGCGTTGGGTCTTTGTTGCTGTGCGCGGGCGTTCTCTAGTTGCGGCGAGTGGGGGCTACTCTTCGTTGCATTGTGTGGGCTTCTCATTGCGGTGGCTTCTCTTGTTGTGGAGCATGGGCTCTAGGCGTGCGGGCTTCAGTAGTTGTAGCACGCGGGCTCCGTAGTTGTGGCTCGCGGGCTCTAGAGTGCAGGCTCAGTAGTTGTGGCGCACAGGCTTAGTTGCTCCGCGGCATGTGGGATCTTCCTGGACCAGGGCTTGAACCGGTGTCCCCTGCATTGGTGGATGGATTCTTAACCACTGCGCCACCAGGGAAGACCAATGCTAATTTTTTGATCTATAGAAAGTGATGAAGAGACTAAAGGCTTTTGCTTCAGCGGCTGGTGGAGCTATCATCTGTGCTCTTTAGTCTCTGTTGTTAAATTAGGGTGGAGAATAGTAGTAGCTTAGTACCTAGCTAGTAAGCTGTAATTTTCCACAGAAATTTAGCTGTTTTTCTGGAGGAGACATGTCATAGTGGGAAGTATTTGGATTTGGAACTCTTGATTTGAATCCAGAGTCTGTCACTAGTTGTTTGAATTTAATCTCTCAGTGTTTTAATTTCTTTCTCTTTAAATTGGAGATGATAACACCTACCTTAAAGAGTTGTCATAAAGGTTATCAAAAACGCAAAAACATTTGGTAGAATGCATGGCCTATGGTAAATGGTGGCTACAGTTGTTATTATTTCCATAAGCATTTCAGATGGGCGTATGGTCTACTTGGGAGTCCTAAAAGTTTCTTGATTCTCTGGAAAATGATTTGTGGAATTCCTACTTTGAAAAGATAAAATATATAATATTGGTTATAGGATATTTAGTTCACTGACATTTTGTTTTTCTTTTTGAGAGAGAAACTTTTTTTTTTTTTTTTGCGGTACACAGGCCTCTCACTGCTGTGGCTGCGCAGGCTCAGAGGCCATGGCTCACGGGCCCAGCCGCTCCGCGGCATGTGGGATCTTCCCGGACCGGGGCACTAACCCGTGTCCCCTGCATCGGCAGGCGGACGCTTAACCACTGCGCCACCAGGGAAGCCCCACTGACTTTTTTATTGATAGCTTTTCAAATTACTTTCTCCAATCAAAGCTTTTAATTGTACTTTCTTTGGGAAAAATAAATCAATCCCAGTGTAAGTGAAAATTAGCCTTTGAAAAGACAAAACTTCCTATGCAGAAAAGAAAGGAAAAAAATTTTGAACTTTCCAGTTTATAAATATTGAAATTGAGAACAAAATTACTAAAAAATTATTTGTGTCCTTGTAAGCAACATAATTTTGGCATTTTTGAAAGACTGCTGAAGGCTGTTTCCTGGTTTAAGAACAAAACTGATTAAGCTTTTCTGACACAGTGCTTCTTAACGGGGGCACTATTGGCATTTAGGGCAAGACAGTTCTTTGTTGTGCAGGACTGTTCTGTGCATTGTAGGACATTTAGCTTCCCTGGCCACTGCCCACTAAAATGCCAATAGTGCCCACCCTACACCCCCACCATTGTGACAGTAGCTCCTCGCTGACAACAACCTCCTTCCCCCTAAATCTTCACATGACCCTAATTAAGAACCACTGGGACTCTCGCTGGGATATTTTTAGGGAAGCAGCTCACAGTATCATCAGTTTCCATTTAGGAATTCCAAGTTTTTACAAGCTTAAAATTCTTGATCAACAATGTGTAGTCTCTTGAATCAAATAGCCTCTTTACAGCAAGAGTAATTGTAGTTGTTTTTTTGTTCCACCCAAAATGTATACTTTAAAGGGCACTATTTGTATCAAAAGGTAATATTGCTTAAGTGAGACCAAGAGAGGTAACCCAGAGTCTGAAAACAGCATAAAATCCCACAAGTTTCAAAGAATGTATTGTCTGATTTTAAAATTAGTTATTTTCAGATTTTAAAAAATAGGGTATGGTTTTAGAGTCTGTTCATACACACCTTTGCTGCCTTTTATGGCTAATTAAAATTTATCAGATTAAATTGAAAGCTATTTGTAACTTGGTTGGTTTCATTTAAAATGTGGTCATTCAGTATGCTGGCCAAGGAAGCAGAAGGCATGGTTTGGAAGTTTTCCCATGCTCAGCACTTTTCCAAAATGGATTAATAAAGTTCTTACTCCCATAAGGGGACTGTACTTTTTATCCCTCAGCTGTCTAGTAATTAGTATTGCTTTAGCATATAATAGGGGCTCTACAACTAAATATCAGTGTTTGTCATGAGTGCTTTTATATTTTAAGTTTGTGGACTTGAATAAGTAAGGCTATCCAAAAATTCTCCTAATGCTTTTGAGTTTTTAGGCTAAGATATAAATATTCCTTGGACCAAAAACTATAGTCGAACTATTGCAGAATAAAAGGTTGAGAATCTTGAGACTTGGCTTGCACAGTGGGATGCTATTTATTTGCCAAATTGTTTTCAGTTTTTTTGGGCTGAGCATACTACATAGCTGTTGTATTGGCAATAGACTTAAAAAAAAAAGAAAACAACTGTTAAAATTCTCTTTTTATTAGGAAAATTAAATATAGGAAAGAGTACAATATAATACCACCCAGAATTAATAAATATTAGTGAAAAAAATAACAAAATTAGCAAACATACCGTTTTGTGTTTGTTATAGGTTTGTTTTTTAATAAAAGGAAACAAAACATTATTGTTATAGTTGAAATCTCCTTTATTTCCCTTCCTTATCTCATTTTTCTTCTTTCCCACCAAGGCAACTACTACAATGAATTTAGTGGCTGGCTTTCTAGTTCATGCTTTTATCTTTTTTTTTTTTTCTGGCTGCGCCTTGTGGCATGTGGGATCTAAGTTCCCTGATGAGGGGTCCAACCCGAGCCCCCTGCATTGGAAGCACGGAGTCTTTTTTAAAAAATATTTTATTTTATTTATTTATTTTTGGATGCATTGGGTCTTTGTTACTGCCCGTGGGCTTTCTCTAGTTGCGGTGAGTGGGGGCTACTCTTGGTTGTGGTGCGCGGGCTTCTCATTGCAGTGGCTTCTCTTGTTGCGGAGCATGGGCTCTAGGCACGCGGGCTTCGGTAGTTGTGGCACGCAGGCTCTAGAGCGCAGGCTCAGTAGTTGTGGCGCACAGGCTTAGTTGCTCTGCGGCATGTGGGATCTTCCCAGACCAGGGCTTGAACCCGTGTCCCCTGCATTGGCAGGTGGATTCTTAACTACTGCGCCACCAGGGAAGCCCAAGAAACACGGAGTCTTAACCACTGCACTGCCAGGGAAGTCCCCCTAGTTCATGCTTTTAGACATTTACTATAAATATATATCTTTATATAATAATCATAATAAGCAACAGAACTTGAATGCTTACTATTTTCCAGGCACTGTTCATTTAATCAATACCCTATGGTGATTGTAAGGATTAAATGAGTTAATACATATAAAATATTATAATGTAGGTACTAATTTATTTCCATTT